>NC_081410.1:448018608-448331942 GCF_030272615.1 Cryptomeria japonica
CAGGTTCTGCATAGTCAAGGAGTGTTATTGTTATCTTTTTGTGGAATTATGTGCTCTCTAGTTGTACAGACAACAACGCGTTGCATAGATGTTCGCACATCAAACTGGTGTCCAAAACCCGAGACCTTCCCAGCTCTTTGGTATAATTTATTCCTAGTTATGTACTGTGTTGTTAGCTTATATTTTTGTATTTCATCATTTTTGTGCTTTAATCATTCAATTATTCCTTCATTAGTGTGGTTTTATTTTATTGTTATCCCCTAGCTCACCCTTAGCGCTAGTATAAGTGAGGTAGCGACATATAGATTTGTTATCTGTAGATTTGTCATCTTAGAGGCAACATATCCCCTCCTCTACATTTTGGTGAACCCGACGTGAATTCTTGATGTCATATTTCTTCCTCTTAGGGTTTGATGTTTTTGACAAGGCATTCTCCAAGTATGACTTTGATATGTTGGATGAAGTTTTAGATGACTTCTTAGAAACACCTCTATCCAAAAGAGATGTAAAAGAAGTGTTATCTTCCACAACATCCTCATTTAAAAATGAGAAGTCCGTGAGTGTTATTGTTGTCTCTATGACTCCTCAAAGGCCTAAGAGACCTTGCATTTATGTGACTGGAACAAATCCTTCTCCAAAGAAGGTCAAGATCATTAATAGAAAACCTTTTAAAGGAGAATCTTCTGATTTGTATGCTAAGTTTATGCAATCTAAACAGTTTTCTTACAACACCATTTCTCACACATATAATACTTGGAGGAATAAGCAAACTCTTGATCAACCACAAGTTTCTTTACCACCTTCTCAGTCTAGTCTTCCTCAAGCACCTTTACTGGCAGATAAACCAATTAGTGATTATGATCTTATTGAGAAAATTAAGGTTTCTCCCGCTAAGATCTCACTATGGGATTTGCTTCAAATGGCTCTAGTGTATCAAGGTATGCCATAGGAAGCTTTGTAAAAGATCTTATTTCCTTCTTCTATGAGATCAGTGGATGTGAATGAGTTGATGGATCATGTTCGTACAAATTTGCCAAATATTACTTTATATCCTCATGAACTTCCAACTCCAGAAGTGAGAAATTTGGTAGATCCTCTAATGATAATTGCTCATGTGAATGGTGTTGGTATTATTTGAACACTTGTTGATATAGGCTCTACACTTAATGTTTGTAGCCTGGAATTGTTACCAAAAATCAAGGTGGATCCAAACACCTTGGCATCTTCTTCCTTGTTTGTCCAAGGATTTGACAGCAATGGTAAAACTATTGTAGGAATTGTCATACTTTCCTTGAAGTTTGGACCTATCACTATTCCAACCCTTGTACATGTGATTCCAAGTCCTTTATCTTATAACCTCCTTTTGGGTAGACCATGGCCACGCTTTGGGAGTTGTATCTTCTACACTTCATGGATATGTAAAGTTTATAGCTAATAACCAAGTTATCACAATCAAGGTTGACCCTAAAGCTATGTGCCTTTGTCAAATAGTAGTGGTTGGTCAAGCCTTAGATGCGCCTTGTTTTCAAAATTATGTACCTACTTTATCCTCTTCAATGACAACTTCTACTTCTGTCCCATCCCCTAAAAAGGGAGGGTAGAAGAGGGAGGAAGTCTAGAAAGAGGAAGTTCCTAAAAACCAAGATCCCATTTAGGAGAAACTACCTAGGGATCATGATTCTCTAAAAGAAGACTCCCCAAAAATAGATCTTCCTGAGGTACATGACTTGGAGTCTACTCCTAACAAACCATATTCAACTAAATAACCTTCTCCATCCAAAGTAAATGCATGCTTGGGTGATTATTGGGGTTCCTTAGATTTCACTAACTCTCATGTTGGTAAATACAAGATGGATCCTATCCACCTCAAGTTTCCCAAGATTCCATTCATTTCAACTACAAAAGATGACTATGCATCTATAAATTCAGGTGATACTTATCATGTTGATCATATTTTCTATACAAAACCTCCTTCATTTAAGGATTTGCATGATATTTATGGTCTTGGATATAAGCTTGTGTCACAACTCGGTTATGATGGAAAGGGCTATGGACCTAATGGACAAGGTATTTGAATTCATTTGGAAGCCAAACTTTGACACCACAACATCGGAATAGGATATTGCCATATGGGTCACAAAATGAAACCATGGTTAACTATTAACACGATTTCTGTTGATCCTCTTCCTCTTAAGCTTATTCATCTAGAACTCGTTGATAATGCAACACCATCTAATGAAGTTCCCTTGGACCTTTTTCCTTTAGAAGAATCCTTATTGTTTGAATACCTAAGTGTATTTTGTAGAATCTATTGAGCAGGGGGAACCTTTATCTTATAATGAGGAGCATATACCCATGTCTCATCCAAAAGATCGTAGTGCACTCCTTAGTGGAGAGACTGCTGACATCATTATGAGTGACAAAACTCTTAATAAGGGCATCAAGGTTGTGAAGTGTTTATCCTTCAAAAAATCCAAAGAATATTTTGATCTTTTACATTAGTTCCCCGATATCTTTACTTGGTCTTATGAAGAAATAGCAGACATTGATGAGTCGATTGTGGTACATAACATCATACTAAGTCCCAATGCTAAACCTGTGAAACAGAAGATTCAAAAGATGAATCCTAAGGTGGATTTATTAGTCAGGATAGAGATAGAAAAGCTTTTAAAGGCTAGTTTTATCCATCCCATTGACTATTCACCTCGAATCTCAAACAATGTTCTAGCTAGCAAACCTAATGGTCGAATCTGTATTTGCATTGATTTTTGAGATGTGAATAAAGCTTCACTCAAAGATGATTTTCCACTCTCGGACATTGGCATGATCATAAATTCAACAACAGGTTATGCATTGCTCTCCTTCATGGATGGTTTCTTGGGGTATAATCAAATTCACATTAACCCAAAAGACACTATAAAACCGCCTTCATGAATCCTTCATGAACTTTCTGCTATGTTGTCATGTCGTTTGGGTTGAAGAATGTAGGAGAAACTTGTCAATGAGATATGACCTTGATATTCCATGATTTCATCCATAAAATATTATAATTTAATTATGTCGACGATATCATGGTAAAATCCATTGCTCATCAAGAGCATAATGAAAATCTTCGATTAGTCTTTGAGAGTCTCTGATTATATAAAATTAGACTGAATCCTCTTAAATGTGTTTTTGGTGTGGATGCAAGGAAATTTTTGGGATTCATTGTCTCTTGCCGAGGAAATGAGATAGATACTATTGAGATCAATGTAGTTGTAAACATGCCTCCACCTAAAAAAATCTCTTAGCTTCGTAGTTGGCAAGGGAATATTTAGGGCATTTGTAGGTTCATAGCGCAATTGGATGATCATACCCTTCCTTTCAAGCAGTTGTAGAAGAAGGATGTTCATTTCAAATGGAACAAGGAATGCCAAGAAGCTTTCGATTCTATTAAGAATTACTTGGCTAACCCTCCTATCTTGATACGAGTTATGTCTGATAGACCTTTCCTTTTGTACATCTCTACCTCGTCTCATGCTCCAGTAGATTTTTTAGCTCAGCGTGATGACGAATGATGAGAAAGAGTAGTCTATTACATTAGCCGCATCCTAATAGAGTATGAAACTCAAATTTCTTTCTTGGAAAAACAATGTCTAGCTCTTGTCTTTGCGACACAAAAGTTAAGACATTACATCCTTCATGTAGAAATATGGGTTATCACTAAGAATGATATCCTTAAACACCTCTTTTTGAAATCTGATCTTTCAAGTGGATTGGGTAAATGGGTGATGTTGCTTTTTGAGTTTGACCTGAGATTCATAACTCTGGAGTCGATCAAGGGACAAGTCATCGTTGATCATTTTGCTGATGCCCCATCTGAAAAATCTTTTAACCTTAGATATTTTCCCCGATGAAGATGTATTAACCATTGGTCAAGAGCCCGTATGGTATATGCATTTTGATGGATCAAGATATCAGATTGGTTCAGGAGCGGGTGTGGTCTTGGTATCACCTAAAGGAAAACTAGTCCCTCTTTCATTCTATTTAGAATTTCATTGCACTAACAATATCACTGAGTACGAAGCCTTAATTACTGGGTTACGTGCCACGATTGTTATGGATGTGAAACATATCCACATCCATGGGGACTCCAAGCTTATTGTAAACTAGGTTACAATTGCATATCACATTAAGCAGTTGGAGTTATCTTAGTATAAGGATTTAGTCACAACCATACTAAAATATTTTAGTACTTATACGATTGACATTATTTCGTGGAGAGAAAACCACATGCGAATACAATGGAAAGCGTTGCATCCCTTGCAACACCAGACTTTGGTTAGGATGAATATGATTTCATGGTACAAGTTCTCTTCTCTCCAGCTGTAATTGATCAAATCCACTTATATAATTTCATGTGTGCTCATATTGATTCAGAAGAATGGTTCACACACATTTATAATTATCTCAAGACTAAAAGTTTTCTCGATGATGCTAGCAAGAGGTCGCATGTGCAAATTTGAAAACTTGACGCTTTTTATATCCTCTTATCTAATATCATTTATTGAAGATCATATAATGGACTCTTCTACATTGTTTGACGAAAGCTAATATCCCCCTTGCCCTCCAGAAAGCCCATTGAAGCTCTGGAGGTGGGCATTTTGGGGGAAAATCTTTGATCTGTAAGCTAATTCACATGGGGTATTACTGGAAAACAATGAAACAAGATTCTTTTTCCTTTGTCAATAAATGCCCCCAATGTCAACAACATAGTATCTTGATTCAAGCTCCCGCACAGGAGCTCCAAACTCAAGCTTGTCCATGGCCTTTTTAGACATGGGAGTTGGATATCATTGGCAAGATATCTCCCCCTTCCTCTAAGGGTCATATCTTTATCATTACCACTACAGATTATTTCACAAAAAGGGTCGAGGCTATACCATTGATATCCACCACTTTAGATGTGATTTGTGGATTCATTATGGATAACATCATTTCTCATTTTGGTTTGCCTGCTACCGTTGTATTTGATAATGGTATATACCATTTAAGAACAAAGAGGTTAAGAAATTTATTGAGAATTTTCACATCTAGCATCATTTTTCTACACCTTATTATCCTCAATCTAATGGTCAAGTGGAAGCATCTAACAAAACTATCGAATAGATTCTACATAAGACC
The DNA here is from genome assembly GCF_030272615.1 of Cryptomeria japonica. NCBI lineage: Eukaryota > Viridiplantae > Streptophyta > Pinopsida > Cupressales > Cupressaceae > Cryptomeria > Cryptomeria japonica. Next base: position 448,023,772 of record NC_081410.1, read on the forward strand.
GTTACTAAAAATGGTAAAGATTGGCATAGTCAGCTAGTATATGTGTTGTGGTCCTATCGCACAAGTGTACACATGTCTATGGGGACAACGTCTTACAACCTCGTGTATGGCACTAATGCTATCATGCCTCTTGAGTTGGAGATTCCATCATTATGCATCTCTCTGAAAGGACATTGACAATGATTCTTATTGTACCCTTCGTCTTGATCAACTTGAGTTGTTAGATGAGCACCATTTAAAGGCCCTTCAACATCTTCAAGCTTATCAAAAGTTTTTGTCTAAATAGTATAGCCAAAGTGTGGGGTGAACCCGAAATAGTGGGTTACACTTTTTAGCCAACTTTGACACTGCAATATTCATTTTGAGAAAAACTTCACATTCGAACACCTATTATCGCTAAACCGTAAGAATTTGTAGATGATATGAACTAGTTATTTGTGATATTTTGTGTGTAGATTATAAATATATATTTTTGAATTTTTTTGGAATCAATTTGTTTCCATTTTTCTATCTCCCATGAAAACTAGTTTTTTACAAAAAACAGCATTTTTAAAGTGATACTTATTTGCTTTTTTTCTAAAATAGATATGAATGTGATTCTTATATCCATATCTAATATTTTCAATTAGTTTTATAATATTATCTTCAATATTTCATATTTTATTAAGTTTTGAAGTCGAGTTAACTATAATTTTGAGATATGTTCATTTGGTAGCTCGTAACTTGTTGTGTATGTATCAATTTTTATTTTATTTTTTATTTGTTGGAAAGAGGACTTAAATACCTATTGCATAGATATTTTTCAGAATTGTTTTCACTTGTTTACTATTTTTCCATAAGCGTTGAACACAAGAGTTGATGTTTGGTGAGAAACCTATGTTTAGTAACTCTAAAAACAATTCATGATAAATCCAATGTATATTAAGATAATAATCATTGGAAAGCTTGTTTCGAGTACTACTATCATGCATTTGGGTTTGTCAAGATTGTTCCGTTTCAGCCCCCAATATGAGCTTCAAAGGCCAAAAATTTGTAGAAACTTGGAGAGTTTGGGGGGGAGATCTCTAGTAGGTAGGTTCAATAGAACATATGTTTTATTGAAAGGGGGTTCGATAGAATCCCATGGGTGTAAGAAATTCAAGTAGCAAAACAACTTCCTACACTAATCTTGAGAGGAGAGTAATGCAAAAACTTTTACAAATCATCACATCAGTTACAAAAAATAGAAATAAATATAATAACATTCAAACCATAACACAATGATTTACATGGGGAAAACCCTTTTGGGAGAAAAACCCCACACTCCAAAAGCCGCCCAATATATTATTCAACAATCAAAATATATTAAAATATACTTGTAGAGCAAGCTCTTCGCAAGAGTACCACTAATCAAAGATTTAGAGGTAACTCAATAGCCATAAGACTCTTACACAACCTCTATCTCATGCACCTCATATATAGGAGATACAATACAAGAATCTGTCAAAAGTATTACAAAACCATGGGCTAAATCCACCCAATAAGGTGTTGTGGACCTGATCTCCCTTCTAGATTCCCTATGACGTGTCCCTCCATTTTTACAACTCATTTATGTGTCTGATGTATTTTATATTTCCTATTCAGGAGTACAAATTTCTGGAGGCCATAACTTGAGAACCGTTTGTCCGATTGATGAACCGTTTGAAGTGCCAAAAAGATTGCGAAGTGCTCTATTGCCTCATAAATTTCTATGCCGTTTATGCCCACTTTTTAGAGCATTTTGGGGCCTCTAAAGTCCTCAAAATAAAATTTAAACCTTTCATTGAACCCTGCAAAAAACAAAAAATTTAATATCTTCGTAACTAGCTATGATCTTGCGATGTAACTTTACCAGAATGCTTATCTAGCCAACTAGAGGCTTTAGGGAGAATTTTGCACCATTTCATGATCAAATGAAAACTTACTATAAATAGTAACCTCATGTAAATGCAAGGTTGAGACACCATTTTCCCAACAAATCTCCCACTTGTTTAACACCTTGCAAGAGCAAAGGGAGTATCAACACAATGAATCAATTGCTAAGGGTCATGAGGCCAATAGACTCCGAGCACCATCTGAACTACTTTGTGCTAATATCCTTAGTTAAAGATCTGCAACATTCATAAAAGTTTCTACCTTAACCAGCTTCACCCTGCCATCTTTGACCATATCTTTGACAAAATGATATTAATCATCAATGTGCTTGGTCTGGGCATGAAATGTCGAGTTCTTAGCTAGGCAGATCACACTTTGACAGTCACAATAAACTATCATGGCTTGTTGTCTTATTCCAATGTTTGAACACAGTCTCTTAAGCCAAATGAATTCTTTACAAGCATGAGTAGCTTCCATATAATCTTCTTCAGTAGTGGACAAAGCAACCACAACCTTTCACTTACTCATCCAACTAATTGCACCACTAAATAAAGTAAACACATAAGCACTGGTGGATTTTCTGCTATCAATATCACCTGTCTAGTCTGAATCCACATAACCATGAATATCAAGGGAAATCACGTCTCGAATTGAATTACAATGATAACACAAAGAATACTCTGAGGTACCCTTCAAATATCTGAACTCTTTTGACTACATCCCAAGGAACTCTACCAAGATTAGACATATATCTGGACAAAACTCCCACTACTTGGACAATGTCTGGTCTAGTATAGACCATAGCATACATCAAATTTTCAATTGCACTTTGGTAAGGAACTCTACTCATGTCTTCCATCTCCGATGGGGATGTAGGACAATCTACAATAGATAATTTTGTTCCAACTGTAAAAGGAACACACAATGGTCTACAATCTTGCATGTTGAATGTCTGTAACACTGAATTCACATACTTACTCTGGCCTAATCATAGCTTTTTGTTCACTCTATCTCTTTTAATTTCCATTTCAATAGTGTGTTTCGCTGCACCAAGATCTTTTATTTCAAATTTAGCAGCAAGTTGAGACTTTAGTTCTGAAATCACACCTTTCCCTTTACCAATGAATAACATATCATCAACATACAATGCAATGTATAGAAAATGATCACCATTAGTTTTATTAAACACAATGATCTGATTTAGAATGCTCAAATCCCAAACTCAACACATATGTATCAAATTGATGGTACCACATCCTAAGACTCTGTTTGAGGCCATATAGGGATTTCTTTAATTTACAGACCAAATTACTTTTACCTTTTACCACATAGTGCTTGGGTTGTGTCATATAAATATCCTCCTCCAAATCACCATGAAGGAAAGTAGTTTCACAACCATTTGATCAACCTCTAAATCATAAGCAGTTGTAATAGAAAGCAAAAATCTAATGGATGTCATTTTGGCAATAGGAGAAAATATCTCACCATAATCAACACCCTCAACTTGAGAGTAGCCTTTTGCAACCAACCTTGCTTTATACTTCTCAATGCTTCCATCTGAACCCATATTTTTCTTGAACACCCATTTGCAACCAACATGCTTCCATCCTTCAAGAAATGGTACAAGATCCCATGTATCATTCTTTTTCAAAGCTGCCATTTCTTCTTACATAGCAATCTTCCAAGATTCTGCATCATTCATACCTAATGCCTCTTCTATAGATTTTGGTTCGTCCACATTACTATTCAAAGCAAATATACATCTCTAATCATTAAGTGAATACCTTTTAGGTGGTTGTCTATGTCTTGTAGACCTCCAAACAAGCTGAGTTGGAGGTTCTTCCTCATCTTCTGAAGATTCAGAGCTAGATGAGCTATCCTCAACTTCTTGCTTGTCTAGGGGTCTTGATTCAACTCTTTTAGGTGTAAAATGACATTGAATCACATCTTCCTTTTTAGTCTATTTTGGCTGCAATGTAATAGAATGAGACTTAATTTCTCTAAAAATAACACTTCTACTATGAATTACCTTTTGTGCAACAGGGTCCCAAAGCTTATATCCTTTCACACCATAGTTGTACCCAATGAAGATACATTTCAAAACCTTGTTCTCCAACTTTTTCCACTTCTCCTTTGGTACATGTGCATATGCCTTGCAACCAAAAACTCTAAGATGTCTCAATGAAAGCTTGTGACTCGACCATGCTTCCATAGGCATTTTATCAACAAGGGTTGATGTAGGAGACTTGTTAATTAGGTAGCAAGTATTGGCCACAGATTTAGCCCAAAACTTTTATTCTAGACCAATGCCACTCAACATACTCCTAGCCTTCTCCATCAATATCATGTTCATTCTTTCTGCAACTCCATTGTGTTGTGGAGAATATAGAGTTGTCTTGTGTCTGTTAATGCCACAGTCTTTACAGAATCTATCAAAATCATTAGAGCAAAATTCACTGCCATTATCAGTCCTCAAAATTTTAATTTTCTTTCCAGTCTGCAACTCAACCATAGATTTAAATTCTTTAAATTGACTCAAAACTTCAGATTTACTCTTTAGAAAATATACCCATGTCCTACTAAAATCATTAATAAATGAAACATAATATGTGGATTTTCCAATCGAAGGAACATCTACAAGACCAAACACATCAGAATGAATAAGATCCAAAACACCACAAGTTTTATGAGAACTCGAGTAAAACTGAACACATTTTTGTTTTCCATAAATGCAATGCTCACATAAATCAAATTCAAGATTACAATAATTCAAACCTTCAACAAGGTTTTTAGTTTTCAAGGTCCTTAGACCCTTTTCTCCAATGTGGCTAAGCCTTCGGTGCCATAACATAGTTTTCTTTGCTGGTAACTTTTCTTTAGAAGAAAGAGCACCCTTAGGTACCCAAAATCCATTTTCATCTACTAAAGGTGAAACCCTCAAATCTTCCACAGATTTACTTTTTATAAAAGTGTTGTTACACTCAACAGTGTGTGCATCTAGCTTATACAAAGTGTTGAACCTGATGCCTCTAGAAATTACCATAACACCCTTAATTATCTCACATCCTAGTTTAGAAAAGACTACATGCACACCCACATGTATCAGTTTGCTCACAAATAACAAATTTCATTTTAAACTAGGGATATGCAGGACACCATTAATCCTTTTTATTCTACCATCAAAAAACATGATTCTAACTTTACCTCGACCAACAATGTCTAAATGTGAATCATCACTCGAGTACACCTTACCTCCATTAAATTATTCATATTCAGAAAACCAATCTCTATTGGCAATCATATGAAAAGATACACCCGAGTCAATTAACCAAGCATCATTACCTTAATGAGTAACCAAAGTCGTGATGAATGCATCACCATCTTCCTTCTCAGACTCAGAATCAGAATCAATATTCTTCTTTTTCTTCTTCTTTTCATCTTTACAGTCCTTACAGATGTGATCTGGTTTACTACAATTCCATCAAATGACTTTGGACTTTCCAAGAGATTTCAATCTCCCTTTCGATTTGGACTTATCATGCTTCTCATTATTCTTGCCTTTCTCCTTAGGTTTTCCATTAATAGTTAAGGATTCCTTTGAACTATGGAATACCTTTCTTTGCATCTCTTCATCAAGTAGGGAACCCACCACATCTTCAAACTTTAAAACAACACAAGTATTATTGATAGCCGTAATAAGAGAATCCCATGAATCAGGCAAAGAACAAAGAAAGACCTAGCATTTCTCCTCTTCGTTCATCTTAACACCAACAGATACTAATTGAGCCACCAACATATTGAATGATTTCAATTGGTCTGCAACTCATCCACCCTCTTACATCTTCAAGGAATACAATTTCTTCCTTGAGAAAATTTGATTTAATAAAGATTTTGCTTGATACATTTCACCAAGCTTATCCCATAGTTTGTTTGCGGTGTTTTATTCCTGGATATTGATTAGAACAGAGTCTGCCAGGCATAGTCTGATTAGACCCTTGGCTTTTTGGTCCATAACATCATACTAAGTTGGTGCAATAGGATCTGAGGGCCTTTGGATATTTGCATCAACAACATCCCATAGATCTTGATCTATTAGCAAATATTCCATCTTTAGCTTCCACATCTCAAAATTCATTCCATTAAATTTCTCCACCTCTATTTTCCCTGTCGATTTTGCCATCTGAAAATTCCTGCAACAAGATCAAAAATTTTCTGCACAAGCTCTCACTCAAATTTGGATTAGTTCAAAAACCCCAACAACCCACAACTGAAACCAAAGGTGATCAAGATTTGATACCACTTGTAAGGAAGTCAAGTAGCGAAACAACTTCCTACAGTAATCTTGAGAGGAGAGTAACATGAATTTCTTTTACAAATCATCACAACAATTATAGAAAATAGAAATAGATATAATAACATTCAAACCATAACACAATGATTTACATGGGGAAAACCCTTTCGGGAGAAAAACCCCACACTCCAAAAGTCGCCCAATATATTATTCAGCAATCAAAACAGATTACAATATACTTGTAGAGAAATATCTTCAAAAGAGTACAACTAATCAAAGATTCAAAGGTAACTCAATAGCCATAAGACTCTTACACACAACCTCTATCTCACACACCTCATATATAGGAGATACAATACAAGAAACCATCAAACGGTATTACAAAACCATGGGCTAAAAACATCCAATAAGGTGTAGCTGACCCTATCTCCCTTCTAGATGCCCTATGATGTGTCCCTCCCTTTTTACAACTCATTTATGTGTTTGATGTATTTTATATTTCCTATTCAGGAGTACAAACTTTCGGAGGCCATAAATTGAGAACCGTGTGTCCGATTGACGAACCGTTTGAAGCACCAGAAAGCTCACAAATTGCTCTATTGCCTTGTAAATCGCTACTTTGTTTATGCCCACTTTTCAGGGAATTTAGGGACCTCTAAAGTCCTCAAAATCAAATCTAAACCTTTCATTGGACCCTCCAAAAGGGAAAATTTAATATCTTCAAAACTAGTTGTGACCTTGCAACGTAACTTTTGATTGAAAGTGGTAAAAATTATGTTTTGGATAGATGAGTGCAATTTCTTCATCCAAAAAAGTGTAACCCGCTATTGTGGCTTCACCCTGTGCTACCCCGAGCATTTAAGATAGGTGACCCGATTCTTTGTGAGAATGAGAGAAATGTCAATGCACCACCTGATCAAAGAGGGAAGATTAGCCTGAATTGGTTGGGTACATACAATGTCACCTCTATCTATGGTTCTGGTGCCTATGGTTTATCCCACATGGATGGTACACCTCTCAAGGAACCTATCAACACTCTGCACCTGCATATATATTATGTATAGAAGGAAAGATGTATGTATCATGCACATGACACTTAGATCTCTACGATAGTCATGTCATGATATATCTTCATCAACACGACATCTAATCATCTCTATGTTATGGAGTTACTATACATATATATATATTTGCGTATGAGTGCATCCGTGTGTATACATGCTCTATCTATGTCTCAAAAACATTTATACAATGATCATCATGGAGTTTAATCATGCATATATACAATGATATATAAATTAAAACATGATGTACATCTAATCTAAACCATCCATCACATGAGTTGCATACATAATAAACATATTGAACAAAAAGTACATCCACCCATAATGACACAAGATAAGATCAAAACGCTGAATGTCATAAACATATATGATGTCAATGTAAAGTATCAATGTACATGTATCACATCACTACAAAAATATGTGATGCTAGCATATGTGTCGTTGAAATACATCAATACATTTGTATATGAATCAAAAGAATGCTATACATATGATGAATAAAAAATGGATCAATCTATACAATTGAAAATGTCTCATGATTTCCTAAGAGGATGGGTCCTTGAGGTCGCAAGCACCGAGAGATTCTGATCCCGACGTGGTGGTTGTTTGATTGAGGTAGACTACAATCTCCTAGTTATAACACTGTGATTGCAGGACCCTCATCTTGTTGCATCATGAGGTCCTCTCACAATGTGGCCTCTCTCTGGTCTACCTCCTCCAAGTCTACTAGAAACTGGTGCACTCAAGGGTGGTCAAGGTGACTAGCTACGCCCTATTGCATGACATTCACCTGCCATCAAAGGTCATCGACTTGGCTCTACAGAGTGTCACATACCCTCTTGGCACTCTCAGCTCTAGTGACTGCCTGGTCTCTCTCTGCAAGGATAGAGTATACCTCCAACAAGTCTTGGTCCCTCTGCTATCATAGTGACCAACTATTCTTCTCCCTACACCAGCTCCACCTAACCCTCCTCATATCCCATCTGAAGTTGTGCTACAGGCTCGAATAGGTGGGCGCATCTCCTTGCTGTCTTAAGAGTTTGTTAGGCATCTAGTACTAGGCCTCAGGTCTGCACATTAGGGATGATCTCTGTGAGTGATTGATGGATGAAGCTCAACCACTCAAAAATGCCCTCTACAAACACAAAATCCATATATCAGTATCTACAACATCAAATATCTCTACATGTATATATATCAAAGCATGTATGTGAAAGACAAACATGTATAAACTAAAATTATAATGCATACCAGGATCACCCCTTTGCCAATCTAGATCTCACAGAGGCACCCTACTGGAAAATTCCCTTGTGGCTACTATTGGTGCTAGTTCCTACACTAGTAGTGTGATGAGAGATGGTGGGAGCCCTCTAGCTACTGGAATTGACGTTGGTCTCTTCGGGATCGCACTCCCCACCCACTGTCTTTGCATCAACCTATCACCCTCATCACTCGAGGAGGTTTGGTCATTACTATCTCCTCCCAAAGATCTAGCGTCTCCTCCTACCACGTCTAGTGGGAAGATCAGGGTAGGCTCTATTGTGTCCCACCAGCCCACAAAGTCCTAGGTGACTCCAACATTATCGAGATCAAGTTGTGGCACAATGTCATCATCATCACTACCCTTGAAACTGTCATGAACATCTCTGAGGGTGGGGTGGGGCAGGTCCTGCGGTCGCACCACGCCCCTGACAGAATGAACATATGTGGGGGCAATGGATGGGATGGTCTGCACCTGCTCAAATTGCCACATACACCACCACTGGTAGTAGGGAACAATGATGTGATCATGGCGACCAAGCAGGAATCGATCGCGTTGCATCCACCAGAGCTAGATGTAGTCTATAGTCCATACCCCCATGTCATAAAATGATTTCCATATGACATTGCTAATCTTGAGATGGTCAATGGTGATCATCCAGTATGTGAGGTCCCTAGTCTACCACTCGTCGTGCCACAATGGGTAGTTGTGTGCCCTCGACATGTCTAAGGGCATTGAAATAGGAAACCTGACTAGCTGAGTACATGTGATATGCTTGAATATACAGACCTACAAAAAGGTACATGTTGTCAAGCTCTGGTACTCATGATGCATGTAGCGAGAGAGCTCATAGTAGAGGTGCCCAAGAATGCTCTGCCCACATGCACATACTCTATCCTGCTCCTCCATCTCATGGATCAATGGTACAAATTTGGATGTCAGCTCTTAACCATGACCATTAGTAAGCACTCAACGTACCATAATTTCTATCATGATAAGTTGAACCAAGGGAATTAGAACTTGGTCCTAGCCCAATGCTCATAGGTAGATGTGCCTAGTCGCAACATCTCTCTGACTAAGGGCCCACTCCTACTGTCTACCTAACTTTTCTCCCGCCAGGATGGTAGGGGGTAATATCTACGATTGGATGGGTAACTGGAGGATGTGGTAGACGTCAATCAAAGTCATGGTCATCTCCCTTGTGGGAAGATGAAAGAACATGGTATCTGCATCCCACCTCTCCATCAGGGCTCGTAACATTGGTGCATGTCTGATTGCAACTCTAGTAGACAGAAGGTCCACCATAGTCCCACTCTCTTGAGCAGTTATCTATCTGCAGATGACAACTCCATAGCTTGGTCCCATAGTGTCTGTAGAAGATGTCTCGAAGTATTCTCCCACATCTTGGGAAAAGTTTGCATGAAAATTAAAACTTCTAGTTAGCCTCTATCAACATTCTGATGATTGCAACTTTGGTAGACAGAAGGTCCGCCATAGTCCCACTCTCCTGAGCAGTTATCTATCTGCAGATGACAACTCCTTAGCTTGGTCCCATAGTGTCTGTAGAAGATGTCCCAAATTATTCTCCCACATCTTGGGAAAAGTTTGCATGAAAATTAAAAATTCTAGTCAGCCTCTATCAACATTCTAATACAGGTGCTAACACGTCCTTAAGATGCCAACGTGTCTTATAGACACAAGCATCCAGGAGGGAATAATGCGTGGTACCTAGACAATAGTGCATGCCCTAGATGGACGCGCAACATTGGGACCCAGATGCGTCTCGTGGATGCCCACACAACTTTAAAAATGAAAATGCTAAAAAAACATATAAAATGAAGCATAAGCATGAGATTAGTGACATACCTGCTTGGGCTCATCGGCCTGCTCCACCATTGTCCAAATCTCCTTGATCTTGCTCACCCTATGCTCCCATCTACATGACATTTTCACTCAGACTATACAAATCTCAATAGAAATACCATGACATATACTCACTATTTTACCCACCTTGTTGGGGGAAAAACAAAAGGGGGCATGTACTCACTGTAATGCCTCACCAAGAAACCCTGAAGGGATAAAGCTAAAACACAAGAATAGAGTGCAATTTTATTTTTTTAAAGTTAAAACAAAATAATGATACATTGAGTTAACATTAAGTTTAGATTACACAATGAAAGACTTAAATAACACCCAAAGAGTTTAAATTTATGTGAGAAAAGAGTAGGCTAAACTAAGACGATGAGCGGGAGTGGGAGTCGGAGTCACGCGAGTGCAGGAGCTAGGGTTTTGGTTGTTGCTGAGGAAGGGGAGGAATTAGACGACGATGAGGATGATTGCTTGGGAGCCTTGGCAGTGGGTATCGCTGCCTGGCTTTTGGTGGATGTGGACCTGGATGATTCGTGATGCCCCATTCGCTCCCTCTTTTTGGTGGATCGGCTTCTTAGGTCTCTTGCTGAGGCGGTTGTTTGGGTTGCTCCTGCTGCGGGCTTAGTGGTTCGGAGCCAGTGGGGATTTCTTCTGGCGGCTCTCTCTTTCTCTCTTATCCGCTGGGTCAGTCTTGTTAGGCTATTTTGCTCTTCTTTGGCTTGTGTCCCTTCTTTGTGCCCTTTCCCATGTTGGGTCAGAGGATTTTGTGCTTGCAATGCTTCTTTTTTTGTTTTCCTCCTCTCGGGCTAGGATTTGTGGAGCTCTTCTGATTCCCTTTGGGTGGAAATGCCTAGGTTTTGGGTAGTTTCTCAGTACCCTTCCTCTCTCTATGTGCCTATTAAGAAGGTTTTATCTCCTATAGAGGTGGAGATATCTTTCGCAGAAGGAGTTGGATGCTCTTGTTTTGTGGCGACTTTGTTGGGTAGAGGTTGTTCTGGTTTTGGGTTGTTGTTGGTGTTGTCTCTCCTTCTAAAGAAATTATGTTCTCTCCTTATTGAGGTGGGGGTTGTTTCTTTGTTGATGGAGTTTGGTTACACTTTTGGTGGTCATGTTTCTTCTATGTGGGCCATCGGTGCTTCCACTATTGGTTTCCTTTTGAGGGTTTTTTTTCTCTTACTACTCAGTCCCATGGATCTCTTCTTGAGGTGTTGTGACATCCTATGGAGATGGAGTGGTTGCATGGTGTTTGGGTGGTTAAGGGGATTTTTGCTGCTTCCTCTCCTGGTTTGGAGGACCTTTCTCTAGAGGCTGGTGATTTTTTGGTTGCTGGATCTTTTCTCTCAAGCTCTTTTTTATCTTCTCCTATTGAGGTGGAGAGTGTGGTGGTGCTTGTTTGGATGGATGCTTTCCTGATCGGGCCTTTGTTTCAGCTCAAGGTGGTTGAGGGTACCACTTCAAAACCCTTTGAAGTGGTTATGGGAGCCATTTAAAAAGCTAGTTTTAAGGTTAGGGAAGCCTTTCAAAATCCCTGTATCTCTAGGCATCTTGTTTTATTTGCCTTGTCTTTTCTTATTTGGCTGGTTGCTGATAGTTTTCAAGGGTCCAGTCTAGATTGTGGTTGTTTTTGGTTATGGGCTAGTCATGATTTTTGTTGTCTGAAGTCTCTGTCTCAGGTCAAGGGATCCGGAAACATCCTTATTGTTTGGCTGAGGGTGCATGCTAACCCTCATCATATTTTGAATCTTTAGCCTAGTTGGTGTAGCCAACTTGATTTATATTGATTATATCTTAAGTGTTTGGCTGGTTCTTCCTGCTGGTGTTTGCTGGCTTTTGCTAGATTTTGTCAGCTTAGCTTTGTTTGGGCTACTGGTTTTCTTGGTTAATTTTATTTGGCAACATTGTTCTATGGGTTCCAGATCCTAGTAAAATCTGAGGGTTTTGGGTCCCTCCAAAACCTGTTGTAAGGGGTTTCGGGTCCCCTCAAAACCTGTTTTTCCCATAATAAAAAACACCCAAAGAGTTTCCTAATGTGATTACTTGACTCAACACTTAACTCAACTCACACTAATAAATCCAATTAAGTTGATTAACTTAATGACGAGATAATACTTTAAACAAGGATAAATTAGTTCGGTAAGTTAAAAATATAGATAACATGATTAAGTTCAACCATAAAATTTAACTATACAATACATCCAATCTTACATTAAAGCATATGCCATGCATCTAATTCCCTTACATACTTTAATTGCATTATAAACTAATGAATACTTTCCATCATACCAACCTACATGTTTCAAGATCTAAACTATTGCATTTAATAAGATGACTACATACATGCATTTAAGATTAACATCATCTAATCCACATTATCCATTTTAACCATAATGTCATCCATACATGCTAAATTAAAAAAGAAACTGAAGAACATAAACACCACATAACATCGAAATGATATTAGAGTTCACCCCTAGTGGGCTACAACTCCAGGTCTGCTCAAATGCAAGACCCCTTTAATAAATAATAGGGTGAAGAATACATAAGGTTCACATCATTTACAGCCTGCCATCAAGGCGTACATAAACCAATAATATATACGACCCATCATAAGCAACCCATGATCTAACATGAATATTAGGTTCTCACAAGGGCATAAACAACAAGATATGACTCCACAACAGTTCTCCTATCAATGACAACACAAACATCACACTAGCGAACATAAGGGACAAGTGTCGTCACATAACTTGGTATGGTTACCATGGCAGGCCTCCATAGGTTCTGGCCCCATCTACTAGGTTACCCTGGCAACCTATCCTGAAACTCCGGCCCATCCAAGTCTCATGTGGACCCAACACGTCCTTTGAGGAAGACAAGATTGTTGGTTTACCATTTCAGGCCTTCTCACTGCATGTCGAGTCTATACTAGCCCTCATCCCATGCGTGGGGCACAATTATCTTACTTAGTGTTTTTATTAACTAAACTCTCTAATATGCTATTAGGTTATCACTTATTTAGACACACTTTTGATGGGTTACCTTGCAGCCACTTTGGGCATGGCCCCCCCTTGAAAGCCACTTTTCCATATGACACTAGACCATAAACATACTAACTCCTAAACCAAGGAATACACCAGGACAAGCATACAAAGTTCAATATGGTAGGAACACCTACTTGGCCAAACAAGTCTTCATCCGAGGTGCACTAATTGTTGGTACTCTGACTAGGAACACGACCAGCTATGGTCAACCACATACCAACATTTCAACACTCGCACAAAGGATATGATCGGATACAAAACCATCACATGAAAACAGTAAATACTCGAGATCAAGGACATAAGCACGTACCCAAATCAACATGTGACCATATCCAACATTCACAATCAAGAACTTACCATTTCTTAAGCAAATGTGAATATAGACAATTAAACATACATAGACATAAATCAAAAAAGACAATCTTCTTCCATATCGTTTAAACATTACAATCGATCCAATTTTCTAAAGATCTAATTAGATTGCAATTGTGATAGGTAATGTTATGGTACCCAATAATTTTCAAGCAAAATTATCAAATCCATGAATAAAAAGTGAATCATGTTGAATAAGAAGTATCCATATTAACTTTAAGTAATTAATCAATGCTACAAACATTAAGACCAAACTAATTATCAACTAAGGTTCTTGTAATGGAATTTTTATTAATAAGGACCACAATCATGATGAGATCATATTGATTTTGAACTTCTAAAGAAGGCAACTCGTCTTGGGAGAATACAATATCAGTTTTGGTTGTATTCATACACTCCAACAAGGCTACCACATCATTCATTCCCATGGGAGGAGGAAAAATAGTCTTTAATAAAGCATCTTGAAGCATAGAATGGTATGTGGATGAAGGTTGAATCAAGTCCCAAAGTGATATCTTATTAGGAATAGCACAAAGTTTTTCAATGAGATTATGATCCTTACCACATTGTTGTGAAGGGTAAGGGGGGAGGAAGAAAAGGTTGAGAAGGGGGAAGAACATCCAAATATTTCTTGTTGTTTTGAGTGTTATATGTGTGAGCTATTGCAAAATAATCATGTTGTTGAGCACCCTTTACCGTAATCACTAGTTTATTTTTAGGTTGGATGACATCTTGATGAAGGTGGACAACAATCTTAGGCTTTCCACTATCCAAAACATGGATTTTATTGACTTGCTTACGTTCTTTTTTCTCAAAGGTTTCATTTTTGGAAGGGAAAACATGAAGGATAATATTATATTTCTCCAAATTATCTTCATGAGAGGAAAAACTTTAGGAGAGGGACGAGCATAACTCATTTTAATGCTTCATCTCTAAAGGGAAGGTCACTGAAATGAATAAAAGGTAAAGTGTCATTAAGGGAATTGTCAACCATATCAATATCCTCTACCACAATATCATCCTCTTTCACCAAGGTTCTCTCATGGAGGAGAGAAAAATTCATACCATTTTCTAATGGTTGATCCCAAATAGGGAGATCATCTTCTTGCACCAGTTTGTCTTCATGGATAGGAGGGTCCTTAGTAGAGCACAATGAAACTAATTTATAAAATATATGCCTATGAAGCTAATGTAATTGAAAATGAAATCACGTCTATGAAACAATATGCAATTTTTTAGTCTTTTTTTGTTTTACTAATGCAAGTGCATAAACAAAAATGAATGAACAGAAATATTTTTGTATTCTTTTTAAATGAAAATCAGAAACAAATCACCAAAATGTGATGAAAGAAAATAGGGTTCACTAGCTTAAGCATTAAGTGATTGATTGAATGATTTGATAAACTAGGTGATTAATATCTAAGTCTAAACAAATGATATTGACTAACCTAGAAAGCATAAACTTCAAAAATGAAAAGAAAATTATGTGGTGCACCAGTAATTGAGCCAAAATGGAATGATCTATGTTGTCTTTTAAAGTTCTATAGACCTTTTAGATGAGTTCTCTAAGACAATAGTGATTGAAATTGATCTCTTGGGGGTAAATACCTACTCTTTGCCAAATTTAATCTAATTCAGGGTAGGCTATGACACCCTAAGTGACCTATTCTTGAGTACATTTGATGAATTGGAATTCTAAACCTATGACAATGTATTGGGATGATTTATTTCTATTGCACTTCTTAGAACCTAGATCTACACAATAAGAGAAAAAATAGTGTTTGGGGGATTATAGGGGCTTGCCTTAGTCAAACCCTAGGTTGGGACTCAACCTTACAACATTGATAAAATGAAATAGAAGTATAAATTTGAAATACTTGAATGGAGATTGTTAAATTGAAACAATTATACCTCCAATTGATGATGCAATGTTGTTAGGATAAGATCACTATTTATTGATGCAATAAAATGATTGACACATCATAAAATAATATATAAAACAATTCTTGAAGATGCCTTGAAGTAGCTTGTTGCTCCTTGAATCAAATCCTATCTTGGATTCTTCATGATGAGATACTTATGAGATGTTTTGTTCAAAAAAAGAATCAATTGAGAGAGAGAGAGAGGCCTTTATCCCTCATCAAAAATTTTGGGACGCAAAAATCAAAGTAGGTTGACATGAGAAAAGAATTCCCACTTAACCGAGCTGACTATTAAGTGGTTTGAACTCAAGCTAACACATTAGGAAGTAGGGTGCCTAGGACACCCCGCTCCTTGCAATATGGGTCTAAATTTAAACCCAAGGTCCAAAATGCTAAGGAGGGGCTAGGATTAAATGTAAATTGAGTTATGGTGTTGAGATGAAATAAAAAAGGCCACACGCGTTAAAATAGGGCCTACATAGGTGAGAAGTGAGGAGATAAAAGAATTAAAGGGCACACCTATGATTAAGGGCCCAAATAGGATTTTGGTGAGATTTAATTAAGAAAGGACCCATAATATTGATTAAAATATTATTTAAATAAATAAATATTTCATAATTCGTAGAGGAATTAGAGATACTAAAACATCTGCTAGGAGAGTGTGAAATTGGACACCCTAATTAAAGGTATACAATTTACAACATCTAAGAACACTTATAATTTTTTATCAAGAAACAATAAATCTATTAATAAATTATATCATTATATGTGTCATGAAAATATATACTCCCTCAAGTTCTTGTCTTTCAATATGTCTAGATGCTCACATATTCACACCCCAAATCTTACTCCTAGAAGTACCCAAAAAAGTACCACTCGCTCTCCTCATCTAAATGAAAAACCACCTAATTCACTATGTGTTACTTTGCAAACCTATCCATTACCTATTCATAATTGATATTATGAATCTACATGTGAAAGATATAACCAATTAACTATTTCACAAAAATGTTTGGATTTATAGTACCAAAGTTTGATAAAAATATTAAAATTTGGCAACCTTTTCTATACCAACATGTATTTCCTAGAGAGATTTTTTATGACCATTAAAATTTAAAAGTATGGTATCATGGGTGAAACTTATGCCCTCTAGAATAAAATTTCTCCTTACTCTATGGAGGGTTCAAATATTTATTTTTACAATGTTGACATTATAATGATGGCATCCATAACACTAGAAGGTGGTGCATACGTGGCATTGCAATGTGAATTTAAAATATCCTCAACTGTTGGATTTAAAATACTTTTTCAATCTATTTAAAATTTCACTTTTTATAATTGATAAATCGCATAGGGGTTGGGAGTTCAGCTCTAGTCAAATAGGGGCCTAAGGGCCCACCATAGTAGCATTATTGGTCGTGGATTGATAGGTATTGGTGGTACCTTGGTAGCACCCATTGGTAGCATTGTAGAGTGCACATTGTATATTTTTTTTGTTGGCCAAACAATACAACCTTATGATAGTAAGGAAGGGATCATTTTTCACTTTTATATTTGGTTTTCCAAAATAGATTAAATTTAATGTCAATATTCATTTCTTGGGCCTAATAGATCTGATAGCAAGGTCCATTTTGTGCTAGAGAGTTATTTGTAAAAAATCCCTCATAAAAACTTCATGGTAAACATACAAAAATAATAATTTTACAACTCATTTTCAACCGTAGATGTATAAAAAATCACTACAATTCATCAAACTCCAAAACCTTAATTTGCATATTACAACCTACACAACATATCTTATACCTTAAAATAACTAAAATCTCTCTTACATTGTCATGTATTTAAATTTGCATAAGATTTTCTCATACAAACATTAAATGAAAATAGAATCATCTCTTACATCCCTCAACCACAACCATGGATTTAGTACCACTTTTTAGGAAAATAGTACACATTAATCACACTATTTTCTATGTAACCCCATGAGAGAGAAAAATGCATGCAAACTTACAAAATAACCATAATGAAATGATCAAAGATATAACACAAGATAGCATAAGATATACCTTGGAAAAACTCAACGTCCAAAACTATCCACACTCAATATATTATTCAGTAATGAAAATATTATAATACACATTAATTTTCCACAAATTCTTTTCAAACATCATATCCTCCAATGCATCATCTTTGCATCCAAGCATGCATCTACACATCATATGCCCTAATTCAAAAGTGTATTATTTAGAAGATAGTTCAATAAAATCACAAACAAACCAAATCAATCAATTAGCTAACCTCAACCACCAAACATGTGCTTTCTTTTATAGAATCAAGCTCACACAAAAACAACCAAGGTAAAACCACGTGTGTCAAAATCATGAGTATATAAAGCCATTGAACTCAAAATTCACCTTTTGGCACTAAGTTTCTTGATATGAAATATTTTTCCCATGTGCAATCCACACATAAAATATGTAACCAATATTAAATGCAACTTTACAAGTGGAGCTAAATAAATATTTTTTGTGTGGCTTAAGATATCATGTAAGGATGCAACATAATTAAATATTTATTTTACATAATTAGAATAATTTTTTCTTGTGCAAGGTGTAAAACACCCTACTAGTAACAAGTCTAACGTTGAGGTAAAGTATTTTGCTAGAAATTGAGGAAATTTATCCCACCCAGATTCTTGCCAATAAAAGACAATGAGGACGGATTTCTATCATGTGACCCAACCATCAAAATATCCATTTCTAAGTTTTATTAGATAATATTAATTAATGTGTCCTTCCACATTAATAAAAACCATTTAAAACTAACTTAGCTTATTGAATTCACATTTCTTTAGATCTCCTTACAAACCTTATCTCCAAACTAGTTTAGTACCTTTTGATGGATCATCAAAGGATTATATTCTTTATTATAAACCTTCCTATAATTTCAAGAAGTGTGATTATTTTCCTCCATCATATTGACATTAACTTGAGCATGCTTTGCAAATCTTGTAATCATGTCATAAGAATTCTCCATGTAATCCTTCATTCCTTAGATTGATGTGTTCAAACCTAATTTAAAAATGAAGAATCGCCTAAAATATATCATATAATTAAGATCCATCATTTAACCTTGATAGACATTTTCTACCCTAATAAGAAACATCTTCATGTTTAATCTTGGAGGTGTTAACTGAATAATATTGTCTTTTATGACGAATATCTAGAACTCACATTAGAATCTTGTACAAGTTAGTCATGGATAAGATTTATATTTCTTAGTAGATGAAAGGGTAACTTCTATGATGGGTCACAAGTACTAAATTTTACTTCAACCGAACACGACATGGAAATTTTTATTATTTTATGACTCACTTATCATTATGGTATTGGATCTAGCCAATTGTTCAAGACCTACATGATTGTCTTATGAAAGTTTTTTTTAGCAATAAGGACATGTCAAATAATGGTAAAACAACCTCTTTTTGATGTGATAGTGTAATTTGTTGTCTATTGATGTTATGATAGTCATAAGCAGATTCCTCTAAAGTTGGACTTAACTATCCTCTTTTCATTAAGTATCCTTAATTGTTGCTATGCGACATTCATGACTACCCTGAATGTTTCACATGATGTCCTTTCTGTCTTTAGTTTAGTGGACATTATTTAGCATCAAAATTAGTTGTTTATCTATAAGGTTAAATGATGAATCTTGTTTAGGGTTAGGCTTAAATAACATGATTATATTTTCTTCCATGTTACTCATCTTGAAGCCATGCCAATCCTTTGCTAAGAATTTCCTAATACTCAATCTCTGTGGATCTAGAATCCTAGAAATTGCAGATCCAAAATTTATAAGCTTATAAGCTTAGCTCTCTTAGAGTCCATAACAATGTTCTTTTGCCCTTTAATATCCTTCCTCGCCTTAGATTTTGAACTCGAGGGTATTTCAATTTTAGGTTTTTCTAGGGGAGGGGAATTCCCTTTAGACCAAGACCCAAAAGCTTCATTGTTAGAGTCACCCGCACTAGTCTCTTCATTCTTAGAAACAATGTGGATATAATCATGAGGGGGAGGAAGAGCATGGAAATGGGCATAATTAACCCTAAGAGAAAACATGAGATAGAAAGGGAAAGACATCTTCACACCATGGTAGAAATGATTCAATATAGCAAAGTGATGACCATACACCCTAGTATAACTAAAGAGGGGGAAGTGAGAAATGTAGGATTGATGGTTAGTATTCAAATAAAACATTCAAACGTATAATAAACCACTTATACCTTTCTATCTTGCCTTCTCCTTTGAATTAGACCTTCAGTGAAGTGAAGAATGCGCCCCTTCCTCACTTGATTGGATTGGTCCTTGATGGGGGTGTGGATTGCTCTCCTTTGCTCAACAAGAGGGATTGGATTTGATCAGATTTGATAGGCTTTGGATTAGAAGATTGAAGGATCATGAGAACATGATAAGAGTATGATAGGAAGAAGATAGAAGAGAAATGGGCAGCATGAGAATGCTATAGAGGAAGTGGATCCTTTTGTGAGGAAATGATCCTCCAATTTATAGATTGGAGGAGGCTAATGAAGGGCCAAGATTAATTTTCTTATGGAGGGTTGAGATTGATTTTAAGATAGAAGGCATGGATCAAGGGTTCCTTGGGAAACTAAACATGAATATAAAATTCCTTGAGAAGAGGGGAGAAAGGAAATTTGAATTTCAAAATGAGCAATTAAAAATTCCAAAATAAAGGATGCAAGGAGGGATTCAAAGAAATTTGAATTTCTTTGAGAGGCTCAATGTTGATGTGACATGAGTGGGAATATAAAATTGAAGGATAATTATAAGCATGATTATGAGATATTCTAGAAGATTTAATTAGGTTGAGTGGGATTAGGAAAAGTTATTTGTAGGAATCACATGACTAGGTTAATTAATTAAAATTAATTAACTGAGTGGGTTTAGAAGAAATAATTATTGGAGGGACTTTAGAAGAATAGGAGAATAATTAATTTATTTGATAAACTAATTATTGGCTAATAGTGAGGATTAATTAAATTGGATTTAATTATCACTAAGAAGAATAAGGATAACATAATCAATTAGTTATGTTGACAAGCTTAAATTAATTAAATATTAATTTTAGGTATCTACATTTTGCCCCTCTTTGATATAGCGTCATGAAGTGATGTTACATCAAAGAAGAATAAAACATAGTGGAAAAAAAGAATAAGGACTAGTAGCATGATGCCCCAGTCATAAGATGAGGAAGAATGATGAGGAGGAGGGATGACGAGGAAGTAGTTGTATGCCCCCTCGAGAGGACAGGTAGGTTCAAAGAACATGGGTGCTCTTGAAAAGGATGAGAAGACAAGGTGATGAATGGATGAAGATGATGAAAGGGAATAAATCAATGGATTGGATTTTTGTGAATAAAATGAGATAAAGAAATGATAAATGGATGGAATTTCTTGTTGAGAAAATATAGAGAGAAAACCTAGGTTTGATATTGCCATGGATAGTCTACACCACTGATTATAAGAACCAAGATGATATGAAGATCTGAGGCGTGGACTGATGCTTAGTCAAACAGGTATGCCTTGCACACAATCATGCAAGTGTTGATAAACACTAATGCAGGGTTGTCGGTTCGTACAAGGAAAACCTTCAAACACACCATGTCATAAAAACTATGCCCCATTATACACCAACCAAGACATACCAAGATATAGGATGATCAAGGCAATCCTGAACAAGTATAGTCCTTGGACAGAAGATGAAAATTAAAGAAAAAAGATCAAGAATGCAAACAACATGCACATGACCAACTGACATCTCTTGCCAAGAGTAGGACATGGATTTGGATAAACTATCAGACTAGGGAAGGATGCATCCTGATGGGCAGGTGATGGATTTGGATGAACTGCCAAACATGGGAAGGATTTATCCCAATGGGAAGGGTGCAGATAGATTGATGGATGACAAAACACAAGTTGGATATGCAAGGTTTGCAGATGAGAGGATTGTTGCTTGGATTTGATTAGCACAATATGGATGGGTGCTTAAATTAGGCACAAGTTAGCATGAGCTCGAGTACATTGGAAAACCTCAGTTTGATGGATTGGATAGGATGAAAGAAGGATAAATGATTAGATAGGATGAAAAAAGGGAATGGATGATTGAGTAGGATTGGATTGGGGATGGGATTAATGATTGAATTGGAAGAGATGGAGAATATGATTGGATGAGATAGGATTGGATTAGAAATTAGATAGGATGCGGTGGATTGGTGGATAGGATTTGATTGACTGGAACCAATGACAAGGGAGAACCAAGGATTGGTAAAAGAATGGATGGATGGATGGATATTACTCGGATGGGGGATAGATGGATGAAGTGGATGGATATGGATGGGATATGGAGGAATAAAGGATGGAGGGTAGGGTGATGGAGACCCAAGGACTATGCTGCAAAGGAGTGTAATGCCCCAAAGTAGAGGTAATGGAATTAAGGATGTAAGGATTGTGGATGTAATGGATATGGATGGTAGAGGATTAAGGCTTGTATGCTCCAAAGCATGTATGCATATATATTATTTTTCCTCTATATGATCAAGAGCAAAGATAAGAATGGAGGATTCAGTTTGATAGGATGAGGGATATTAGATGGAGGATATGGATAGGATAGTCAAGATCAAAGATAGGAAAGGAGAATGGACTTAGATAGGATGTAGATGGATGGGCCGATTCAATGGATGAAGCTTGCCCCCAAGTGTAAAGTGTAAGAGGATGAGGGGATTACACATGACGCTTGTTTGCCAAGTTTTCATCATGGTACTTACCCAAGGCGCCACAAGAAGTGGTTTTCACCATTGGATGAAATGATTTTTCTTTACTTTTTTTTTGATTGATTTTTTTTCTTTTTCTTTTTCTTTTTTTTTTTTTTTCTTTTTTTTGGATTTTTGAAATAGTTTGTATGGATAAGGATGAGGAGGAGTGGATATGAAAGATAGTGGATGCGTGAAGGAGGAAGGGAGGACTCAAGCATCTAGTTACATGGATGGTATCCCTTAGTATTTCTTTGAACTAGAGGTATGCTCATATATGTTGGTAAAAATAATTGGGGAGATGAAATGGATAAGGATTGGAAGATAGGGTTTTCAAAGGATTGGACTAACGGAATGGGATTGTGAAAAATGGATGGTGGATAATACATGGGTTTTTGAAGAATTTGTGGAAGATCAACATTGGCACACACCTTGAAGGGTGGAGTAGTAGTAGAGGAGAGTGTTTTGAATTAGATGGAGGATAAAGTGTGGATTTTGGGAAATGTGGACCCAAAATAGAAGAGGGGGATGATGGAGTTGGGATGGTGGATTTTGGGACATAAGGACCCAAAATGGATTTTGAAGATGGAGGAGTGTTAGATGGAGGAATGGAGGACTTATGAATGGATGTAGCTTTTGGATTAGCAAGTTTGGATGCTAATTTTGATGGTTTTGCTTCTAGAAGTATCTTAGGAATCCACATAGTTTTTTATTTTTTCTTTTGGGGCCTTTGTGGCCTTTTGGATTGTCCTTTCTTTCGAATCATATTTTTCTTTTGAGCATGTCATTTTGAGGGGACATTTTGATCCTTCGATTTTTGTGGATTTTGAGCTTTATGCTTTTTAGATTGGGCATCCAAATTGCTTCCAATGGCAATAGGATGAGTGCATGAGGATGAACGACTTAAGGATTTTATGGATGGTGGGATGGTGGAAGGAGAGTGTTGGGAGGCATTCAATGATGTGTACCTTTGTTAATATTACTTAGGGATTATTTGAGGTGATGGAGTGGTGGATGGAGGGACGTAAGAACCCAAAATGGATGGAAGGAATGGAGGGTTTAGCTTTGGAATATAGGGTCCCAAAATGGATGTGGATGATGGGGGATGACGGGATTTTGATTTGCATGAAGGAATTTTGGATTTAGGAGGAATAGAGGATGTACCAACATCTTGAGCATTAGCTCAAGGACCCTTATTATTTCAGAAACAAGATGCGAGTCCATTTTGAGGGGGATGAGATGTGGACGAAAGATTAGGATCTTTAGATGGATTGGGATCATGACATGTAGATGAAGGGTTACTTTGATCTTAATTAGGGAGGGTACCATGAGATGGAGTGGGAGGGGTGATTGGATCATGAGATGGGAGAGGATCATGTGATGGAGGGAGAGGGATGGATAGAGGAATCATATGATCATGAGAGGAAGTGGAGGGGATGGGATCATTAGATTGAGTAGAGGGAGATGCACCATGAGATGGAGAGGATTCTATGCTAGAATGATTTGGAATAAGCCCTTGGCATGTTTGGGGTTGTGGGGATGGTATGATGGAGGAGGATACAAAAGATTCAATGTAAGTAGATGGAGGAATTAGGGTATCATGAAGTGTGGGGTATTGAGATTTGTTTTGAGGTGGAGGTGATTGGGGTGGATGGAGGACTTCAGGAGACTTGGAAACTTTGTTTTGAGGTGGGGATTTTGTCTCCTTTTCTAATATGTCTTGGATAAGATTATTGATGATGGATTTGGAGGACATGGATAATACGGATTTTGGAGGATTATGATTAAATGAAGGATTGGGATTAGATGGGGGATTGGGATAATGGATTGTGGAATTAGGATTAATGCTTGGAGGACTATGGAGTAAATAATTTGGATGGGGAGTAGAGGTAATGAATGTGTTGCAAATGGATGGGGATTGGGATGTATATGGGAGGGGAGATGAAGGTATATATGTGGATGAGGGATGATATGGAGATATATGGAGATATGGATGGGGAATAAGATGGATTTCCCTTGTCAAAGGTAGAGGAAGGATAAGAGATATGATACGGATTGGGATTAGGTGCAATGTGTTGAGGTGGGATCGATGAAGGTATGATAGGTGGATGAGAGATTATGGGATTGACTTGGTAGGTAGGTTGAGGTGGTTCGTGAACTTCCATGAGCATCTGCTCATACCAAGCTTTGAAATTATGGGTAGCCATGTTGAGAATAAGGGATTAGATTGAAAATGGATGAATATGAGGATTAGGACTTGGCTTCGAATGATGATGGATTGGATTTGATTTGATTGGATTGGTCCCTGGATTAGGACATGATTTGATTGGGTTGTTCCTTGTATTAGGACTTGATTGGATTGGATTGGATTGTATTGTATTGAATTGGATTGAATTGGATTGGATTGAATTGGATTAGATTAGATTGGATTGGATTGGATGATTGATTGATGAGGGATTGGATAACCGGATTAGAAAGATAGATTTATTTGATTGATTGGAATTTTGGAGAATGATTATGAAAGAATGGATAGGTAACAGGTAGAATAAAGGGGGAAGCTACCCAAAGTCAAATGAATGATTTGGACAAAAATATTGGTTGCGAAAGGATGATTGTTTGGATGGATGAAAGTGGATTGGGGATTGGAGAATTGCTTGGATAGATTGAAATGGATTAGGGATTTGATGATGATAAGATGGAATTTGGAAAGAGGGAGGATTGATTGGTTGGAGGAATGATGGACTTGGCAAGAGATAACAAGCAATAAATACACATTGGCTACTTACACACATAGAGAATCCAAACACAATGTGCTATCCTAGGAAGTTGGATGAGGAGGAAAACATTTGCTTGTTGACTTGGGTACACATGCAATAGCTAATCAGAATATAGTCGCTGAGTCTCACGCAATGGATTCTCAACGCCGTATTAGCCAACTCCAAACACTAAGGGGGGAACGATATGGCAAGTCTCTTGGGGGACTTACTATCTCCCTTGCACAAAGATTATCTACCTTTCAGAGGTGAATCGGGTGGTCTCTAATCCTAGAGTTCTTAATAAGGATTTTCCTTCAAAGATTACTCCTTGTAGTCGTGTAAGCACAATTGAGGCATATATCCCTACAATGTAATAAGAAAGATGTAGTCACACAAGCGTGATTGAGACCTAAAGGCCTTACAAAATTCCCAATATGAGAGTGAACTCTCAAATAGCTTCATCCTCCAAAAATTTCGTCTCAAGAGGCCTATTTATTATAGTGAGTTGGAATGCTTGGGTTTTAGCCGTATTCACTTGGGTCATTCCCC
Source organism: Cryptomeria japonica (assembly GCF_030272615.1). NCBI lineage: Eukaryota > Viridiplantae > Streptophyta > Pinopsida > Cupressales > Cupressaceae > Cryptomeria > Cryptomeria japonica. The sequence goes on from NC_081410.1 coordinate 448,049,615, forward strand.
TCTGATCAAATTGGGAGGGCAAGCCTGCTAAAGGTAAAAACGTGCAAGCAAATAAAAAAAGGTTCGACGGTATGGATTTATGATTGTCTATGTAGACAAGAGCATACTCTCCTACCTCTACACTTTCCTCAAACACAAAAAGCAAGTGTTCTTTTACCCCTAATTATATCTAGGTGCCTAGAATAGAAAGATTAAGGAAAACACAATGTTTGGTTGGATTTCCTTAGGCATACTACAAAATATCAAATTAGTAGTTTTTTTATGTCTTTGGTCGCTCGAGTAGCACTTGTAAAACTCAAAAATTTGATTAATAGACAAAATTATGTAGAAACAGTGCTCGCGCTGCTTTGCAGACACTCGCACTGAAGCGCTTGCATAGGCGCTAAAACGCTTGCATACGTGTTACAGGGAGTCCGAAAAGAGAAAAATAGAAAAATGCATAAAAGTACAAAATTCAAAAAAATGTAGAATATACCTAGGGCGGACACGTTGTTCTGATGGCGGTCGCACTGAAGCGTGTGCGCTCGTGTTGTAGCAAGTTAGCACAACCAAAAATTTGAAATTTTGAACATTCAAAAATGGGCGGGATTCTGCAAGAGTGCACGCGCTATTCGCAAAGTGCTCCTGCTAAAGCAACACTTCTGAAATAAAAAAAGATAGTTAGATGCAAAAACTAACTAGTTTTTTTAAAAAAGTTTTTTACCTTTTTTAGTGTGTTTTTTACTGCTAATTATGGAATGAAAATAGAAGGTGGAAGAATAGAAGATAGGAGAAGGAATAAGATGATTTTGCAGGTGGACGCGCTGATTGCATGGCGGTCATGCTAGTTTACAGTCGCTCGCATTGTTCTGACACCTGCGAGCAAAAACTCACAAAAAATTCAAAAAATATTAAATTCTAAGGACGTGAGTTCCACCGGGCGTGCCAAAATGAAGAGAGGGAAATGAGAAATGTAGGATTGATGGTTAGTATTCAAATAAAACATTCAAACATATAATAAACCACTTATACCTTGCTATCTTGCCTTCTCCTTCGGATTAGACCTTCGGTGAAGTGAAGAATGCGCTCTTTCCTCACTTGATTGGATTGGTCCTTGATGGGGGTGTGGATTGCTCTCTTTTTCTCAACAAGAGGGATTGGATTTGATAAGATTTGATAGGATTTGGATTGGAAGATTGAAGGATCATGAGAACATGATAAGGGTATGATAGGAAGAAGATAGAAGAGAAATGGGTAGCATGATAATGCTATAGAAGAAGTGGATCCTTTTGTGAGGAAATGATCCTCCAATTTATAGATTGGAGGAGGCCAATGAATGGCCAAGATTTATTTTCTTATGGAGGGTTGAGATTGATTTTAAGATAGAAGGCATGGATCAAGGGTACCTCGGGAAAATAAACAGAAATATAAAATTCCTTGAGAAGAGGGGGGAAAGGAAATTTGAATTTCAAAATGAGGAATTAAAAATTCCAAAATAAAGGATGCATGGAGGGATTAAGAAAAAATTGAATTTATTTGAGAGGCTCAATGTTGATGTGACATGAATGGGAATATTAAATTGAAGGATAATAATAAGCATGATTATGAGAGATTCTAGAAGAATTAATTAGGTTGAGTGGGATTAGGAAAAGTTATTTGTAGGAATCACATGACTAGCTTAATTAATTAAAATTAATTAACTAAGTGGGTTTAGAAGAAATAATTATCGGAGGGTCTTTACAAGAGTAGGGGAATAATTAATTTATTTGATAAATTAATTATTGGACAATAGTGACAGGATTAATTAAATTGGATTTAATTATCACTAAGAAGAATAAGGATAACATAATCAATTAATTATGTTGACAAGCTTAAATTAATTAAATATTAATTTTAAGTGTCTACAATAACAACCATCCAAAGTAAGGTAATTCATGATTACCTTAAGAAGCTTCTACCAAAAAGACTTAATGACCACAATGTCATAGTAATTGGTCGTCTTTTTAACAATTTTGGCCTGCTCCACCTCCTTCTTGGGGAAATTTTGCATAGCTTTCTCAGTATACACTTTGTCTCTATAATACTTCACACCCTCCATAGATAACCCTGTGACTTGTGCAATAAGGGCTTCACCAACTAGGACTTTCCGACCATGAAGAATAATTGTTCCATCCTTCCAGTTCTGATCAAAATAGTTCATGACATCCTAATTACGCCCTTTTAGCCTCTCAATTTAGCGAGTGAACCCCCCTTTCTCCAAAATCTGCCATAGCTTCTTTTCATTATTCAAATGCACACAACTAGTTGGATCAATTCTTTTTCTTGCACCACCCATTCTAACTTGCTCTTTGTAAAACTCTCTGCAAATATTTTTCTAGAGTGAAAGTTATACTCCAAAAAATATTTAAAATCGCCCACAAAACATGTGAAATAAGTTCGCATTGATTCCCATGTCCTCTCTGGCCACCTGTCTCAATTGGGAAAGTATCAATAACTCTAGAAACACTCGGAGTCATTATGGCATGAGTTATCATTAAATTTACTTCCCTGACTTCACTCGTGGAACAAATGCATAGCAAATTCTAAGTCCAGCTCGTCACCTCGGGTCCAACTAAGTTGTGCCTTACATGTCACTCCTCTGTAGGCAAGGAAGTCAACCACCATATTGGCTTGTCTGTATACATGAATAATAATGCATCTATCAAAGGTTTTAATAATATATTTTTCCTTCTTCATCCATATATCAACATTCCAAATTGGAGTAGATTTTCCCTTTAGGTAGTTGATAATATTCTTTGAGTCCCCCTTGACCCAAACAAGCTTAAAGTTGTATTGTTTAGCAAGTTTTAAGTTGTGATAGGCTCCTGTAGCTTCTGTGACATTATTAGTCTATTTTCCAAGAGGGAGAGCAATAGCAAAAAAGAAGTTGCCATAGTGATCCCATATCACCCCTCCATAGCCTGCTTGACCAGGATTCCCCTAGCTGCACCATCAAAATTAATTTTCACCCATCCTTGGAGTGGAAAGTTCCAACTAATGTTGTCCTTGGGATTGACCTTAGGTTTGACCAAATGAAGAACATGACCAAAATCCCAATCCTTGACAGCATTGGCTTCATACTCTCTAAGGATTCCACTTTGAAAAATAACATTGGAGTTAAACAGTCGAGAGATTATCAGAGATGGCTCTAGAGATTTTCTTGAAAACAATATGAGGAGGGAGATGGATATTCCTAAAGATACGATTATTACGTTCTTTCTATAAACCCCACTCCATGTGAGGAAACACAAAGGACCATAGCTTCATCAAGAGAAGATTTCTTGAGGGTGGGTTGCAATGGTGAACAAACTCCTTTATGGCCCCCGGGAGAGTCCAACAAAGACCCCATTTTTGAAGCACCAGTCCCCAAATCTCATAAGTGTAAGTGCAATGTAAAAATAGATGATCAAGAGATTCAACGTCCCTCATACACAAGTAGCATCTATTTGGAATAGAAAAGCCTCTCTTGGCAAGATTATCCGTTGTTAAGATTTTATTAAGAAAGAGGAGCCAAAAAAACATATTGACCTTAGAAGAGAGCTCCTTGATCCACACCTTAGAACACTAAGAGACATGGGGTTCCTTACAGAAATCCACAAAAGCAACAAAAAACTTCCCATTAGGAGTGAATTTCCAAATAAGTTCATCCTCCACACCATTCTTCAGACCAAAAGAATTTAGGGAAAGTTGCAAGTGAGTAAAAGAAGGATTAACAGAAAGATTCACCCACTTACCCTCCTTCCAATAGTCAGCCACCATTAAGCCAAAAGATGCCACACAAAGATCATTGTTAAAAGTTTTAATGCTTCTAATTCCTAATCCACCATATATCCTTGGCTTACATACATTCTCACAGGCAACCAGAGGGATTCATTTCTTTTCCTCAACCCCAGACCAAAGGAATCTTTTCTGAATTTTATCAATAATTAGAAAATTTAGAGGGAATCTTGAGCAAACTAAAGGCATCAACTGGCAGGTTCTAAAGTGTGGGTTTCAACAACTGAATTTTACTAGCCTGATTCAAAAGAGTGCCTTTCCACCCAGCTAAATTCCTATTAAATCGATCAATTAAAGAGAGCCAAAAGGAATAAGAAGGTTTAGATCGTAGAGGGAGACCTAGGTAAGTAAAGGGGAGCTTACCTATGATGCAACCAAGAATGTTAGCAATCTTTATTTGATGTTTCTTGGGAGTATTAATGAAGTAGTTAAAACTCTTGGTTCTATTAACCATCTGTCCAGAAGCCTTTTCATAAAGGAAGAGAATCGATCTAATGACTTTGGCTTCCCCAACAAAGGAGCTTCACATTAAAATAGTATCATCAACAAATTGTTGATGAGAGCAAATCAAATTGGTGGAGGACGACATTAATAACCAAGTGTTGATAGATGGCAAGTGCATATATTAACTAAACCATGAATTAGGCTAGTACAAGAATATGCAGTTGCATTATAGGGTAAGTAAAATTACAAGATTAAGAATATTAATACTACTATAATCATAGTTTGTATATCTCCATATGATTATCTAACAAATACATTATTCTCATTATCTTAAATATGAACCAAATATTGAATCATGGCTAAATCAAGTGTATAACTATTGTGTTGTCTTTTGATGTTCAAAGAAATTTTATGTGGTCTTGTTGATGCATGTTGTGTGTTGTCTAGGATGATGTGATGTATTATTATGGCACTTCATATTCTTGAACCATGTTGTAGTGAGACCTCACTTAGAGCCTTATCAAGGCCTTTGCATTGTTATTGTGTCATGCCGATATTTTGACTACTATTACTTAGGGCTACATGAGGTTATTAGAATTATACTTTATATTGACTATGCTATGATGCCTCTTTTTTGTGTGGGGATTTGACTTGTACAATAATTTTTTGTTGCCTAAGTTGTGTCATTAAAGATGGATAATACTTAATACTTAGCTAGTTATAAGATGACTAAAAATTGTGATCATTGAATGTAGTAGTAATGAGACCTTGATCTTCGTAATGGTCATCTTAGTACATTGAACTACTTCATCAATAAAAGTTGAAATATGACCACTACCACCAATAGTTATTGATGTTGAAGGTCCAACATCCACCTATTCGTCATCAAATGTGAATTTTTAAATTAGACAAAAACCCACAAAATATAAACATTTTTTGTTATAAATGACATATATGTGGAGTTGACATGGCTACATAATCAAGAATTCAAGAGACTAAAAAATAGGATGAAACACTTTCACCCAAAAATTTTATTGCATACAATTATTTACATTAATTCTGATTCATAATAGGATAATATAATTAATCTTATATTTAAAAAATAATAATAAATTGCATAACTAAGTATTAAAAACTACATTTGTTAATGTCAAATGTGCTATTTGGAAACTTGTCAATCAAAAATTAAAGATAGTTAAGCTCAATTTTTTAAATATTACAACAAAATCAAGAGTTAGTGCTCTAAATATACTTTTAAAACTACTTTATTTTTAATGATGGAGATTAATAGGTTCAAATAGGGGCCCCACATTTACTCTTGTTTTCATCAAAAAACATATAACATAGAATCTAGCATGATGCTCCTAACATGTTTAATTTTTTAGCATTTTAAAAATTTCTTCAATGAGAAATTATCTAATACAATATAGTTTAAACCCAATTTTTTACTATTTTTAGTGAATATATGAATTTTTACTAATTTTCAAAGTAGAAACATCTTAAGATACCAAAAATTGAGTGTGACTCCCTTAATTTTGTTGGGAACAAATAAAAAATTTTAAAAATTAATTGTGTAGAATAGAATTTAGTTTCTAAAAATGTAATTTGTTTCATACTTTGATGAAAGGGTATTAGACAATGGAGTCTACCAAAAGTAATTAAGGATCAAAACCCTAACATAATTGAAACATAGGATTAAAAAGCTAAAGAGAGCTCAATGTTGCTATGTCATTTTTTCAACTTGACATTGGAACACATACAATCCTAATGGAGAGCATGCTCGAGATTATGCCAATTTTTTAAAATCTAAAAAATAATAAGTATTTGGGTTACAAAGAAAAAAAAAACCTTAGGTTGGAAATATCCAAAGCAACCAATAATGCAAGCATGATATTACATGCTCATACTATAGCTCACATTATAACATGAGCATATTATAATTTTGATGTTGTAAAGGATAAAAGTCAATGTTGTGGATTGCAAGACAAAAAAGGTTTGCTACCAACTAGTCAAGAGGATGGCACACTTCATATGATGATGGTTTCAATGTTCAAACTACCTTACCCTAGTGGGGATTTGTTTCGAGGTAGAGGATAAATGTGGGTCATATCTTGTCAACCATAGACCATGTTCAAATGGTTGAAGTAACATATGTCTCTAGTTGAAGTGTTGAGCCTTTCTTCTTGGGCACCTCTTGTGGGATCTACAATTAAAGGAAATAGATATGGTCCCCTAATTGAGGTTGTTGATGACCATCTTTCAACTAAGTTATTGATTAATGTCCCTAATTTTGTGTTGGACAAGAGCATTTCTAAGAAGAAGACAAATCTATTAAGTAAGTTCTTGAGAGCTAGACCAAATACAGGTCTAGTTAGATCCACGGCTTTAAAGCAGTGGAGCGTTAAAGGTCAACTAAAAAAATTATTGTGATGCATTCTAAGGGGTTCATTTCATTTCTATTAACCTATGAGGAAGATCTGTGTATGGTCCTTGCTAGTGGCATGTGGTTTATTAAAAAGTGGTTTTGGCTCTAAAATGATGAGAATCAAGTTTTGATCTTATTAGTAGTTCATTTAATGTTGCCCTTGTTTGGGTAAGTTTTCCTAGTTTACTGATGGGATTTTGAAATGTAGAGCTCTTTAAAGGCATCATTAATGACTTTGGATAGCTTTTGGTCATTGACCCTATGAATTGCCCAAGTAGGATTTTTTATGTGAGGACTTATCTTTGTGTGGAGAAATCAGTTGTCCTTCCTTCTACAATCCTCATCAACTGCAAACTTGGTTGTTGGAAAGATATTGCCACAATAGTGTGTCCCACATCTAGGACATCTTGATTTTTCCCTAAAATTGCATATTGCTTAGATAATTTAATGATTTAAATACACCTTTAGGTGTTTCATCTAAAGAGTTTTAATTGAATATTTTTAGATCAAACCCCCTTGGATAGAAATCCTCTACTCTTAAATCATACCCGCAATGACACCCTTTGCAACTAATAAATTAATGACACAAAAAATCGCATTTGCTTTACCTTTTGGGGGATCAAATGAAGTTATTAAAAAAAAAAAATTGTAATTATGTAGCCCTTGTTATAATATTTTTTTATATTAAATATAGGTCAAAAAATAGGTACAATATCTAGAGATGAGACCGACTATCACATAAAGAACTTTTAATACAAAACTTCCCCCTGTCTAGAACTTTTATCTACTAGACAGAAAGAACTTGTTAGATCTAAGTATCATGATATAAAAAAGTTTTCTATACAATAGGAGTGTGCAAAATGGTATAAGTATTATGGACTATATGTTGTAGACAAAAAAGTGACTAAAGAAAGCATATTGTCGACAACATACTGTAGACAACAAAATGTAGATACCATATTGACTATAGATAACACTTCCACATATACAACAAAACTACTAAATAGGTAGCTAGCTACAGTGAAGAAGATCAATTGTCCATCCATGAGGTCCATCACAAAGGACCCTCCATCCATATAATAATCTTGTTTCCAAGGATCATTCCATCCTCTACCAACTGAGCCTAGTACTGGCGTTATATCCTCCTCTCTTCATTGATCTCGTGCATGAAAGCTTCTAGTATGTTGTCAAATGGAGATCTCTCTATGTTGAATTTAGAATAGGTATAACCATGAGATAACTCTGACATGTAAACTCTCATAGACCCATCTTTAATGAATCTCTCGAACTTCTTAACTGTGACCCTCATAGCAACAAAGACCTGCACATCAACATTATAATATGTGAGTCTCCTTAGAGACTGAGTAAGAAACATATCTTTATTTTAAAATCTAACCTCATTCTTAAATTTTCATATAATCCAGAGAATCTCACAAGATAACAATATCCAGAAGTGATTACTATCTTTCTCATGCCCTTAATGTATCCATGGAGAACATCAAAATAAGTAAAACCATTATTAAAATCAATCCCAAACATATTCCAAATCTCTTTAGAAAAGATGTAGTTAAAGATGATGTGCATAATATTTTCAAATGTTCTACAAATATTGCAAACATCAATATCATTTTGGTTATTTGTAATAGGTAACTTATGGACCATAAACAACCACTTAAAACTTTTCTTCTTAGGAGAGATGTTATTATTCCAATGAAAAGTAAATAATTGTTGTCATTCCTCGCTACTATAATTAAACTACCAAATAGAGTTCAAATGACTAATAAGGTCAGAGTTAGAGGATAAATCATCATAGATCATCTTAGCCTTAATGTTTTTCCTGAAAAGATCCATCCATCGATGTGTATGAGCTGAATTTGTCCCCCCTCATCCTACGTGGCTTGGGTAAATCAAGACTAGGACAATCATCCCTCATTATTGAATACATCCTCTAGTTAGAAGGGAGCAACTGGAATCTATGGCTGAGATCACAACAGGAAACTAGAGAATTGTTAGTAATGATATCATTGAAAACAAAAATACCTTTTTGAGCCCATTTCTTAGCAGAGCACCCTTGAACAAACAGAATTATCCTTATTAATAACCTTATTATTAGTAACAAGGTGTCTAATGAGCTCTCGTTCCTTCCAAATAAACCTAAATACATTAGACCCAGCAAGGGAAATAGGGACATTACCGACAATTAAATGAACAAAGGGGGGAGCATTTTCAAAGATTTGACCTACTTTGGAATGACAAGAGTGATATTATTTCTGATAAGGACCTTCCATGGTTCTTCTCCCTCTAAGGCATGGAAATCCATTTGGCTGCCAGGGCATTGCCTTGAATCTTAAGGTCCTTCAGCCCTAATCCTCACATGTTTTTACTAAGGCAACACCACTTCCATTTCACGGAGTGACACATCCTGGTACCTATTCCATTGGACTAGAGAAAATTCTTGATAGCCTTTTGTATCTCATTAATCTGACAATTGCAAAACATCCAAACATAAGCATAATACATATTGTAGGATGAGAGAATTTTCTGACAGAATTGAATCCTTCTTTCTAGTGAAAGATATTATTTATTAGATTTATTCAACATACCATCTAGTTTACCTTTAATACACAACCACATCTCCCTCAAACAAGGATTCAGTGCAAAAGGAATACCCAAGTATCTCACTTTCTCAGATGGGCCTCCCCATTGAAAACCATATTTGTAGAGCCAAGGGAGAGGGTCGGTGGGGGGAGCAGGGGGGGTGTATCCTCCCAGTTTAACATAATGGATTTAGAAGAGGATATTTTTACCCCAGAAGTATCACAAAAGATGTTAAGCTTGACCATAATAGAATCTAAGTTGTCCTCATCAAGACATAAAAAAAGCCATATCATCAGCAAACCGAATATTGATAAGGTCCATACTGTTGGGAAAGGTGATGCCCCTCACTCTTGGGGAGTGGGAGGACTCTCTAAGAAGGTAATAGATAGCATCTACCGCAATAACAAATAAGGCAGGAGCAAGGGGACACCCTTGTTTGATGGATCTACTCAAAGATATGGATTGAGTCTGAGAACCATTAAATTCAACTTGAGCAAAGGCATATTTGAGGAGGACATATACCATATGAAAAAACTCCTTAGGGAACCCAAATGCTTCCAGCATCATGAAAAAAAAACTTCACTCAACTCAATCATAGGCCTTTTCAAAATCAATGAGAAACATAGCCACCTTTTGATTAGTAATTTTAGCCCAGTTCATGGCTTCCCAACTTGTTACTTATTATAAGCTTTGAAAAAAGTATAATTTTGAATAATTTAATTTAATTATTATATTATTTATATTTCTTTTTAATGTAGGTTTTTGACCAAACATTAAATTCACTATTTCAAACACATGGGGAAAAAAGGAAACTAGAGAAAAAATAATAATAATTGAGATGCATACAAAAAAAGTTATGCATTATTGAAGTAACCTACGTTTGAATTATAGTTAACCCCATTTCAACAATTTATACAAAAATATTTAACAAAAAATTATGAAAAAAATCCATGCATTAGATACTGGTGTTATGAATCATGTTAAAAAAAAGTATAACTTTATCCTTTCTACAAATAAGTTATACTTTATCGAAGTAACACTACATTTTAAAATATTGTTAATTATAAAAAAAAGAGTTATATAAAGTTACATAAAAAATCACAAACTATTTCTCATCTTTTTAAAATATATTTATAATACGCAAAAAAATCTCAAAAATCACTAATCTATTATAGATGTTAGAAAGTGAAAGTTTGATGAAGAAGGTTGATCTCAATGTCCAGTTTGGCCAAAAAGTGGGGCATACTATTGTAGGCTAAATTGAAATTAAAATTGTAAAGTTTGAGTCATACCCTTTTATGTGTTTTAAATGCAAGAAATCTAGGCCTTGGGCAAAAAACTACCTTGAATATCCCCTAAGAAGAGTGCAAAAAGTTTGGAAGAAAAAAGAAATGGCTCAAAGTATAGAGGAAGAGGTGCATTCAAATTTGAGTTATCTTTTGTGTGGTCTCCTATTAGAGACATTTTGCAAAAAATTGAGATTTAAGAAGTTTATTACTATGATGAAATTTATTGAAAATATCATGTTGGGTGTACAAAGGGCTTTAGTCATGGTTTTGGTTGTGGTGCTTAGAACTAAACAAAAAATTAAAATAAATTATTTTCCTTATTGTATCCCAAGACTTGAAGCTTTTAAAATTAATGGCATAGCCTTATGCTAGCCAAGCCAATATAAAGGGGATTGCAATTTTTTTGAAAAAAAATGATTAAACCAAAATTAAGGGGAACCATGACATGCTTTTGGTAGGCCCTTAGAGATGTAACACCTATGAAAGAATAAAGAAGAGTTAAAAAGTCCTTGCAGGAAAAGACAAAGAGAAGTAGCATAGAGAAGAAGACAAGTTCTGGCATTAGGGATTTAAAAAAAAAAAAAGAGTTTTGGCTTGAATTAGAATTCTCCAAGCCTTTCAACATGCCCTTTTAAATTTAGTGATAGGTTGGATAAAAAGACAACATGAGGAAGAGTTCAATGTAATTCAAAGTTTTTAAAAGAGTTAAAAGTGTCACCAAATTATTATTTGTCAATATTGTTTATTCAATAAATGTGATTGTTGTAGAGAATTATTTCTAAGTAATGGTAACAATACATAGAGAACATCCTTACCCAACATCCTCCCTGCCTATGCAAAAATGGGAGCTTTGGAATAGGGTATAGACATCCATCAAAGCATAACGGATAGAGGAATTTTGTTAGGTGTTGTACTTGCAAATTCCCTGCTTGACATGAATGCAAAATGTGGAAACATTGACAAGGCTCGTGAATTGTTTGATACGATGCCGCAAAGAGATGTGATCTCATGTGAACAATCAACACGCGCATATATGGGAGGAAAGGATTGCTACTACAAAATTGAACGCTCACTCCTCAATCACAGTTCTATGGTTTTACGAGATTAAACTAGGACAATTAACCACCACATGTATATTTTTTGCAACATGAAATTAAAAACTAGGACAATTTGAATCTACCTCCTGCGCGGGATTACATCTGATGCGGGTTTGATGTTCTTGGGGGTTGAAGTCACCACGGACGCCTACACGGGATTGCAATTCACAAATGAATTCCCCGCCTCTTTTTTTATTTTGTAATGGCCATTGTCGTCATAATTACGATGAACTCGAGCACTTTTTTGAAAAAAAGAAAATTCTCATTGCTAATGCCTTCTTCATCGAAACCAAATGGGAAATTTCCATCGAAATTACGACGAATGCGGGCATTTTTTCAAAAAAAATCAAATTTGGCCACAATATACCTTCTCTGTCGGAAACCTCAGTCGAAAATCTAGTCCAAATGTATTAGTGCTCATATCTCTCCACTCCTAGAGGATCCTATTGTAGATTATTTCATTCCCTTTGTAGATGAAGATCACATACCCTTCAATGGTGATACTTTTAAAGAGGAAATTTATTATATCATAGGTCTTGCATGTTTTGACAATTTAGAGGCTTGTCTCATTCTTCAAGTACTAATCCTATCAAGACCTAATATCCATCTTAAATGTTTTTTATTATTTTAGATTATTATCACCAATTCCATAAACCCAATTGATTTAGTCTACACGGCATTAATCACCTTCTAAACATGACCACTTGGGATTCATATCTTTTGAATATATTATCCTTGTTTGAGGAGTTTAGAATTACATATGTTAAATATTATTTTGAGGATATTGATATCCTCTTTCATAATTGGGCTAAGTTAGGAAGTAGTGAGGATTAATAGTGATAGTTAGAGTATTATCAAATTTAAGAACCCTATTTTTCACACACACAAAAAAACATATTCATATTCATTATCATTTAAAAGTTCAATTTAAACATAAATTAAACATCTAACTTTTACAAAAGAATCCTATAATTAAATACAACATTTAGAAATATAAATTTAAACATTCAGACTTTTATGCATGATTAAAATAGAGAGAGAGAGAGAGAGAGAGAGAGAGAGAGAGAGAGAAGGTAATTTGAGATACAACGAGTTAGAGAGAGAATAGATAATTTGAGAGATAGAGAGTAGGTAATGATAGAGAGAGTGTAACGTGTGAAAGAAAGAGAGGGGGGTAATGCGGAGTGTGTGTGTGTGTGAGAGAGAGAGAGAGGGGGTAATGTGTGTGTGTGAGAAAGAGAGGGGATAATGAGAGATTGAGAGAGAGAGCGTAATGACAGAGATGGTAACATGTACATGTGTGTGTGAGAGAGAAGGGGGGTTTATTGTTGGTTTTCATCTAAGGTTTATTGTTTGTTAATTTCTTAGGGTTTGTTGTTCATTTATTTTCTATGGTTTATTGTTCGTTTTTTTCTATTTAGGGTTTAGTGTTCATTTTTTTGTTCAGGGTTTATTGTCTGTTTTTTGTGTCTAATGTTTATTGTTCGTTTATGTTTTTGTTTTTTGTTTTTTTCCTACGGTTTAAATACTATTCATGTTTTTTGCAATATTTAAAAACTAAAAACTATTTTAAACATGAAATAAAATAAAATAAAAGACGATTTTCAAACTTTAAAACATAAAAAATAAAAAATAACAATACATTAACATTTTTTATGAAAAACAATAAAAATAAATAAAACTAAATACCTAGAAGGAGATAAAAATGGTCTAGGGGGTCAGCTGGGGTGAAAAAAATGGGTACCCATGCTCCTCAGAAACGTCTACCTGTTTTCCAAACAGTGAAAATGATGGAAAATGGTTTTAAAAAAATAAACAAATACATTTCAAAAACGAGCGCTTGTTTTTTTCAAATCAGGCGCCCGATTTGAAAGAAACGGGTGCCCATTTAGCTTCGGGCACCCGTTTGTTGATGGTTCCGGCACCCGAAGCTAAATGGGTGCCCGATTTGTAAAAATCGGGCACCCATTTCTAGCGGGCTCTTTTCCCAATTCGCGGACTTCTGTGGGATTGGGACCCAACTTTGTGCGTTTACCCTATGATTAGAGTTTATAAAGTAGTTAGGCTTAGGTTAATGGATAGGGTTAGGTTAATTTCTTAGGGTTTGTTGTTCATTTATTTTCTATGGTTTATTGTTTGTTTTTTTCTATTTAGGGTTTAGTGTTCATTTTTCTGTTCAGGGTTTATTGTCTGTTTTTTGTGTCTAATGTTTATTATTCATTTATGTTTTTGTTTTTTGTTTTTTTTCTACAATTTAAATACTATTCATGTTTTTTGTTTCCTACGGTTTTTACTATTCATGTTTTTTGCAATATTTAAAAACTAAAAACTATTTTAAACATGAAATAAAATAAAATAAAAGACGATTTTCAAACTTTAAAACATAAAAAATAAAAAATAACAATACATTAACATTTTTTATGAAAAATAATAAAAATAAATAAAACTAAATATAAAAAATAAAACTAAATACCTAGAAGGAGCTAAAAATGGTCTGGGGGGTCAGCTGGGGTGAAAAAAATGGGTACTCGTGCTCCTTAGAAACGTCTACCCATTTTCCAAACAATGAAAATGATGGAAAATGGTTTTAAAAAAATAAATAAATACATTTCAAAAACGGGCGCCCATTTTTTTCAAATCAGGCACCTGATTTGAAAGAAACGGGCGCCCATTTAGCTTCGGGCACCCGTTGCTAAACGAGCACCCGTTGCTAAACGGGCACCCGTTTTTTGATGGTTCAGGCACCCAAAGCTAAATGGGTGCCCGATTTGTAAAAATCAGGCACCTAGCGAGCTCTTTTCCCAATCCGCGAACTTCGGTGGGATTGGGACCCAACTTTGTGCATTTACCCTAAGATTAGAGTTTATAAAGTAGTTAGGCTTAGGTTAATGGATAGGGTTAGACTTAAGTTTAGGGTTTGGATTAGGGTTAGGTTTTAGCTTAGAGATAGATTCAAGGTTAGGGCTAGGGTTTATGGTTAGTGTTATAGTTCAAGATATAATTTAATTTAGTGGTAGCGTTAGGTTAGGGTTTGTGTTAAGGGGTTTTGTTAAGATTAATGTTTGGTTTTTTACAATGGTTAAGGTTAGGTTTAGCATTAGGGTTATGGTTAGGATTTACATCATGATTAGGGTTATGGTTAGAGTTAAGTTTATGGTTAGGTTATGGTTGGCATTCAATTAGAGGGATTAGTATTAAGGGTTAAGGTTAGGGATTTCTACATTAGTTACATTAGGGTTACTGTTAAATTAGGATTAAAGTTTAATTAGGGTTAGGCTTGTGCTAGATTTCAATTAGGATTAAGGTTCAATAAGTATAAGGGTTTGGAAGAGGTTAGGGTTCAATTACGATTGGATTAAGGTTGAAGTTGTAAGTAGGGTTTAATTCTATAGTGAGAGTCATGCTTAGGGTTAGGTAATGGTTGGAATTCAATTAGGGTTATATTAAAGTTTAGAATTAGGCTATGGTTTAGGGTTATCATTTGGGTTAGGGGTTATTGTTTGGATTAGGATTATGGTTTGGGTTTACAACATGTTTAGGGTTTGGGTTACAAACAAGTTTAGGGTTATAATTATGGTTAGGTTAAGGTTAGGATTAAGTTTTATGATATAAAGTTTTAAATAATGGTCAGGGTTAGGGTTTAAATAATGGTTATGTTTAGGTTAGGGTTAGGATTAGGTTTAGCATAAGGGTGTAGGGTTAGCTTTAGGATTATAGTTAGGGATACGGTCGACATCATGGTTAAGGTTAGGATTAGGGTCAAGGTTAGGGTTAGGGTTAGGGTTAGGTTTAGGTTTTAGTCATGGTAAGATCCCAAGGGGGAACTAGGAATTTTTTTTATAGGAGATGATAATATTTTTCCTCGACCACCTAGAAGTTTAGGGTTAAAATTATGCTACAATTAGGGTTAATATTTTAGGATTATGCATTCATTAAACTTATTATCTATTTCTTATGAAATGTTGATAAAAATCTTAATCATTATTATGTACGTTTTTCAATACTTCTAAAAAATAAATACCTTTAAAATTTGTTCTAATAAAATTAAGACATTTTAAATTAGCTTAAAATTTTTCTTTTAATTAAATTATTTTCTTTTAATCTTTTAATTTTTCTATAATTAAAATAAAAGTTGTTTTTGACCTTTCTAAATTAATCATCATATATATTTTTTATAACTCAACTGAAATAGAAAATTCCATCTAATAAATTAGAAACTTTTATTAATAAATATTTTTATATCTTAAATACTATATAATATTTTTAAAATATTTGTGTATGTAGTAGCTTTGATTTTTTAAATTTAGAAACATTATTTTTTTTAATTGAAAATTAGAAACATGGCAATTGTTTTTTATCTTTCTAAATTGAAAATTAAGATTCTTTCATTCATTTTGTTTTTTTTAAATATTGCTTATATTTTTAGTATTCCAATCCTTTTAAATATTTCTAAATTGAAAATTAGATTATTTCCTTTCTTTTAATCTTTCTATAACATCATCCTATGCAGGCATTATATTTTTGTGTATGCATGTAAATTCAAAAATTTTGAATTTAGAAACATAGAAATTATTATATACATTATATTTTAAGTCTAAAATTTTGAAACATAGAAATTATTTTTAGGGCCACCCCTACCCGTGATATGATTTTTTTATGACAAAAAATATTAAATGTCAAAATGTTTAATTTACCTGTTTTTTTTTTTTTTAGAAAGAAATGAAATTTTTTGTCCTTTTATTATTCATATCACATATGGATATAAAAAAGAATGGAAAAATTAAAAAACAATGATAAATTAGTAATATGTGGAAAAATCTTAAATTTACTATGCAAGTTTCTAAATTCATACCAAAAATTCTTGTTTACAATTATATTATATTTTGAAAAGATTATAAATTAATACATATTTATAATAAACATTATACAATCATTTATATTAAATTTTAACATTAAATGATAATTTGTTAATAATTACTAAATTAGTGATAATAAATGTCAAAAACAAATTTCTAAATTCATATTTTAGACAATCTTATTAAATATTTAAAAAATTAAATTGACTAAGTTCTATGAAAATAGAAACTATTCTAAAAATTTATAATAAAATAATTTAACAATTATATCCTATAATTACAAGTTTCTAAATTCATATAAGAAAATAGAAAATATTTTAAAAATGCATATTTTAATATTGAAAAATTACAAACAACTATATCCTTCCATATCAAAATATTCTGAATAAATTTATATTTCTATATTTTTTTATGGTTTATTAATATTTTGAAATGTCATCTATACAGTTTTACAAAAAAATAGTATGTCAATGCATATGGTCTAATATTGTTTTAATTGTCATATAGGGTCTGAAATTGAAAAAACAGTCTTTTATCTATATCTATTAATTAGAGGCACAATAGATATAAAGCTTTCAAAAATATTAAAAAAAAAACAGTTCATGAAAAGTATGTTTATGTTTGTAGAAGGAAACAATTCATTGAAAATAGAAAGTTGCATTTTTAATTGTAGCTTTAAACTCATTATAATTCTAACATTTTTTTCAAATAAGAATTTAAGAAATTGATAATATCATAATTCCTAACATTTATTTCAATGAAAACCAATATTCAACTCTACTGCAAATAACAAATAACAAATAATATGTTTACGGAATAATGGAAAATTTAATTACTTAGAAGCATATTAGGGAATAATGGAAAATTTCAAGTTTCAACCATGGAAGAAACGAATGAGAAAAGAAAACACACGCAGATAGAAACTTAAAATGAAAACAACATGATTCAGTTTTTCTCCCATCAGCTGCGATGACTTTCTTCCCTGATTTTCAGAGCAGACCAACCCACCTTTTTTTTAATTCTCTTGAATTCTTTTCCGGTTCTCACAGATTTTATAAAAAAATGTAAGGTTTCATCCAGGATGAACTTGGTTCGGATTCTACAGAATTTTAATCAAATAACAACACTTAGTGTAATCTTCCAACCTGGAAGCCAAACTGGACATTGAAGAGACAGTGTAGAAATCATAATAAAAAATAGTCTTATGGGGCAAATATAACTTTCATATTTCAATCCCTCCCACAAATTTCCTATATGTTTTTTCTCGTAGGAGAAAAATGCATGCCTTCATGGATTCCTTCTTCCACAGTTTTCCCTTCTTCTACCTAGCGTAGTCTCCTCCAAAGAATATATTGGATTCATGATAAGTGGAAAATACTGTCTGTTTAGCGTTTGGTTTAGGGGATTTACTGTATCAAGTCATTAATTTAGTGAAAGTAAAAAACATATAAACCCATTAACAATATAGCAGATTTGAGGGTTTGCTGCAAAAAGAAGAGCGCCTGAAATATCTCCAGCTCTAGGGAAATGTGCACCAAGATCTGCAAGAACAATCGACACCTGTGGTTCGAACCAGACACCGGCACAAGCAAGATTGTGAAATCAAATAAAGAAACAAAGATACCGAAGCAGATTGTGAAATGTAGCTCACAGATAATAGAATCAATGTCGAATGTTGTAGATTGCACAATCAAAGTGGATATGAATGAAGGGAGAGAGGAGAATGCGTCTAAATGTAAATGTGTATAGCAGTTCTCACAAGCAAATATAAATACATTTAAAAATAAACATGAGAAAATCAATCGTTTCATCTTCATCAGTGATTGTAACTGCCTCTTTCATTTTCTATAACTGTCAGGCAATCTTTATTATGTACATGGATAGGCAATATCGACCCCCGTTGCCACTGTAGGGATGCCTCTCGGTGTAATGATGATGAAGGTCATGCCATTTGTGTCACATCCCCCACACCAACCACTTACATTGTTGCATCTCCATTTTTGCTTACTTAGACTTGATATTATGTTATATGGAAAACATAAATTTGGCACATGTTGATCTATGTGTCGATGAGTTTGTATGTATGGATGATAGCTAGATGTGATTGTTTACATGTATGAGTTAGATTAGATGATGATAAATTATTATTGTACTGTTTTGATTTCATTTATGATTATGGTTTTTGGGCTAACCTATTAACAAAGAATCGAGTTTAAAAGAGTACAAGTGAAAGCTTGAAGATGATAACATGGTCAAGGACGAGGTGAGCTAGCCAATTGGCATTGATGTACATGATGGGAATCTTGCACACACCACATAGAAGCATTCATGTTTGTATAGCATGGAGTTTGGGTTTATGAGTGCATATCATATGTTATTTTGAAAATAGAAAAAAAATAGCTTAATTAGATATGCATTTTATTGTGGTTAGATAAAATCCAAAAGTGATTTACTTTGAAAATTGAAAAAAAATAAGGTTAAAAATCTTCTGGTTAAATAAATTTTCTCTTTATGATGAACATTTATAATTAATTATAAATAAAAAGATATTTAGTTTACGAGTTTTAAATTTTCTTATTTGTTCCTTTTTGTATATATATGTGCATATATACATGTATATACCTTTGCATATACATGTATGTATGTGTATGCATCATAAACATGCAAATATCATTCATAAAAAAAAAAATTGTGTGTTTAGACCTGCATTAACAATTTGATTTTAATTTTGTTTTCTTCTTCTCAAAGTCTTTTGTGTGTGTGTGTGTTGGCAAAAAGAGGATATATTTTCTCTATTTTGAATGTTGTTGAGATCTGAAAATTAAATATTTTTCATATGCTTATGAATATTGGTAATGGATGAAAGTGGAAGTCTTGAAATGGTATATATATAAGTATGTGTATATGTATATGGGTATATACCTACATATTTTATGTTCATTTATAATCATGTTGGTGATGTTTATTTTGGAGTTATGATTCTATTTCATAGCACCCATATGTGCATGTATGTATACAAATATTTATTTACACATGTATGTGATGTGTGTGTGTGTGTGCATGTGCGCATATATATACACATAAGGCATGATATTTCATTAATGAGTATTGATGATTTCCCTTAGCAATATTTGCAAAATAAATTTAAAAAATTATTAGCAAAGTTCTAAATTTAGAGAAATTATTGCATTTAAAAGTTGTAAATAAAGATTTTTAAGGGTAGTTATATTTTATTTTCTTTAAATTATATCAACAATGTATATGAAAAGTTCTTGATATCATGCATGTATTAAGCTTGAGTAGTGATTTATGGTTTAATTTCATTATGATATGCAAGTATGATAAAATGTTTAGATTAGAAAAAGATTGTATTCTTGTGTGTTTGTGGAAAGTTTAAACCATTGAATTCTATTTTCCACCCTTGAAAACTTGCGCAAATTCATAAAGTCCCTATGGAAATAAAATTTCCAATACATAAATTGATGGAATTGGGTAAGTTTGAACTTTAAAATCATGAAATCTAGCTAAGTCCTAATGAGCGATGTTTTTCCACTAAACAGTTAAGTCATAATTGGCAAAATCCCAATGGAAGGCATTTCTCCACTGAGCAATCAAGATGAAAATGCATAAAGTCTTCATGGTTTTTCCACTCCATTTTGAATATCAGAGCATCAATTTAATGTTAAGGACAACAGAAGTCCTAATAGAGGTCAAATTTCCACTCTAGGACTTAGTTTACAAGCAAATGAAGATGTTTTTGTGGAAAGTCTCGATAATTGAAGAATTTCCACTTAGGACAAAAAACTGGAAATGATGAGTCCTGATGGGGGTCGTTTTTCCATTGGGCTTACAAAAGTGAAAATGCATAAGGAAAATGAGTCTTGATGACCAAAAATTTTCCACTTGAGGGAAAAGTGACCAAAGTAAAGTGAATTAAGCAAAAATCATGTGTCTCAATGGACATCAATTTTCCACTTCGAGAGAAAATGATCAAGATGATGCAAAAACAACATGAATTGAGTTTCTTAATGGAGGTCAATTTTCCACTTGGGGTTTGTTAGAGTTATCTTGTACTAGCTAATAATTATTTATTTAATTATTAGTCTATTAAACTCTATGCTTAAGCTAAACTTAAGCATATAATAAATATTGTAGGTATTTAATAATTATTCTAATTATTAAATACACATTATCCCTTTAGAATTTCTTTAAGGTTCCACACCTTTAGGGTTGGTATTATCCTTTTATAAGGATTGTATTGTACTTGTTCATAAAATGGATTCCCTTTCTGAATGATAATATTCTTCTTCAGAGCATTTATGCTTTTTTCCTTTATGTGCCTCCATTCTTCTCTTATGATAGGTATTTGCATGCAGGTGTTCTTGGGATCTCTAAAGTTATATTTCATCAACTTCTTCATGGTATCAGAGCTTCAGATCTGCAACTACCTGTTCTTGTTCTGAGAATTTTTTGCTTTGGAAGCAGATTTGGGGTTTCAGGAATTTTTTATGTACCTAGGATTTGACCTTTTTTCTGCACACTTTGGGCCTAAACGAACTTCACCATCATGCTCAGAATGCCCAAAAACCCCTATGGTCATATAAAATTTGACCTATTTTGGTTACTGAGCCTCTAGGAGTATTTTTTTCTCAGATCCAGGACATATGACCCTGGCACACAGTTCGAGAAAAAAATTCAAAATAAAAATATTTTTCCTTTTTACAGCATGCAAGCCGGATTTTGCTTTTTATAAAAAAAAATTTCAAAAAAAAAATAAAAAAGGCGAATAAGGTTTTAAAAGAAAAAACAATTTTGTTTTGGCAAAATTTTGGGGGGGGATCCCCACTGTACACAAGGTACCGTGGGGCCCCCTGCCTTCATGCAGGCCTTGCAGGTTGCTGTCGCACATCCGGACCTCAGGCCCCGCTCCTCCTCTGGCCCCTGGTAGCTTTCTCTAGCCCCCGGTCTCCGGCCCTCTGCCGTCTCCCGACCCCCTGCTAGCCTCCCTGCGACCACCGGCGGCTCCGCCCGTTGGAACCCTCTGCGACTGCCTGCGCTCTGCCCCCAGCCCGCTGCCTTTTGCATCGCCGTCGCCAGCCTCCGCCCGGCCCTATGCCCACTGGCCCAGCCCCCTCCATCGGCCCTGCTCTCGCCACCCACCCGTCGGAAAGTGTCGAAGAACGACGGCGCAAGACCCGAGGCAGGGGCAGTGGCAGGGATCCATACAAACCCCTGCAGGGGCCCCACAGTACACTGCCTACCATGGGAACCCCCAAAAATCTTTCCAAATTTTTTTAAAAAACCTAATCGCCTTTTTGTTTTTTTTGATGATTTTTTTTTTTTAAATAATCAAAATCCAACCTGCATGCCGTAAAAAGGCAAAATATTTTTTTTTGAAATTTTTTCTCGAACTACGTGCCAGGGTTGTACGACCTGGATCTAGAGAAAAAATACTCCCAGAGGCTCAAGAAGAAAAATAGGTTGAATTTTATGACCATAGGGGTTTTCGAGCCTTTTGAGAGTATGTTTTCTCTAGATCCAGGCCGTACAGCCCAGGCACGCAGTTCGAGAAAAAATATTTTGCCTTTTTATGGCATGCAGACCGGATTTTGATTATTTAAAAAAAAAAAATCATCAAAAAAAACAAAAAGGCGATTAGGTTTTTTTAAAAAAATTGGAAAGATTTTTGGGGGTTCCCACAGTACGCAGGGTACCGTGGGGCCCCTGCAAGTGTCTGTACGGATCCCTGTCGCTACCCTTGCCTCAAGCCCCGCACCGCCGTCCTTCGACTCTTTCCGACCGGCGGGCGGTGGGAGCAGGGCCGGCGAAGAGGGTTGGGTTGGCGAGTGCAGGGCCGGGCGGAGGCCGGTGGCAGGTGCAGAGCCAACGACGACGATGTAGAAGGTGGTGGGCCGAGGGCGAAGCGCAGGCGGTCGCAGAGGGTTCCAGCGGGCGGAGCCGCTGGGCTGGCGACAGTCGTAGGGAGGCTGGCAAGGGGCCACGCCGGCGGGGGCTGGGAGACGGCAGGGGGTCGGAGGAGGAGCGGGGCTCGAGGTCCGGACGTGTGGCAACGACCTACAGGGCTTGCATGAAGGCAGGGGGCCCCACGATACCCTCACCAAAATAGGTCAAATTATATATCAAAATGACTGGAAATGCCCTTTGGAAGCCAACGATGAGGTCTGTTTTGGCCCAAACTACTCTATTTTTTTTAATAATTTTTTTGACGAATTTCTCGAAATTTGTGCAAAAAAAAGGCAAAACTAAAGAAAAATTTTTAGAACCCAAATTTGACAAATTATATATGGAAATGGGGGTTTTGGGGTGTTCTAAGCTCAATAGTGAGATCCGTTTGAGCCCAAAATGATCAGAAACAAAATAGCTACCCCAGATCCAATAAAAAATCTGAAAAAACTTGAAACCCTCCTCCAAAAAATCTTCTGAAAAATCAGGAACAAGCAGCAACAGATGTAGGCTCTGATACCAGATAGGAGTTGAGAAAATACAACACCACAGGAGCCCAAATAATCTCTACAAGCTGAAAAACCTGTTACAAGGAGAAGCAAGGAAGCAAATACAGAAAAACAAATACACAGAGAATATGCTCAAAAAGAGAGAGCTCAATATTCACAAAAATATGTAATGTGATTCTTACAATGAAAAGAAAGAACTCAACCTTTAATAGGTCAAGAAACCCTAAAAGGGAAAACTTAGGTTTGCACATAATAATTAATTAAAATAATTAATTATATGCACCTAAAGTTAGCTTAAGTGTAATAGAGATAAAGGGAACTTAAATAATTAAACAAATAATGTTTAATTAATCAAGTAAATACCCGAATAATCTAACAGGGTTGAATTGCAAGAACTGAACTAAAATTGTGAGTCCTGATGGGCATTGATTTTCCACTTGAGGCATAATTACAAGGAGATAGCATAGTTTCATTGAAAATTAGGTATCCCAATGGCCATCGATTATCCACCAAGAGGCTAGAAATCAAAGTTACATGAAATTGTAAGGGCAAATGTGTCCCCATGGAGATCGATTCTCCACCATTTCATTTGGTGGACAAAACAGCGAGAGATGAAATCGAATTTAAGTGTCCTCACACATATCGTTTTTCCCCATCTTGCTAAGGTAACATTTTTCTTTTATCCCACATTCGCTATGTGGTGAAAGTGAAAGGTTGTTGAATAAGAACATAGGCCAGCTCCTGTTAATGGGCCTAATAGGTAAATTGTACGGCCTTGTGGTTGAGCATGTGTCATTGGGAGAAACCAGAGAAAGGATGGATGACGATCAATTTCAATGGAGCATCGCAGGGTAATCCTAGTATCTCGAGTGTGGGATGTATTACAAAATATGATGAAGATTTAATTGTTGTGGCAAAAAAAGCTCAAAGGTTACCAAGTGGAATAAATAATGAAGCTGAGGTAAGGGTTGCAATGTTGGCGATA
Organism: Cryptomeria japonica; assembly: GCF_030272615.1. Classification (NCBI taxonomy): domain Eukaryota; kingdom Viridiplantae; phylum Streptophyta; class Pinopsida; order Cupressales; family Cupressaceae; genus Cryptomeria; species Cryptomeria japonica. The sequence goes on from NC_081410.1 coordinate 448,073,577, forward strand.
GATTTGGCGGGTAATCTCAAAGTTTCAAAATTGCATTTAGAAGGGGACTTAAAAATCATGACAAATGCATTTCTAAGGGGTCCTCATAGTGTTGGCGAATTAATAAATTAATTAACATTATTTGTAAAAAATAATCTTTTTCAATATTTTAAAGTCCCCCACATTCATAGAGAGAGAAACATGGAGGCAAACACTTTATCCAATTTGGGCTATGAGTTGGACCTGTAGTCAGTCAACTAGTGGGATGACATGGGGTGTGATGTGGCAAGGGAAGATTAATGCTTGCTACTAGGTACCCGATTGGCCGCCTTGCTGCCAAGAGGTGATAGGCATTTTAAATTTGTCAAATTGAGTTTTAACTTCCCCTTCGACTTTAAGTATAATGTCACCTTGCTTGTCATTATTGTAAGCTTTCATTTATTGGTATGGTGGAGGGTGGCACATGAGTTGAGGTGTTTTCAAGCTAGGTGTAAGGATTTCCTATCCAAATTAATCAAATTTATTATTTCTATCAATTGATGCATGCCCATGATTTTTTTGAGCTTAAAGAAGTTGTTTTGGCTTTGGTGGTGTGGTGTGGTGAAGAAGCTTGGTGGATAGAGGGTAGGATCTCCAATGCACAGGTTGTAGAGATAGAATCAAATTTCACTTTACACTCCCTCAAACAATAGCTAGCCTTTTTGGGATGGATTTTAGATAAAAAAAAATTAGGTGGCATTTTCCTATTTAACAAAGAGGATTTTTTGGAAATAATAAAGAAATTATTGGGTGATGAGTTTCTAGTGTCTGGATTCAAGTACAAGACTAACATGGACATTATTTCGATGTTGGTGGCTTGGGGCCTTACCTTTGGGATAAATTCAGGAGTGCAATGGGTGGCCAAGATGTGCATTCCAGCACATTCTTTGTGTGGCCTGGTTTCTTTGTTGGGAAGAGTGGTTCCTGGGCAATGGTTGTGATGACCCTTTCGAGAAGGCATGATGCCAAAAATAATTAATGTGGAATACCATCCATTTGTGCTTTGGAGGGATGGGGAAGATAGGGTTACAAGGTTTGAGAAAGCCGGTGAGGCATGGGAATACTTAAAGATCTACGTTCAGAACATAAAAGTGGAGAGAAGGATGGCTCGAGAGCCAAAGATGAAGTAGTAGGGTGAGGGTAAGAAGGTCAATTTTGATACAGATGACTACTAGGTAAATGGTCTTAGGTTGATGAAAAAGTTCAAGTTGGGTTTATCTATTATTAGGGTTAGTTTCTTCTGGTAGTGGCTCCTTTTGTTAGTAGTTTTTTGTTTCTAGTTTAGACGAATCTATCTACATACAGATCAAGATGTTTATAGATTTTAAGTTTCATACTTTTCAGACTATTTTGGGGTTTATTGGGCTGTAATGTCCTAAAATTGCACCCCTTTGTAATTTTGACTACATTAGGTCCTTACCTTAGTGTTTGTGCCCCTTGGCCTACTTGGAACCTAATTATTCTCATGCCCCTTCCATATTGCATCACTTTGTGACATTTTTGCATTCATAAGGCACTTCATCCTTGCCACAAAATAGGGCAGGACTAGGGTGTGGCACCTTGGTCCTCAATAGGACCATGGCGCCACGCCATGGACCCCTCATTTTTGGGCCCCTTTCAACACATTTTCACATTTCAAATTTGAGTGGGAATTCCCTCTCTATGTCAGCGCACGTCGAAAAATTAATCAATTTCCTCAACGAGCAAGTATATAAAGAGGATTTCCCCTCTCATTTGAACATCCACAAGAATCAAAAAGTATTGAGCACACACATGAGATCAAGAAATCAAGCATTAGAGAGTAATTGAGCATTTTCAGTCTTCCTTCAAGCCTTGGAGCAACAATAAAGTCAAGATTCAACCATTGAAGTGGAGATCTACATCCTATTTAATGAAACCCTAATTCCATGTGGAGGCAAGCAAAACTTCACAAGGAGTATCATCATTCAATTTTCAGTCATAATTCAACATCTCCCACAAAAGGAGAACCTTTCCTTACAGTTATTTCAATTACATTTATTTCAATTTCATGGTTAATTCCAAAATTGGGGTTTGATCTAAGACAAGTGTTAGACAGTTCAAATAACCGGAAGACAACTGAGGGGGGGTGAAATAGTTGTCTTAGATTACCGGAACATAAAGCAATAAAACTCTAATACTGAAACCCAAGACATTAATATCAGAATGCTTAAACCAAATACTGAAATAGCAGTTAAACTAGTTAAGCATCCACATGAAACCAAGATTTATACAATAATCAGAGAATAAATACCATCCACATGAAACCAAGATTTATACGTGGAAAACCCGATAAAGGGAAAAACCATAGTGGGAAGCCTACCCACATTCAGATAATACTTATGTAGTAAGTATGTGAATTACAATTGAGAAGCCTACACTTGCAGGAAGGCCAACAACCTAGAGCTCACTACTCATCACAAAAGGAGTCTCACTAACTACATAGAAATCCAGACTACAATCCGAAAGAATGAATGAACTGCAAAGATAGCATCTCCTATGCCTGAATATAGTTCTGGTTAAGCTCAATACTGGAGGACTAAAACCTCTTACATAAGCCCAACTCCATTTCCAATGATCAACCAAATCCTCTACCTGAATGTTATTACATTATTCTCTTCTTGCATATCCATATCTCATGCCATGATGATCTATAATGAGATCTTACATCATATCTATACAAACCCTTGACCATAGAAAATCAAGTCGACCACCAGAAAATAAAATAATTACATAATTACAAAACATGTCAGCCTTAGGCCAAACAAATAATATCCAACCCATAAGACATCCCAGAAACATATCGAGAAGTCTAATCCACATGTTACATTAAGTCGTTCCATAACCTAGATACACTGAGACCCAATATAGGTCCAAACACACTAAAGAAATGATCCCAATCAACTAAGTCTCGAACATGATCACCATCAGCATCTTGAAACCATACCAAAAACCACACCAACACCACTTATGCATATCATCAAAGATCTTCATGAAAGCTTTATCGATGAAACCCTCGTCGAAACCACAAACCAAGCTTCCAAGCAAACATGGTAGAATCCGATCACTAGAGAAAAACCAACTGACTGAACATGAATCAGAGTAGCATGAATAAGCCAATTCCATAAACCAAACATACTAGAGCATACCAGATCAATCCAACTAGAAACCAATCATCCTACCGGGACTAGAAGGGTGTCGATAAAGCATCCAAAATAGCTAGTGTTGACATCAATGACAAAAAATCAATGCAACACATAATCAATTCCTCCAAATGGCTAACAATCTCCCCCTTTAGCATTGATGGCAATACTAGATGTGAAAAACATCCAAGTGCCAAGGAATTCCAAACAAGTCTCCCCCAATGGAAGACAACCAACAATCTCCCACATAAAGATATAGCAATGAAGTTCTGAAACAAAGACCAAACTCCCTATGTGAATGATATCTATGTAAATCTCTATATTACACATATATCTCTCCCCCTAACGTATACAACTCCTTAAGTTTTTCACATCAATATCTCTCCCCCTTTGACATCAATGCCATAAATCTGACAACAATATCAAAGCAAAAACAAAAACCACTGAATCACAAAGCTAACTACTCCCCCTGAGCAGTAGCATCCCCACGTCAATGCCAGAATGAATGGTATCTCTGATAATGCATACTAGACTGATGCCAAATAACATCAATCAATTCTCTATTGGAGGGGAAAAAACCCCTAATTTGCCTCTTAGGTACTCAAATAATTCTTTAGGCAAAGGTTTAGTGAAAATATCCGCAATCTGCTCTTTAGTGTTCACATAAACCAATCTGACTTTATTTTCTTCCACCTTCTCCTTCAAAAAGTTATACTTGATAGATATGTGCTTTGTCTTAGAGTGAAACACCAGATTCTTTGATATGTCAATAGCAACAGAGTTATCACAATGAATAACTATCCGTCCGGTGCAATGCACTTTGATATCCTTCAACATTTGCTTCATCCATATAACTTGTGTACAGTTAGTAGCAACAACAACATACTCAGCTTCAGCAATAGACAAAGAAGTACATGATTGTTTCTTGCTGATCCATGAAACCAACTTCTTTCCAAGAAAGAAATTTCCACCGGAAATACTTTTCCAGTCATCAACATCACCAACCCAATCAGCATTTGTGTATGCAAATAAAGTAAATTCATCATTCTTAAGGTACCACAAACTATATTCAGATGTACCTTGCAAGTATCTAAAAAATCTTTTCACCGCACTCTCATGATTTTCTCTAGAATCACTCTAAAATCTAGATGCAATACAAACAACATTCATTATATCTAGCCTAGTCCGAGTCAAATAAAGCATACCTCCAATCATTGTAGGATTGACTGATGCAGAAACATCTTTCCTTGCCAATTTATCACTTATAACCATAGGAGTACTTACCAGTTTCGAATCTCTCGTACCAAATTTATTCAACAATTCCTTAGCATACTTAGTTTGACAGATGAAAATACCTTTATCACTCTAAGTAATCTGCAAACCCAAGAAAAATTTCATTTCCCCAATCATAAACATTTCAAATTCTTTCTCCATATTCTTTGAAAAATCCATGCACAACTTATCTTCATATCATCATCAGTGACCTTATAATATAAATTACTGCCAGCATTACCCTTAGTAAAACCAAGCTTTAAAAGATATTTATCTAATATTGCATACCAAGCTCTAGGTGCGTGTTTCAATCCATATAAAGCTTTCCTTAACCTGTAGACCATGTTTTTGTCATCTAAAAGTGAAAAACCATCAAGTTGCTCAATATAGAATTCCTCACCAAGATCCCCATTCAAGAATGCACACTTAACATCCATCTAATAAACATTTTAGTTCTTATGGACAACATAGGTAAGAAATAATCTTATAGCTTCAATCCTAGCTACAGGTGCAAAAGATTCTCCATCATCAATTCCTTCCTTCTAAGAATATCCTTTACAAGCCAATCTAACTTTGTTTCTTACAACTTGACCATTTTCATTCAATTTATTCCTATAAACCCATTTAGTTCCAATAACATTCTTATTTTTAGGTCGGGGAACTAAAGTCCATGTTTTATTCTTCTCAATCTGATCTAATTCTTAATTCATAGCTTTCATCCAACATTCCTCTTTACATGCTTCAATTACTGATATTGATTCAACTTGAGAAATTAAACATACCTCATTAGTTGCCAGTCTTCTTCTTATCATCACTCCATTGTTCTTATCCCCAATAATCTGATCTTCTGAATGATTCAATCTCACATACCTAGGAGTCTTTCAACTCTCTGTTCCTCTTCCCGGTTCTTTAGTTACTGTAGAATTTTCTGATACTGTTGGAGTAACTGGTTCAACATTCTATTCTGGTAAAGGTGCTATCGGTTCAGATATAATCATTTCCATTGTCAGTTCTTGCTTATAAAATCTGATTTGACTTCTATTCAGCTCATCCACCTTGACATTAGCACTCTCCACAATTCTCTACAATATCTTGCTATAACATCTATATGTTTTGCTATCATTAGAATAACCAAGAAATATGTCTTCATCACATCTAGGATCAAATTTTCCAATGATGTCATCTCTCCTGATATAACATTTACTACCAAAAATTTTGAAATACTTAACTGTAGGTGTATTGCCAAACCATAATTCATAAGGTGTCTTACTGGTTTCTCCTTTGATATGTACTATGTTGAAAGTATAAACCGTTGTGCTCACTGCTTCTCTTTAGTAGATATGAGGTAGACTAGCTTCCATCATCATTGTTCTAGCAGCATCCAAGATAGTTATATTCTTTCTTTCCACAACTCCATTCTGCTGAGGTGTCCAGGAGCAGAAAATTGTCTCCTAATACCATGCTTCTCACAAAAGTTATTAAACTCACCGGATGTGAATTCTCCACCATGATCTTACCTTAAACATTTAATCTTCAATCTTGTCTTTGTCTCAACTTTAGCCTTAAAGATTTTAAACTTTTCAAAAGCTTCAGATTTCTCCCTTAGAAAAGTTACCCACATCATTCTATAATAATCATCAATGATTAGCATAAAATATCTATCACCTTGAAAACTTTTAACTCTAGCAGAGCCACACAAATCAGTATGAATAAGATCAAGAACATCATTAGATTTATCTTGTATAATCTTAAAAGAGGTTCTGGCCTGTTTTCCTATTTGACATTCTTTACATATCGGATTATAGGGATTCACAATTTTAGGTATATCTCTAATTGCCTTAGTTGAACTGATCTTAACAATGCAATCAAAATTCACATGACATAGCATTTTATGCCATAGCCAACTCTCATCAATTTGTGCAATCAAACATGTCTTCTCACCAGAATTGAAATGAAATATATCACATTTTGTTTGTGTACCGATTGTAATCTCCAAACCAGATCTATTAAAGATTTGGCTTTTTCCATCCTTGACCTATAATTGAAATCCCTTATCCACCAATTATCCTACACTCAAAAAGATTATGTTTCAAACCTTCAACGAAATAAACATTATATGTATTGTTCTTACCATCCAATGATATAGTTCCTTTTCCATTGATCATACAAGCTTTTTCATCTCCAAATCTAACTAGACCACCATCAAATTCTTGCAAAGATAAAAACTTCCCTTTATCTCCAATCATCTGATGTGAACATCCACTATCAATTACCCATTCATCCTTGTCTGCAATTTTAGCAGCAAGTGCCTTCTCTTCAGGTACATTCTCTTCCAGTACCAAAACATCTTCCTTGATAGCCAAGAACACCCATTCCTTTCCATTTCCGAAACCACTAGTAGAGTCTTTTGTTGGTTCATCATCAGAATCAGTCACACCTTCCTCATCTGCTATGTAACATGATTTGTATCTATTTTTCTTGTACCTATACTTGTTTTGGTATCTAGGGTTAGGTTTAAAATATCTTCTATCTCTTTCTTCAAATCTTGAATTCTTTTCAGGACATCTAGATGTAAAATGACCCATCTTATTACATGCAAAACATTTAAAAGGTGATTTTCCTTCATACTTACTTCCTACCAGTCCTTTAGGTACTCTTCTAGAAAATAGGGCTTCAAGTTGCTCAATTTTTTCATCTTCTCTCTTCATATCATCCAATTCCTTTGCATATAAAGCTTTCCAATCTTGCTTGCAAGTTGATGATGCAGATGCATGAAAAGCAAGTTCAATCTTCACAGCTCCAGAGGGACCAAATTCTTCAAGATCAAAAGCAAATAATTTCCCAACCAAGGTATCTCTGTTGATAGAAGTATTAGCCATTGTTATCAATTCATTAATTGCAGTAGCCTTCATCTTGTAAGTCGGTGGCAAAGCTCTCAAAACTTTAGAAACTATTTCATCTTCACTCAGCGTTCCACCACAACATTGAATTCCCATAACAATCTCATTTAGCCTTTCCATGAATGTATTAATCCTTTCATCTTCTTCCATCTTCAGGTTTTCATATCTCACCCGGTAACCATCAAGTTTAGCAATCTTCATAGTAGGGTCACCTTCATTAAGAGTCTCCAACTTATCTCATTTAGCCTTTGCAGATGATTTGTGAGTTAATCCCATTATTTACTGATCAGAAAGTACACACACGAGGACTTCTCTTGCTCTACAATCATTCTCAAGCTCCTTATCCAAGTTTTCCAGAGGAGGATTTCCAGATTTCGGATTATAAGGTGTAACACCATTCTATGTGATCTCCCAAATTTCCTTACAAAGACATCTCAGATGAGTCTCCATCTGAATCTTTCATACTATGCAATTTATTCCATCAAATATAGGAATATCTCTCCGAAAGATAGCTCCAGATGAACTTGAACTGTTAGTTTCCATAGGATCTTCCTCAAGCGATTAATCTTTTTGCAAAGAGGACCAAAGCTCTAATACCAATTATTAGACAGTTCAAATAACTAGAAGACAATTGAGAGGGGAGTGAATCAGTCATCTAAGATTACCAGAACATTAAGCAATAAAACTTTAATATCGGAACCCAAAACATTAATACCGAAATGCTTAAACCAAATAACAAAATAGCAATTAAACCAATTAAGCATAAACAATAATCAGAGAATAAATATCATCCACATGACCCCAAGATTTATACGTGGAAAACCTGGTAAAGGGAAAAACCACGGTGGGAAGCCTACCCACAATCAAATAATACTTTTGCAGTATGTGAATTACAATTGAGGGGCCAGGACTTGCAGGAAGGCCAACAACCTAGAGCGCACTGCTCATCACAAAAGGAGCCTCACTGACTATATAGAAATCCATACTACAATCCAGAAGAATGAATGAACTGCAAAGATAGCATCTCCTATACTTGAATACAGTCCTGGTTAAGCTCAACACCAAAGGACTAACACCTCTTACATAAGCCCAACTCGATCTCTAATGATCAACCAAATCCTCTTCCTAAATGATATTACATTATTCGCTTCTTACATATCCATATCCCATGTCGTGATGATCTATATTGAGATCTTACATCATATATATACAAACCCTCGACCATAAACAATCAGGTCGACCACCACACAATAAAACAATTACATAATTACAAAACATGTCATCCTTAGGCCAAACAAATAATATCCAACCCATAAGACATCCCAGAAACACATCAAGAGGTCCAATCCACGCATTACATTAAATCAGTCCATAACCTAGATACATCGGGGCCCAATATAGGTCCACACACGCTAAAGCAATGATCCCAATCAACTAAGTCTTGAACATGATCACCATCAGCATCCTGAAACCATACCAGAAGCTACATCAACACCACTTATGCATATCATCAAAGATCTTCATTAAAGCTTTGTCGGTGAAACCCTCGTCGAAACCACAAACCAAGCTTTCAAGCAAACAAGATAGCATCCAATCACCAAAGAAAAACCAACTAACTGGGCATGAATCAGAGTAGCATGAATAAGCCAGTTCCATAAACCAAACATACCGGAGCATATCAGATCAATCCAACCAAAAACCAATCATCTTATCGGGACCAAAACGGTGTCGGTAAAGCATCCAAAACAGCTAGTGTTGACATCAATGACAAAACATCAATGCAAGACATAATTAATTTCTCCAAATGGCCAATATAAAGCCCCTATTCCCAACCTATTTCCCTTTCTTTCTGTGTACAGGAAACATGTACAAAGTTGTACTCTTTAGAATAAGTTCCATTCATAGAGACGAATCAACCCTTTTCGGCATGCAAAAAATTTGGAGGACCGTGGTGCTGCATCTTGGTCCTAGAGTTTTAAGAGATTTTTTTAGGGTTAGATCTGACTCAACTTATACTACTCAGATCCAGGTGCACGCGGAAATCTCGCAACTGTAGCTCACTGTTTTCTCAGTTTTACCTTCATTTTTAGCACTTTACCCTAAATTAGCATTTCAACTTACAAAAGAGAGGGAAAACCCCACAATAATTAATCAATCCATTAAATATCCAGTCCCTATCTGATTTGTGACTGAATCTAGTGGATTCCCTTCCCTCTTTTGAATGTAAAGGGGTTTTAAGCAAAATTGATTTGGTGATTTCTCCCTTCTATGTTGTAAATTGCCAAATCAAATTTTACCCTCTACATTTTGGTGAACCCGACATGTCCTATGCTTACTTTTGATTTTTGTTTTCAGATCTAAGTGTGTATGCAATTTAAAATTCAAATTTTCATTTACAAGTTTGATTTTCTTAGCAAATTTGAAAAATTTAGAGGTTAATTTCATTAAAACCCTAATTTTAATTTTCAAATTGAGCTTGTGAATTGCATAATTTGGGTTAATTATTTTAGATCTGAGTTTTACTCAATTTAAAAATTCAAATTTTCACTTGCAAGTCAAATTTCACATTTAAATTTTAAAATTAAGTGGTTAATTGTAAGAACCCTAATTTTCAAAAAAATTAAAATTGAGCTTGTGAGTTGTTTAAATTTTGAATTTATCATTATAGAATGACTTCAAATTCAAATTACAACCTTGGATCAAATTTCAAAATTTAAATTTAAATTTTAAAATCAAGTGGTTAACTAAAAAAAACCTTAATTTTTAACCACTTAATTTTTAAATTTAAATTAACCCTGTGTGTTTCCCAATTTTGGATTCATCATTTCAACCTTATATCTATTTTTAAATTTAAAATTAAGAGGATCTTTTTACAAGGCCCTAATTTTAAATTTAAATTTCTTGTGGACAATTTTAAAATTAAATGGTTAATTAAAAGAGCCCTAATTTTTAGATTTAAATTGATTATTTCAATTTCAATATTCCTAATCACTTTTTAAATTTAAATTCCAAAATCAAGAGGTTCTTTTTACAAGGCCCTAATTTTAAATTTAAATCTCCTCAAGAGCAGTTTCAATCTAAATTTTTAAAATTAAGAGATTATTTTTTAGCCCTAATTTTAAATATTGAATTTCTCTCTCCTAGTGGGTAATTTACATTTGAAAACCCTAATTTTAAATTTCAATTTCCTATGAGATTGCATAATTTTTCACAATTATTCTCTATCTTTTCAATCAATTTGCTTATTTAATTGAGTAATCATTTTTTTCTAGAATTTTGCATTACTCAATTACTTTGCAAATTTCAAACTTCAAATTTCCAATTTCGTTGCCTTAGTGCATGAGTTTTACTACTATTAGTTTGACCTATAATGTCCCCATGAGAAGAAGTTATATAATTAAGGCTGTCCAAGGTTTAATTACTGAGGAAATGGAGCCTAATTTGGATAACTTATTCCACGAGGACGTTGATGGTTCTAGCAATACTACAAATGTCCTCATTAATCTCCATTCTTTAGATAATTCTCATGATGTGGATGGATCACTAACTAGGGTTTCCATTGACCAATTGGAGAATATTAACAATCAATTTGAAAATCTTCAACAATGGATGAGTCAACAATACTCAGAAAGTGAAGCTCTCCCATCGATTGAAGGATTGAAAAGAATGGTTCAAAGTGATAAAGTTGTTGTTGATATCTTGCGTGGTATTGCTCATATTGTTGATTCTAATATAATTCCTATGAAGAGTTGTGCTAAAGTCCTTGGTTACACACAACCTCCTAGTCAATTTTATCACTCCATTCCCTTGACTACTCCTATGGCTAGTGTTCCCACATTTACATCCAACATCATGGCTTCCTCTACGCAAATGTCATACCTACAAGTGTTAGTCAAAGGGGAAAGTCCTTTAATCATAATTCATTCATTCCTCCTACTACGAGTCTTCCATTTGCTAACCAATCTTCTCCAATACCTACCTATCATAGCATTCCACCTCCTTATTCTCAACCTCCACTTTCCTATAACAACATCCCTTCTTATTCTCAATCCCTTCCTTCATTCAACAATGTTACTCTTCCTCCTCAATCCAACATGTCCAATTTCAATCCTTCTACCGATGCTACCATTAATAGTCTATCCCAAATAGTGTCTTCCTTGCAACAACAAATAACTTCTATGAATCAATCTAAGTATAATGTGCCCACATCTGATATAGTGATCCCTTTATCCAATGACATTGTTCAAGTTGTCTCTCCTAAACATGTGGAAGTCCCTCAATTGGAGCTTTATAATGGACAAGGCAATCTCTTGACTCATGTTAAAACATATCAAAGTTTGTGTAGTGACTTTACTCATGACCAAAGATTGTTGGCTAAATTGTTTACTAGAACATAAAGGGATAAAGCTTTGAAATGGTATTATTCTTTGCCTCCTTATTCTATTAATTCTTTTCAACAATTGGCTAATGTTTTTATTCAACAATTTTACAATAATATTGTTTCTAAAATCACTTTGACTAATTTGATGCATTGTAAGAAAAGTGTTAAAGAAAAATTGATTTTATTGGTAGATATAAGCATTTGTATTCTCAAATTTCTTTCCCTATGCCTGATCAAGATATTCAAAGAATTTTCATCTCTAATTTGCAAAAAATCATTAGGGATAAACTTCTCTTTTTTGAGTTTACTTCATTTACACAGTTGTGTGCAGTACTTCACAATTATCACCTTAGTGTGAGTCAATTGGAACAATCATATACAATGGCTCCAAGTGATAAAAATGAAAGTGCTCAACAACCTTTTATGAAGTTCAAACCGAATAAGGGATTCATCAAATTCAATGACAACAACAACACTCAAGTGACAACCAAAACAATAGGTGTGCCTTCTTTGTCCAAATACTTTAGAAAAGAATTCACTCCTCTTAATGAATCTTTGCATAGTATTATGTCTCAATTGTTACAAATGAATATGTTGAAAATTCCCTCTATTAAACCAATTGATACAACTAATCCTTTACCACCTGCCTTTGATTCCAAATCCTTTTTCCAATACCATTGTCATCTTGATCATGACATTAAAGAGTTTTATTCCTTAAGGAGTAAGATTCAAGACTTAATTGATAACAATAGCAAATATGTGGTTGGTGTGAATGATAAAGGAAATAAATTAGTATCTCCTCCTAATCGAAACCTTCAAATTTTCACTAATCTTTTACCTTCCCATTCCAGTAATGTGATTGAGACTGGTCATCTTGCCTTCTCTCCCGATGATGTTGGCCTTGGATCTAATAATGTGGTGAACCTTGTAGATCAAATAGAACTTCCTAAGGACTTATGCATTACATTTGATCCTAATGAGACTATTGAAGCACTTGATGGCCCGTTATATATATTTGCAAAAATCAAAGGCACACCCTCTCGAGGGGTGCTCATTGATCCAACTTGCATGGTTAATGTGATAATTGAAGAAATTCTTTATACTTTGCAATTGCATCAAGTGATATATGATGACACTGATGTGATAGTTAGAGTTTTTTATGGCATCTCTTTTTCTGCTATTGGTTCTATCACACTTCCTATTAATGTTTGCACTAAATGCTTAGAAGTTGTCTTTGTTATCATTCCCACATCTGATCAATTTCGTATGAAGTTGGGACATCCTTGGATCTCTTCCATGAAAGTGATCGCTTCTACTATTCATAAGTGTTTTAAATTTCCTCATGATGATAAAATCATAACTGTTAATTATAGCATATTTCAACCTATGGTGAGGCATGGATATGTTTCTCTTGACTATTTTTGGTCCAAACAATTCCAACCTCTTGAACCTAGAAGTGATGCCCTCTTTAAATCATATGAAAAATGAAAAATTGAGATGATTTAATCCTTGAGTAAACCTAAAAAATCCAACATCTTACCTTCCTCCTGATGATCACATGCCTCTTCTTATGGATAACTCTACTCTTCCTCCTAATATAGATATTCTTTTTCTTAAGAAAGAATCCATTCCTTCTCCTAAGGATGAGTCTATTCTTCCTCCTAAAGGTAGAAAAGATCTTCCTCCTAACCATCAACCTAAGGATAAACATATCATTCCTCCTAAGGATAGACCTATTCCTCCTAAGGATAGACCTATTCCTCCTCCTTATGATGGACCCGGCCTCCTTCCTACACCTCCTATTCCTCCTTTCTATGGTCAAGTTTTGTCTCCTACATCTTACAAAGGGAAGCAAACGACCTCTCCTATAGTTCAACCTAAAATACCTCCTATGCATCCTTCCTTATAAGAAAAAAATAAGCCTATACTTGATGAACCTAAACCTTCAAGTTGTAACCTTTAGCTAAAACTAAAAGAAATCATTATGCAAGAGAATGTCGATGAAGATGTCATGCGAGAGATCGTGAACTTGCTTATCAAACCACTTCTTCTCCCAAGACACCGAATATTGACATGATTCCATTTGTTCAACCTTCTCCTATTGAAGAGGTTCAACCTAAATTTTCAAGATGTAAAATGCTTAAGACAAATGATGGTTTAAGTTCTATTCCTAATAGAGCTCCTATTTTTGTTAATCTTGATGAAGAAATAGGTGAGAATTTTTTTAATGATGAAAATGTTAATCCTAATATTTCAGATGATGAATATGAATATGTTGATGTTGACAATGACTTATCTAAACAATTTTCAAAAGCATTAATCCTATCTCCTAGTAACATACAAAGTGACTCATCATTAGAGCATCGTCCTTGTTTGGAACTTGTGCTAGATTCATCTATTGTGCTCAAAGTTTCTCCTCTTGCGTGTTGTCAACCTTCCAAAAATAATGATGAGCAAGATCGGGAGGCAAATGATGTGCTTGATTAGCTTTATTAGCACTGTAGATTCTCTCTCTCTTCTCTTTCTTGTTTCTGACTTTCTTTTATTTGTCTTTCCATTCTTCTATTTGATGTCCCTAGTATTGTCTACTTGAGGATGATGCAAAGAATTGAGATCTCTTTTGGTCTCTCCCATGTTGACTCAAAAGGAACATGTGTCCCTTTCCATGGTGGTTTCCTTTCTTTCGGGGATGAGGATAATTCTATGCATATATATATATATATATATATATATATATATATATATATATATATACATTGGCTATCATAAAAAGCATACTAACTCCAAAGTTAAGAGAAACCACCTCGTGTTTTGTGTTTTGTGATCATTATCCTTTGGTTTGTCCTCTCTTAGGGGCTGAATTATTGTGACAATGTGCTTGTGTTTTTGGGTGTATCCTACCTTAAATAAATTGCTCTTGATAAGGCATACGCAATTGCTTTAACATGGGGGCATACACTCCGCTCAATGTGCTGGAAAATTGGAGGAATTTATTATATGTTGCATTGATGTTTGTCATTGATGTCAACACTAGTTGTTTTGTTGTCTACCGACTTTTGGTAGAGTGGTTGAATTTTGATGTTGATAAGGAGATTTATCTCCGGTTTGGTCCAGCTTGTGGAATTGGTTTGGATTGGTTATTCATGTGTTCCCAATGCATATCACATTCAGTTGGTTCGGGATTTGATGATCTAGATGCTATCATTTGTTCTAGTAATCCTTTTGGTCACCGGTAAGGGTTTTACCGACAATGCTTTGATGAAGATCTTTTGATGAATCTGATAAGTGGTGTTGTTGCAGCTTCTAGAAGGATATCAGGATGCTGACAGTTATCATGTTTGTGTTCCATTTGATCGTGGTATTTCATTTGGCTTATGGCGACCTATTTTGGGTCTAGTCTTATTCTGATAGGTTATGGACCGACTTATGTAACATGTTGGTTGGTGCTCCAGATGCGTCACCGATTGGATTTATTGTTTGGTTTATGTTGTTTCAGTCTTAGGCCGACAGTTTATCATTGGTTTGCAGGATTATGTAACGGATCTATTGTATTATATTTTAGGTGGTCGACCTAATTGTTTAGGTCATGAGTTGGTATAAATATGATGTAAGATATTTTTGTAGATCATGGGATTATGGTTATGGGATTATCTGTGTGCGAATGAAGTTGTAATCATATGCAGAGGTTTTGGTTGATCATAGGTGATCAAATTGGGTTTATGTAAGAGGTTTAAGACCTTTGGTATTGAGCTTAACCGAAACTGTACTCAGGCATAGAAGATTCTATTCTTGTAGTTCACTCATCTTTCCAGATTGTAGTTTGGATTTATTTGTAGTCAGTGAGGCTCCTTTTGTGATGAGAAGTGTGCTCTAGAGTGTACCTTCCTGCATGTGTAGTCCCCTTTTATTGTAATCACATACTTGTTGCAGAAGTATTATCTGACTGTGGGTAGGCTTTCCACCATGGTTTTTTTCTTTATCAGGTTTTCCACATACAAATATTGATGTTATGTGTTATGGATGGTTGGTTAACTGTTATGTGATTTATGTTTGTGCTTAACTGTAAAATCTGATATTCCGGTATTTGGTTTATACATTCTGGTAAAAGGTTTTGTGTGATTAAAGTTTCATAATATGTTTACAATTGATTCACCCCCCCTCTCAGTTGTCTACTGGTTATCCTAACAATTGGTATCAGAGCTTGGTCCTCTCTACAGAAGCTTAACCGCTTTAGGAAGATCCTATGGCAACTAATAATTCAACTACATTTGTTTTCTGGAGAGAAACCCCTAAGCTTGATTCGACAAATTATAGAGTATGGAAGATTCAGATGGAGACTCATTTGAGATGTATTGGGAAAGAGATTTGGGAGATCACGAAGAAAGGATATACTCCTCATAATCCGACATCTAAAAATCCTCCTTTGGAGAACTTGGATAAGGACATTGAAAATGATTGTAGAGCTAGAGAAGCACTCTTGAGTGCATTTTTTGATTAGCAAAAAATAGGACTAACTGACCAATCAACTGCAAAGGCTATATGGGATAAGTTGGAGGCTCTGAATAAAGGTGACCATACTGTTAAAATTGTTAAACTTCATGGTTACCGGGTGAGGCATGAGAACCCGAAGATGGAAGAAGATGAAAGGATTACTACTTTTATGGAAAATGTAAATGAAATTTTTATGGGAATTCAGTGTTGTGATGGATCTCTAAGCGAAGATGATATTGTTTCTAAAGTTTTGAGAGCTTTGCCACCAGCTTACAAGATAAAGGATACTGCAATCAATGAGATGAGAACAATGGATAACACTTATGTTAACAGGATACATTGGTTGGAAAATTATCTTCTTTTGAGCTTGAAGAATTTGGTCCTCAAGGAGCTACAAAGACTGAATCTTCTCTTCATGCACCTACATCATCAACCGACAAGAGTGATTAGAAAGCTTTATATGTGAAGGAACTAAATGAAATGAAGAAAGAAGATGAAGAGTTTGAGTAACTTGAAGTCCTATTTGCTAGAAGAGTACCTAAAGGTCCAACACAAAGTAAGTATGAAGGAAAATCACCTTTTAAATATTTTGCATGTAATAAGATAGGTCATTTTACATCTAGATGACTTGAGAGGAATTCAATATTTGAAGAGAAAGCTAGAAGATCTTTTAGGCCTAACCATGATTATCAAAAAAGCATAAGTATAGGAGAAACAAAGACAAATCATGTTATTATGCAGATGAAGAAGGTGTGACTGATTCTGATGATGAACCAGAACAAGATTCGACCAGTGGATCTGGTAGTGGTAAGGAATGGGTATTTTTGGTTATTAAGGAAGATGCTCTGGTACTTATTATTCAAAATGAGGAAAAGTCCCTTTCTGCTAAAATTGAAGACAAACATGAATGTTAGATGAATGTTATGGAAGAGGAATTAGATCAGATTGAAAAGAAAAACACATGGACTTTAGTTACCCTGCTTAAAAATAAGAATGTTATAAGAACTAAATGGGTTTTTAGGAATAAATTTAATGAGGATGGACAAGTTGTGAGGAATAAGGCTAGATTGGCATGTAAAGGATATTCTTAGAAGGAAGGAATTGATTATGATGAGAATTTTGCTCCAGTAGCTAAGATTGAAGCTGTGAGATTATTTCTTGCTTATGTTGCCCATAAGAAATACAACATTTATCAGATGGATGTTAAGTGTGCATTTTTTAATGGAGATCTTGAAGAGGAAGTTTATATTGAGAAATGTGATAGTTTTTCACTTTCAGATGACAAAAACATGGTTTGCAGGTTAAGGAAAGCGTTATATGGATTGAAACAAGCCCCTAGAGCTTGGTATGCGAGATTGAACAAATATCTTTTGAAGCTTGGTTTCACTAAAGGTAATGCTGACAGTAACTTATATTATAAGATCACTAATGATGACATATTGATTGTTGAATTATTTTTTGATGATATCATTTTTGGAGGTGAGGATAAGTTATGTATGGAATTCTTTGAAAATATGAAGAATGAATTTGAGGGAGATGAAATTTTTCTTAGCTTTGAAAATTACTCAGAATGATAAAGGTATTTTCATCTGTCAAACTAAGTATGCAAGAGAATTTTTGAAGAAATTTTATATGGAAAATTATAAACCAGTTGGTATCCTTATGGTTACAAGTGAGAAATTGACAAAGAAAGATGTATCAACTCTAGTAAATCCTACCAGGTATAAATCTATGATTGGAGGTTTGTTATATCTGACTCGGACTAGACCGGATATAATGAACGTGGTTTGTATTGTATCAAGATATCAAAGTGATCCTAGAGAGAATCATGAGAGTACGGTGAAAAGGATTTTTGGGTATTTGCAAGGAACAACTAAGTATGGTTTGCGGTATCCTAAAAATGATGACTTTACACTATGTGCATATACAGATGTTGACTGGACTGGAGATGTTGATGACTGGAAGAGAACATTCGGTGGAGCTTTCTTTCTTGGAAAGAAACTTATTTCATGGATCAGAAAGAAACAATCATGTACTTCTTTATCTACTGTTGAATCTGAGTATGTTGTTGTTGCTACTAACTATACACAAGTTTTATGGATGAAGCAAATGTTGAAGGATATAAGGGTTAATTGCAATAAACCGGCTGTTATTCACTGTGATAACTCTTCTTCTATTGACATATCAAAGAATCTAGTATTTCAATCTAAGACTAAGCACATTTCTATCCAGTATAATTTTCTGAAAGAGAAGGTGGAAGCAAATAAAGTTAGACTGGTTTATGTGAACACTAAAGAGTAATTTGCAGATATCTTCACTAAACCTTTGCCTAAGGAATCATTTGAGTACTTCAGAGATAGATTGGGGGTCTCTACCCCTCCGGTAGAGACTTGAGTGATGTTGATGGGCATCAATCCAGTATGCGTTTATCAGTAATATCATTCATTCCAGATTGATGTGTTGGTACTACTACTCAGGGGGAGTAGTCAATTGTGTGGTTAAGAGGTTTTATGATTTTTCTTTGATGTTTATGCCAGATTTATGGCATTGATGTCAAAGGGGGAGAGATAAATGTGAAAAATAGAGCTTGACAGGGATATTATTCATAGGGGGAGTTTGGTCTTTGGTTCAGAACTTCATTGTCATATCATCTTGGAGAGTTTGTTGGATGTCTTCCATTGGGGGAGACTTGTTTGGCATTTCTTGGCACTTGGATGTTTTTCAAATCTAGTGTTGTCATCAATGCCAAAGGGGGAGATTGTTGACAAATTGGAGGTATTGATTATGTGTTGCATTGATGTTTGTCATTGATGTCAACACTAGTTGTTTTGTTGTCTACTAGTTTTTGATAGAGTGGTTTGATTTTGATGTTGATCAGGAGATTTGTTTCTGGTTTGGTCTGGCTTATGGAATTGGCTTGGATTGGTTATTCATGTGTTCCTGATGCATATCACATTTAGTTGGTTCGAGATTTGATGATCTGGATATTGTCATTTGTTCTAGTCAGCCTTTTAGTCACCGGTAAGGGTTTTACCACCAACGCTTTGATAAAGATCTTTTGATGAATCTGATAAGTGGTGTTGTTGAGGCTTCTAGAAGAATATTAGGATGTTTATGGTTATCATGTTCGTGTTCCAATTGATCATGGTGTTTCATTTGTCTTATGCCGGCCTATTTTAGGTCTGGTCTTATTTTGCTAGGTTATGGACCCATTTATGTAACGTGTTGGTTGATGTTCCCGATGTGTCTAGTTGGATTTATTGTTTGGTTTATGTTGTTTCGGTCTTTAGTCAACTTGGTTTATCATTGGTTTGTGGAATTATGAAACGGATCTATTGTATTATCTGTTAGGTGGTCAACCTAATTGTTTAGGTCCCAGGTTGGTATAAATATGATGTAAGATCTCTTTGTAGATTATGGGATTATATGTGTGCAAATAAAGTTGTAATCATATGCAGAGGTTTTGGTCAATCATATGTGATCGAATTGGGTTTATGTAAGATGTTTAAGACCTCTGGTATTGAGATTAACTGGAACTGTACTTAGGTAGAGGAGATGTTAATCTTGCACTTCACTCATCTTTTTGGATTGTAGTTTGGATTTCTTTGTAGTCAATGAGGCTCCTTTTGTGATGAGAAGTGCGCTCTAGGCAGTGTGCCTTCCTGGATGTGCAGGCCCCTCTTATTGTAATCACATGCTTGTTGCAGAAGTATTACCTAAGTATGGGTAGGCTTCCCACTGTGGTTTTTCCCTTTACTAGGTTTTCCATGTACAAATCTTGGTGTTATGTGCTATGGATGGTTTGTTAACTATTCAGTGATTTATGTTTGTGCTTAACTGTTATATATGATATTTTGATATTTGGTTTATGCATTCCATTAAAAGGTTTTGTGTGCTTAAAGTTTCATAATCTGTTGACAATTGATTCACCTCACCTTTTAGTTTTCCACCGATTATCCTAACACAATGATTCTCTCTCTTTTGCATATATTGATACTTAAAGTTACTTAGCGAACTGTCTTTTTCTTTGTAATTTTTGGTATTTTTTTCATGACTCATAGTAAGAGAACCTTACTAGTTTGTAGTCGTGGTTCTCTCTCTCTCTCTCTCTCTCTCTCTCTCTCTCTCTCTCTCTCTCTCTCTCTCTCTCTCTCTCTCTCTCTCTCTCTCTCGTGATCTTCCCTTTTATCTTATCATTGAAGTTGTAAGATCATAAAGTCCACTGGGGGCTTGGTCTATCTTGCCTCATTGATGACTTGGTGAAATTTTTTCAAAGTGAACCCTTTGTACTTTACCAAGAGTATGATTGACTTCATACTCCAATTTTTCAATGTGAACCCTTTGTACTTTACCAAGAGTATGATTGACTTCATACTCCCGCTAAATTGGGGGCTAAATGTAGCATCCTAAAATTGCACACCTTTGAAATTTTGATCGCATTGGATCCTTACCTTAGTGTTTGTGTCCCTTGGATTATTTGGGACTTGATTATGCTCATGCCCCTTTCATATTGCATCACTTTGTGACATTTTGCATTGATAAGGCACTTGATCCTTTCCACAAAATAAGGCAAGACCAGGGTATGGCATCGTGGTCCTCAATAGGACCATGGTGCCACGCCATGGTCCCCCTCATTTTTGGGCCCCTTTCAACACATTTTCACATTTCAAATTTGAGTGGGAATCCCCTCTCCCTGTTGGCTCATGTCAAAAAAATAATCAATTTTGTCAACAGATAAGTATATAACGAGGATTTTCCCTCACATTTGAACATCCACAAGAATCAAAAAGTATTGAGCACACACATAAGATCAAAAATTCAAGAGTAATTGAGCTTTTTCAGTCTTCCTTCAAGACTTGGAGCATCGATAAAGTCAATATTCAAGCATTGAAGTGGAGATCTACATCCTATTTCATGAAACCCTAATTCCATGTGGAGGAAACAAAAACTTCACGAGGTATCATCATTCAATTTTCAGTCATAATTAAACATCCCCCTCAAAAGGAGAACCCTAAGTCAATCCTTGGAGCAGCAATAAAGTCAAGATTCAAGCATTGAAGTGGAGATCTACATCCTATTTCATGAAACCCTAATTCCATGTGGAGGCAAGTAAAACTTTACAAGGAATAATTTAATTTTCAGTCATAATTCAACATCTCCCTCAAAAGGAAAACTTTTCCTTACAGTCATTTCAATTACATTTATTTTAGTTTTTTATGGTTAATTCCAAAACCGGGGTTCAACCTAAGGCAAGCCCCTATTCCCAACCTATTTCCCTTTCTTTCTGTGCGCAGGAAATAGGTACAAATTTGTACTCTTCAGAATAAGCTTCATTCACAAAGACGAATCAACCCTTTTTGGCATGTAGAAAATTTGAAGGACCAAGGCGTCGCATCCTAGTCCTGAATTTTTTAAGAGATTTTTTGATGTTTAGATCCAACTCAGCTTATACTGCTCAGATCTAGGTGCACGCGCAAATCTCGCATTTGTAGCTCACGGTTTCCTTAGTTTTTCCTTTGTTTTCAACACTTTATCCTAAATCAACATTTCAACTTACAAAAGAGAGGGAAAACCCCACAACAATTAATCAAACCATTCAGTATTTAGTCCTTATCTAATTTGTGAATCAATCTAGTGGATTCCCTTCCCTCTTTTGAATGTAAAGGGTTTTTAAACAAAATCGATTTGGTGATTTCTCGCTTCTATGTTGCAAATTGCTAAATCAAATTTTCCCCTACAATCCCAATTTTTGATTATGGTGAATCTATGTCTTTGTACTCAAACTTCTAATCTTAATACTAAAATAAAAATTTATTGACAAAAAAAATAACATAGACCATCAAGCAATATAATATTATTAAGTTGTTGGTTTGACTTCAAGTGACTTGGAAGAGAGGTGGATTGAAGATCGTCTAGGGTATAGAGGAGATTGTGCCACCACTCGAGACCATATGGTACCACCATTTAAAAGGATAATGCCCCACCATTAGAGATGTTTTTGCAACACCATTAAAGATGCCATTGTTGGCTAAGAACAACATTACTTGTCATCAGCTCAAGGGGAAATCACACCATTCCTAGCCAATACAAACATTATATTGCATCAGCAACATGAGTCGCACCAGTGGAAGAATGACATTCGAGTGATAAAGAGTGATTTTCAAACTTTGTCTTAGACCTTTGAGACCTAGGAATCGAACCCAGATAACTAAGCTTTGCAAATTTATTATTCCACTTTCATAGCTAAGGAAGTAGTTTTAGATTTATGAGACATTTTAGACATTTTCAAACTTTTATTCTCATAAATAAAATTGGGACAATGATTTTGTTTGCAACATTATTCAATTTTTTGAGTTTGAAGGTTATTTTTAGAATTACAATTTAAAATCAGACCTTTATCAAGTCTGAAAATTAGGTTTTCTTAAGGCAAAATTTTCATATTTTAATCAAATCATTTGCATTTTTCAGAATTGTGTTACATAATCTCGAATTTCTGATTTTAGAAAGCTAATAAGTTAGAAAATCATTTAAAAATTAGAACCTAGGTCAATTTTGGAAAATTAGTTGTAACAGTTCCCTTTTTATTGATTTCTAGCTTCATACAGGTACCATGTCAAAGGCGGGGATAGCTACAAGGAAGACCTAGTTAAAGAATGTTCTTGAGGGATACTATATGGGATCTTAGATATCTTCCAAATGGGAGAAGGTTGGAGACACTAACATGGAGTACCTGGATAGGAAAAGGATGAAACAAAGGGTGTAGGAAATAAAGAACCAACTACCCTCTCCTTTAGCAATCAACATAATGAAGAGTGGAGTCTACCATGTAGTTGGCTTCCCACCCTCAATACAATGCAACAATCTCATGGTTGAGTGTGCTAGGAAATACAACCCATAGTCAAGAACAATTTGAACAACTAGGGGGTTGGTGTTTGCATATCTCACCTAGGAGTCAGTAAGAGAGGCATATGGGATTCCTAGTCATCAAAGCATGCGAGCAATAACTAAAGAGGACACTCAAGCTATGTTCAAAAAAGGGCCAAATGCACGGATGGCTCTTATCAATAACAAGTGGTTCCTCAAAACAAGGCATCACCATTCTAAGTTACCCAATAGACTCCCAAGTTCTGATTTCAAAAAGGAGTATAGTGATATGATCTTAATACTCAACGGGATCATGGGAGAACCTCAAGGAGCTTTATTTAAGACATGGATGTTTTATTTCATTGAGGAGATATTAGCTGGAATAGTAATGATAAATTGGGAAAATATTATAAGTGATAACTTAGATATCCAGTTGAGGAATTTGGAGAGAATGAAGTCTTTCTACATTACTTCTTACTCTACATGCTTGCAAGAAACATTGTATACAAAGGACTAATATGTAAGGGTGAAGTTGCGAGCAAGCCAAGACAATATAAGGTGTATGAATGTTATCCACAACTCCACCTACATGAAAAATAATAATATAGAAGGGTGAATGATAAATTCACCATGTACCTCACATGGTTGCTATAGGGTGGAGTACATAAGAAGTTGCCCAAGGAAGTATCATGTACCTCACACGATTGCTACAAGGTGCAATACATGAGAGGCTGTATAAGGAGGCAATGTCATTAGTAGAAAAGTATGGATCATGGTATATTCAATTTTGTACCTTCACATACCTAAGGATCCAAGGATTCACCTCCGAACCATACAAGCTTCTTAGGTATCTGACTAACAAGATGGTGTTGCTTGAGGTAGTGAGGAAACTATCGAAATTTGTTTGCATTTAGAAAGAGAAGCATAGGAAGGGTATTACTTTTCCTCTCACACTTGGAAAAATGATGGAGATTGTAGAAACCTAAAAATTTCTCATGATTAACACACTAATTATTCATTTTTATTAATTAAATAATTATTTAATTAATCTAATTTTCCTTCTTCAAAACTAATTTAATCAACACATTTCATCATAATTAATTATTCTATTTTCTATGTTAATCATTTAATCATTCAATCATGCAACCTTCCTTCCTTTAATATTAATTAAATATTTGTTATTTAATTAATTACAATTTATTTACTTTAATTATTAAATTCAATTTCTATTTTCTCCTAATTAAGTAATTTCTTCAAATTGTGTAATTAGCTAACTATGTCTTCCAAATTAAATAAATTTCTCAAATTTATTTAATCTAATTTTTCTCTCAATTCAAAAATTCCAAGTTTCCAAACTTCTACTTTCCAACTAATTTCATTTCATGTGCAGGATTTTGGATATTTTTGAAAATTAATTTTTAAATCATATTTTAAATTAAATGCATTTCATGCTAAATCCTACAACACATGCTAATTTCTAACTAACAATCGCCCCTGAGTTCAACTATCAATCTCCTTTTATGACTAATTAATTAATTATGTTAACTTCCTCAATCAACATTCTAACTCTCAATCAACTTTTTGAGAAAGCTCATCCATTCAGCTCACTTCAGTTTAATTTTCAATCAATTTTCTCTCAATTAATCTTAGTCATTGATCTAATTAGTCTACATATCAATCTTAACCATTCAATTTTCCTTCCAATTTTTATAAATTCAAAATCATTCTCCCATTTTCGTCAACCACCATCTTCGAAATCTTTGTGTCGTTTTTATGCAAGTTTTCAAGCACGACTCTAAGAGCCAACATTACACAAGGAAGAGAAGAGAAATAGGATCTTTTATGAAGTCAATGATGGATTGTGTTTTATTTGATTTAATTTATTCTTCATTGTTGATTATCATTATTTCTTATTGTGTTTACAAATTTAATTAGTTAGATTTGAATTTTTGTGGTTATCTCGTTAAGTCTGATTGATAATGCTAAATTCCTTGTAATACAGAGATATGCTCCACTACAATAGCAACAGAGACAGTTAATGAATAATTATAATTTTTCCAACTTGGAATATATAAGGCAAGAAACTGTTTTGATCCATTCCAGATGATTTTAATAGCTAAAAGAGAGACGTTTACACATAAGATTGACATCAAGGACTACTGAACAAATATTATAGATGAGTTCAAAGTTGAGAGAAATATGTGGTCTCGAATGTTAGTGGATTTCATGAGGAGATGTAACTTATTCTTAATTCTCGATCAAGTGAAAGATTAATGGAATCATATTCATCCTCAATATAGTAAGGAGAAAGACAAGCTAGTTTCATCACTTGATTTGTTGCAGCTCGAGGTGGTAGACTTAAATATTTTGATGAGGGAAGTGACTAATTACTCCAAAGAATGGGTAGATAAACAAATTGACAAGATAAGGAGGCAGAATACGACTTTGACCTATGAGAAAATCAAGAATGAGGATTCTTCTCTCAATAATGTTGAAAGAACTATAAGTATTGTGAGAGAAAACAATGATGAGGAAAGTCAATCTCCTAAGAGAAGAAAGGGTATATCTAGAGAAACACAAGCAAAAGGTAAGGAGATTTCCAATCAATAATCCAAACACAAGAAGCACAAGTGCAATACTCATCAGTCTACCATGAGTTCCTCATTCGTTAAAGAAAATTATATACCAGGAGAAGACAATGAATATGAACAAGGTTCCAATATAGAGATCCTAATAGATAATGATTAAGATGAACATGCATAAGCCCAATCATCACCACACAAAGATGAAGAACAACAACCGAGATCTTAAACCATTCAACTTGAAGTTAATCTAGGTGATGATGTGGAAGACCTCAGTAAGAAAAGAGCAGAAAAATGAGGTAATTTTAGATTTAAGAGGACTTGATGATAATCATCAACTTAAGGATGGGATGGAATTTTCTACAATTCTTGATTGGTTGATGAACAATATCGAAAAGAAGAAAGTTGGAGAAATACAACCCATTGATGATATAGATGACTTCTTAGCCTAGGTTGGTAAGGCTGAAGAAAAGAAGGCAAATAAGTTCTCTAAGATTCATAGAGATGATTCAAGATCTCATATTTTGCAAGTGGTTGTCCCAGTAGTTCACAAGCCTAGAGATGAGATCATTCCCATAGACTATCAGGTTACAACAATTTATCTTGGACCATCAACAAATCAACAAGAGTTTTAGGAGATGAATGATTCTGCCAAGGCTATCGAGGCACAATTAAATAGAGTTTAAGAGAAGAAGGAAATGTTAGAAATGGAGAATAGGAGATTCAAGGAATACATTGAGGGGTTATCAAATCCCCTAAGGCTTGAGGATCCTACATTTTTTTATCCCATCACTATTGCTCATGGGTTATTTAATTATCATGAGGCATGAGAACATACTAGAGGGTTGGAAAATGAATAGGGGACATTTTGAAGGAAGGAAAGGACTCCTTAGTCTAATTTGTCCAAGCCTATGATAGAAAAATGTTGCTCATAAGTAGGATACTATAGCATCCTAAAATTGCACCCTTTGCAATTTTGACCATATTTAGGGCCCTCACTTTAGCGTTCTCATCCTCGTGCTTTATCAAGACCTATTTGTGCCTCAACCATTTAATAAACTTCATATTGTCACTTTGTGCCTTGCTAGGACCCCTTACCCTGACCCAATTTGGGGTAGGACTAGGGCATGGCGCCTTGGTCCTCACCAGGAGCCCTAGTCCTCCCTGATTGAGGCCCAATTCAAACCCTAGGCCCTATCTCAAATTTGAGCGAGAATTGCTTCTTCATGTCGGCCTATGTTGAAAATTTCATAAGTTTGACAATAGGAAAGTACATAAGGAGGTCTTCCCCTCTCATTTGGACATAACATGACAAAGTGATAAGGCAAGGAGACTACATTCAAGCATCAAAGCATTCAAGAATTCATCATCAAGCATCTCTAGAGGTCTTCATCAAGCATCTCTAGAGGTCTTCAAGGCCGCATATTCTTAATCTATCCATTGTGGAACAACATTACATCATTCATTTGCAATCATGTGTGTGTGATTAGAGTTTTTGCCATTTTATACAACATATGTGACTACATTCAAGAAGCAAAGCATCATCATCATTCATTGCAAATCTAAAGGTATACCTTTCCATCATTTATTTCAAGCATTTATAATATTTCATTCAAGGTTGATTCCAAATCAGGGTTTGACTTAGGCAAACCTCTATTCCCAACCTTTCCCCCCTTCTTTCTATGTGCAGGAAATACGTGTGCAGTTGTACTTCTGGAATTAAGATTTATTTGCAGAGACAAAAAAACCCTTTTCAACGTGTGGAAAATTTGGAGGACCAAGAGGCAGCACCACAATCCCTACTTTTTCATGATATTTTTGAAGGGCATATCCGAATCAGCTCATATTACTCATATCTAGGTGCACAACAAAATTCCAAATTTGTAGCTCATTATTTTCTCAGATTTGTTTTCAATTTTGGTACACTTTACCCTAAATCAGCATTTCACCTTACAAAAGAGGGAAAAACATTTCATAATCCAATCAATTCACTTACTATTCAATCCTTATCAGATTTGTGATTGAATCTAGTGGATTTCTCCCCTCTTTTCAATGTAAAGGCCATCTCCCCCAAAGAGAAAATTGATTTGATAATTTCTCCTTCTACATTGTGAATTGCCAAATCAAATTTTCCCCTTTATATTTTGGTGAACTTGACTCCTTACACCATTAATTCATATTTTTATCTTCATATCTGAGTGTGTGCAATTTAAAATTCAATTTTTCATTTACAAGTTTGATTTCCTTGCAAAATTTAAAATTTAGAGGTCAATTTCATTAAAACTCTCATTTTTAATTTCAAAAGTGAGCTTGTAAATTGTTTCAGATCTAAATACTTTTTCAATTTCAAAATTCAAAATTTCATCCACAAGACAAATTTCACAATTAAATTTTAAAATTAAGTGGTTAATTTCAAAAACCCTAATTTTAATTTTTTTTTAAATTGATCTTGTGTATTATTTAAATTTTGAATTCCCTCTTCAAATTTTGTTTTCTAATTTCAATTCAAAATCAAAATTGTAATCTTGGATCAAATTCAATTTTAAATTTATATTTTAAAATTAACTGGTTAATTAAACAAACCCTAATTTTTAAATTTAAATTAATTTTGTGTATTTCCCAATTTCTCAATTTCCAAATCTCAACTTTAGATCTAGTTTCAATTCAAATTTTAGAATTAAGTGATTCTTTCTATAAGACCCTAATTTTGAATTTAATTTTCTTGTAGACAATTTTAAATTTCAAATTTTAAAATTAAGTGGTTAATTAAAAGAGCCCTAATTTTTATATTTATATTAATTCTCAAATTCCAACATTTCAATTTTCAATTTTAAAATTAAGAGGTTCTTTTCACAATGCCCTAATTTTAAATTAAGAGGCTATTTTTACATAATCCTAATTTTAAATTTCAATTTCCTAGGAGGTTGCATTATTACTCTTTCAATTGGCTCACTTAATTGAGTAATTATTTTTCTAAAATTTTGAATTATTCAATTATTTTGCGAGTTTCAAATTTCAAATTTCCAATTCAAATTCCATTTTCCCTCCTTTATTGAATTTTCCATGCATGTATGGGGTGAACATTATTATGGTTAAATGACATATGAGTTTCTTGTAAGTATATATGGAGTTCTTATCTTATTTTGCTAATTCGATTTTGAGTTACATTAAAGATGTTCATAATGTTCCCTTTCATTCATATGATGATAATTTAGTTCCCCTTTCATTCATAGCTATGATTTACCCTCTCCCTAAATTGATCTCATTAATAAGGACACATTGGTGCAAAAAGGGAATATGGACACTTCTTTCAAAGATCTCCCTTCTAAAGATGAATCTTTGGAGAATTATGTTCCTTCTTCTCCCATAAAGTACCTCCCTCATAAGGATTATTTGGTGCAAAAGGATGATATTATAGCTACTTTTCATGATTTCCCCCTAGAGATGAAGCATTCATTACATATGATAGTCCCTTTCCTAATGTTACAGTCTTAATCACAAAGATACCTTAGAGAAAGAAGATGATCCTATTTCCCATCATTATAATGTTTCCAATGCCCTCTCTCCCAAAAATGAAGAGCCTAACAAAGATCAAATCAATGCCATTCATATTGCGGAGAAGCCAAAAATTGTTCTTGATTATCATGCAGTGCCTTACACATATAATAATGAGGTGTTTGTTTTAGAAACTGATGAGAACATACAAATTGAAGAACAATATGCTTTCTTAGTTCCTACAATCCTCTCCCCAATTCAAACAAATACACCATCTCCTACTAAAGAAGTTCCTAAAGAAGAACTCTTAGACGATGAATGGGGGTCCTTAGATTTCACACCTTTTTGTAGAAAATATAAGATGTTTGAATTTGATACTAAATTTTTTCTCCTAACACGTGTCTAGAAATTGATTAGGCCTCTTTAAACTTCAATCCAATTCCGCCTAAGAGTGAACCCTATCTTGATCCTACACATGAATACAATGGACAAGTTTTAGGATGTGTGCAACAAAGTCTCGAAAGTCATGAAAAATCACACTTTTCTAATGAAAAGATAGGTTTCCAACCTCTTCCTTTGTCAACATATTCTCCTCCATTGTCTAGTGAATCCACACCTTCTCATTTTAATATTGTATTACTACAAGAAAATGTGTTGTCCGATCTTCTCCATGCCAATTTAATCTATGTTATTTCCTCTAAATGAAGAAGGAAACGTAGACAACATCTTCAAAATTCTCCTTTTTGCAAGTATCATCAAATTCATGGTCATTCTGCTAATGAGTGTGAAGATTTGAAAACAAAAAAAAACATTATATTGATTTAGGTGTCATAAAAACAACATCTAACAATGAATGGCATATTTCTCATGATCATTTCAAATAACATTCAAGTTCCTATTATGTTTCTCTTGACTATGTGATAGTGTTGGCCTACCTATTGGAGGCTCATTGTAATTCATGGTAGTACAACTTCAGGTGCAATCATACTTAGTGAGCAACATAATAGTTTATTTATTCTTGTCTCTATGCTTGGGGGGCAAGAATATTATCTTTCCTCTTTCTAAGGTTTCAGTATTTTCTTTATGGATTGCATTATTCATAACTTAATGTCCTTTCTTGAATGGAATTATCCTTCATGCGAGCACTTGTTTGTTCTTTGGTTAGGATCTATTCCTTGCTTGAAATGATGCGTGTTTTATGAATGATGTCTCCTTAGAGAATTAATGTGATCCTTGTTCTATCTCTCTCTTTCTCTTTGAAGATTACCTCATCTTTTATGTTGCATTATTCATAACTTGATGCCCTTTCTTGTATGGAATTATCCTTCATGAGAGCATATGATTGTTCCTTGGTTAGGACCTATTCTTTGTTTGAAACAGTATGAATCTTATGAATAACCTCTCTTTAGGAGATGAGTAATTTGTCTCCTTATCCTCTTGCTTGGGGGGAAAGGATGGCATTTTCCTTCTCACTCTTTCTCTTTGAAGATTGTCTCTTATTTTGTGTGGCATTTTTCATAACGTGATGTCCTTTCTTGCACAGAGTTATCCTTCATGTGATTACATGTGTGTCCCTTGTTAGGAACTGTTGGAGTTATCTTTTATTAGCTAATAATTATTTATTTAATTATTAGTCTATTATACTCCATGTGCTTAAGCTAAACTTAGGAATCTTATAATTCTTTCGGGTTTTCACTTTTATGGTTTCGAGTATCCTCTTATAAGGATTCTCTCTTTGTATTTTCATAACAACTGTAATTATTGAATTGCATTCTTGTTGCACAATCAATATGACTTATCTTTTCTGGATCTTTGAATTCTGGCCTCCATAGCTTTTTTGCTTCTCTCCTTCTGTGACAGGTTTGCATGCAGGTCATCTTTGGGAGTTGTATAGTTGATTTTTCCTCAACTCCAATATGGTATCAGAGCTCCAGATCTACATGCCCCTGTTCTCTTCATGAGAGATTTTGGGCCATGTTCTTCATATTTGTGTATTTGGGGGTTTGTGTAGTTGTTTTTTTCTATTTCTGGGGGTAGCTGATTTTTTGGTACATTTTGGTACCAAAAAGACCTCAAAGTTGGATTCAGAAGGTTGATTCCTTGAATTTTAATATATAATTTGCCTATTTCAGTGATAGGGGCATCTGGGCAATGATTTTTTCAATGACACGCTTTACAAAGCACAAAAATCCATATGACTGTACTTGCAAATGCGTCAGAAATTTTTTGTCAAAAAAATAAATTAATTAATTTTTTATTTTTTTACCCTTTTATGCCCTAAAAGAGGGTTTTTTTTTCTTTTGGCCATAAATTGGTCATATGGAGGCGCTTTTTCAAAAATCTTATATCGTCGGAAAGCTCTATCCAAATCTAGAGGTTTGAATTTTTTAATGTTACTTTTTTATGGTGTTTTTTGTTGTAAAAGCCAAAGGTTCTTTTTGCACTCCGGGAGACATAACTTGAGCATCCGACCTTCGTTTTTTGAAAACTTTATATCGTTGGAAAGCTTGTTTTGTGTTCTTTCCAGATTCTACTCTAGGTATATTTTATTTAGTTTTTTTTTCAACACTCTAGTTAATATCTTGAATGTTGCAGGTCCTGGGATCTCTTGCTTTGAGTAGGAAGTCTCATTTTTGGCTTTCTGTTTCCAATCTTTTGTCTCTTCTTATCATTGTAGCATTTTTTTTATGCAAACACACTAAGATAAAGAGCCACTATGCATTATATACTTGGTATCTTGCACATCTTGTGCCTTATTGTACATGCACTACTTATAAGATGTCATGGGGGGTTGATGTTTGTATTTTGTTTGCCATCTACCTTTGTCAAATGATTGTTTCTTTCCCAACATTAGCCTCATGATGTGTGTCAAGTGAGTGCTCCTTCCATAACACTATGTACTTTCTCTACACCTTCAATGTTCATGGTTCTTCGTCATGCAATTCTTGTTGGTCATTATTTTCAGTGTACATGTCCCTTACTCCCTTTTCAGCATTATGGGGAGGTTTGTCCTGTTGGTTCTAATGTTTCCTTGGTTCGATTGATCAGCTCTTCAAGCGGTTTGATTGATCAACTCTTCAAGCTTTAATGTTTCATGCTATCTGCATCTTTGAGTCAGTTGTTTGTCTTGTTTGCCATCTGATTCGAGTAGTGTCATTTGAGGGCTCTCATGCAGATTACAATCTTCTCTACCTGGTCATGTTTTATTTCAGTGGAGGTTATTCAGATCAACAGTTACTCTTTGACAGTGTTCTCAGCTATTTCATGCTTTAGTGGTGTTCTTCATTCTCTTCTTTTTGTTTCTATCTTCTGGAAAACTCTTGTTTGGAGGCTTTTTAGTCCTTCACTTGAGTTTTCATCTCTTCTCGGAGAGGATTTTTTTTCCCATAGGGTTTTCTCTTTTTTCTCCACTTTACAGAGATTTTATAGTACTTGGGTACCTCATCAAGCCTAGTTGTCAAGACCCATTGTTGCTTTCCTGCATTTTTTACATGTTTTTTTAGTCCTTAGTTGTTTTTTAGCTACTCCCTAAGTTCATCTTAAGGGAGGGTGTTGGAGTTATCTTTTATTAGCTAAGAATTATTTATTTAAATATTAGTCTATTATACTCCATGTGCATAAGCTAAACTTAGGAATCTTATAATTCTTTAGGGTTTTCGCCTTTAGGGTTTCAAGTATCCTCTTATAAGGATTCTCTCTTTGTATTTTCATAACAACTGTAATTATTAAATTGCATTCTTGTTACACAATAAATATGACTCCTCTTTTCTAGATCTCTGAATTCAGGCCTCCATAGCTTTTTTGCTTCTCTCCTTCTGTGACAGGTTTGCATGCAGGTGATCTTTGGGAGTTGTAGAGTTTATTTTTCCTCAATTCCAATAGAAACTATTCTTTGTTTGAAAAAGTGTCTCTCTTATGAATAATCTCTCTTTAGAAGTTGTGTAAATCTTCTCATTGTCCTTATGCTTGGGGGGCAACGATTTCTCCTGCTCTCTTCTCTCTAAGAACCCACTTTTCCTTTGTTGAGTGGTGTTTGTTTCATGATTTGGTGTCATTACTTGTGTGAAGATGTTGCTTTCTCAATTATTCTCTCTTATACAAGAGGCGTAAGTCCTTGGCTACAACCTCTTTTTCATTTGGAAATCTACATCTATCATAAACTTACCCCTCACATTGGGTCAAAAGTGTGTCATCCTTCATCAAGAATCCCTTTCACCTAGCAATAGGAGGAAGGTATGAATTCTTGTTCTCCTTCCTTTCTTTTTGTAGTAGATGTTATGTTTTTTCAGGGTAGCTCCTCTTGGAGGTAGATGTCTTTTGAGTAAAGATCTCTTCTCCTCCAAGGATCTCCTTTACGCTTGTTGCAAGATATCTATTTTTCAACTATCATATCCATTCTTGAAGAGTACTCCCTCTCTAGCTTCGATTTAAGACATTATTGCCTAAAGGATATCTCCTTGGTGTTAAAGGTCAAATATCCTTGTTTCTTGCTTCCTTAAGACATCAACATAGGTATATTTTGACATCTTAAGGGGGGGCACCCATATCGCTCCTTTTGTATCCTATTGTACTATACCTTTTTGCATATCATTTTTGCATGTCTTAAATGGGGTGTTCATTCTTGGAACTAGAGTAAAACATCTTAGAGAAAGATGCTTCACACCTGAAACCAGATGCAACATTTGATATATGTCTTAGGCAGGGTTACACATCACCAAAAACAACAAAGTCTTACACGAGATGGCCTCGAAACCAGGCATGTATCTTTGCCCCTTGGCATTACCACACACATTTGCACACACAATCGCCCCTTGGCATTTACATTTACATTACATGTCTTATATAGGTTAAAGCACACTCAAAAACAACAATCTTAAATGAGGTGATATATACTTGAAACCAAGCATCACTTGCACACACGGACGAGGATGAGTAGAACTAGTTAAAAACAACTAGACTATTCCTACTCTCCTCTCCAACATGGATCACTTAGATAAAAAAATCTAGGGGCGAGTAGTCCATGTCCTTTCTCACCATGGATCGCCTAGATAAAAACATCTAGGGGCGAGTAGGCCATTCCCTTTATAATATTTCTTCTCATGGATCACCTAGATAAACACATCTAATGTGTATTCATGCTCTCTCATCTTCTTCTCATGAACTCATACCTTTGCTATTGATAGTTCATGGATGACTCTTTCTTTGCTCTTTTATGTGATTGTATGTGTTCATGAGATGACATTTTTCAAGAATGATATTAGTTGTTGAGACATTTTGATATCAAGGTCTCTTCAACTAGTTGACTTGAGGTCTTGTTCGTTTTTCGTTCTTAGATTTTTTTTGTCTTTTGTCTTTCTTTGTCCTTTTGTCTTTGTTTGCCTTTTGTTTCTATCTTGTTTTATGTTCACTTGCATATGTTTGAGTGAGTTGAGATCCTAAGATTGGGGGCTTGGTTCTTCAAAACTAGTGACATCTTATACTCCTTGTGATTTTGCTCCACATTCCTCATCTTCTGCATCTTCTTTGTCTACTTTACCATGAGTATTTGTGTAAGTTCATACTCACGCTAAAGTGGGGGATAAATGTAGTGTCCTAAAATTGCAGCCTTTTCAATTTTGACCATATTTGGGGCCCTCGCTTTAGTATTCTCATCCTCATTCTTTATTAGGACCTATTTGTGCCTCTTCCATGCAATAAACTTCATATTTTCACTTTGTGGCTTACTGGGACCCCTTAGCCTGGCCCAATTTGGGGTAGGACTAGGGCATAGCTCCTTTGTCCTAACTAGGACCAGGGCGCTATGCCCCAATCCCCCCTAATTGAGGTCCAATTCAAACCCTAGGCCCTATCTCAAATTTGAGTGAGAATTGCTTCTTCATCCCGACCTATGTTGAAAAGTTCATAAGTTTGACGATAGGAAAGTACATAAGGAGGTCTTCCCCTCTCATTTGGACATAACATGACAAAGTGATAAGGCAAGGAGACTACATTCAAGCATCCAAGCATTCAAGCATTCATCATCAAACATCTCTAGAGATCTTCAAGGCTACATATTCTTAATCTATCCATTATGGAACAACATTACATCATTCATTTACAATCATGTGTGTGTGATTAGAGTTTTGCCATTTTATAGAACATATGTGATTACATTCAAGAAGCAAAGCATCATCATCATTCCTTGCAGATCTGAAGGTATACCTTTCCATCATTTATTTCAAGCATTTGCAATATTTCATTCAAGGTTGATTCCAAATCGGGGTTTGACTTAGGCAAACCCCTATTCCCAACCTTTTCTCCCTTCTTTCTATGTGCAGGAAATAGGTGTGCAGTTGTACTTCTGGAATTAAGATTTATTTGCAGAGACAGAAAACCCTTTTCGATGTGTGGATAATTTGGAGGACCAAAAGGCAACACCACAACCCCTACTTTTTCATGATATTTTTCAAGGGCGGATCTAAATCAGCTCATATTACTCAGATCTAGGTGCACAACAAAATCCCAAACCTGTAGCTCATTATTTTCTCATATTTGCTTTCAATTTTGGTACACTTACCCTAAATCAGCATTTCAACTTACAAAAGAGGGAAAAACATTTCATAATCGAATCAATTCACTTACTATTCAATCCTTATCAGATTTGTGATTGAATCTAGTGGATTCCTCCTCTCTTTTGAATGTAAAGGCCATCTCCCCCAAAGCGAAAATTAATTTGGTGATTTCTCCTTCTATGTTGCCAATCGTCAAATCAAATTTTCCACTTTACAAATACAATTCTTGGAATGAGTATGGGAATAATTCCAACTAGTCCAAGACAAGACTATTCCTTGCCTCAAAGTATTGAAATGAATTCCTACATCAACATTGATCCAAGAGGGAAATGTGTACGATTTCCATGGATGGTATTGTTCTTTGTCCATGAGGAAATATGTGTTTGAGCATGCGAAGGACGAGTGCACGGAAATGGAAGGACCAATATTAGAGATACAATCAAAGATCCTCACTTCAATTGAGGAATTATTGGGACAAGATGTCCATACTTCTAGCAATTTGAATTTGGAATGATTGAAGGAGAAAATGAAATTTGATTACTTTCAAGGGCTAGAGTCTATTAGGAATAATCAACTAGATGATTTGGTTTCCCTTATAATCTTCCTCAACAACTTGCAAAAGAATACACCAGATTGGAAGAATCACTTTGATGCTTGCTCAAATGCCTTGGATGTGATTGAATTACAACAAGATGGTTTGCCAAGTGTCAAAATAGAAGAGCTCAATTCAGTCATATCTAGATTCATCGAATATGCAACCAAAGAGAGGGATAGAGGAAGGCACCTTCTAGAAGACAACTTGCTTGATAACTAGGCATCATCTAATTGGACCTCATTCCTCAAGCTTTGTGACATGGATAAGATTATATTTTTTGTTAGAAAACCTAATTAGGGTTGTGTTGGCATGATATCATCCCTTGATTCTAAGTGAATCCTAGCCATTCTTTTCATTTTGAGACTCTATATAAACCCCTTCTCCTCTCATTTGTAGGGAAAGATTTTGAGAATTGTCACTTAGATGCTACCAAAATTGAATTGAATCATTGAACTTGAGTGATTTAATGAAATCTTGGAGTATTTGTGGTTTTTTAATCCTCAATTTAGTTTAGAATTTGCTTTAAGTATTTAGCTAAATGAAGAAATTGTTGAATGAATCTATATGTAATTTTTTTATCCATACCACTAGCTATTTGTTGATTGTAAATTTTCCTTGTGTTGTCAATTGGAATTTTATCTAAGCATAACTTCAATTTTTATTTGTTCATTGATATGCATCGAATGGGTGGTGTTAGTGTTGTGAGTATGAATCTGAGTATCTATTGATTACCTTAGAAGATTGCACTAAGCTTTGTAGAGTTGTTCATTGTTTGACAAAACTAAGCCTAGTAAAATTTCATAAAGTCATTCACTATCTCTTGCATTATAGGTTTAGAATAGGATAAGAATAGAATTCCTAAACCATTTCCTTTTTCCTTTTCTTTCAAAATCTTTGTTAGAGATAGGATCAAGTGCTCATCTTGTGAAATCGTGTCATTTCAAAACTATGACAAAATAATTATATTCATGAATCTCGTTAGAACAAATATGTAAGTCCCTTTGTGCATACAACAAATCACATCAACCGTTGAGTTACCCACACATCAAGATAGGCATTAGATGTTGAACACAATGTACCACTAAGAGTGGGGGTGAATTAGTGGTTCCCAATCTTCTAAACCTTTTAAACCAAACTCTTGGTATCGGTTAGCAAATCAAACACAAGGAGGATATACTAGTTAGACAAGGAAAGTGATCAAATGGAACCACTCAAAGATACACAACATATAACACCAAATATACAAGGAAAACCCAATGTGTGAAAAAACTTGGTGAGAAATATTGTTGGAGTCTACAGCTCCAATCTAGCCTCACAATAAACACAGTTACAAAGTTTAGGGCACCAACCCAAGGAGCCCCAATCCCTAATTTTAGGGCACCAACCCAAGGAGCACCAACCCCTGATTTAGGGTGCCAATCACTACACCAAGCTCCAAATCAGTTATTACAATAACATATATAAAAACCTCCACCCAACCCCACACACGGGGGCATAGTTCCGATCGCATTTGTTTCGTTCGGATACAATAGTAATAACCTTGTTACAAAAGAGTTTTGTAAGACTTTTAATCAAACTACTTCATCAGTTTAACTCTTCTCTATCGGTTCTCCTCTACTCAGTTCTCTGTCGGTTCACTATCCTCTGTTTATACTCTATCTGCCTTGATTCTATCTTGCATAACCTTCACCAGTACACTCTCCTTTTTCTTCGCCTTCAGTAGCTTTCTTCCTGAATCTCCCTTGTCAGTTCACACAATAGTTATCCTATTTGGCAGCTTGTCGGTTGCTCTAACCTTACTGGTAAAACCTCTAAAAAACCTTCTACAGTTACAACCTTTCTGTAAATCAACTCCAACACTTAGATGCTTTTGATATTCTCTCTGATCACTCTCCGCTCTCTCAATTACTCTGTCTTTTTTGGCATCTAGCATTATCATCTTTCATCTGCGGTCTTCATATTTATACTTGGCTTTCTCACCAAGATCGGAGTTCAAACAATGGCGCACTAGGGCTTTTCTCCACCAACTCAATCTGTATCAAATCTGATCGAATCTCATCTCCTAAATTGATTATCTATAGTAGATCAAACATCACCGCCATTTCTGATGGTATCTATACACTCTTTCTATATTTAGCAACCTGCAACTTATTTTTCAGCTATGCATTGTCATTCACCATTAATGCCTTAGTTGTTTCCTTCGACCAATGAGCACGAAGATTGGATTATCCTGCTTGGTTTAAATCACCAAAAATCTTTTGCATCTTGATCTGCCTCGAGCCAAACTTCTTTTGTCATTGACCCTTGATTTACGGGTTCCTCATTTAAAGTCGACCTGCTCATCACCAACCACGTTGATGGACACTTCACCGACCTTTGGATGCTTTCCACTTAGTGTCCACATGTCATCCTTGTCGACATCCACCTCTATCCAGTCCACTGAGTCGGTTTAGATTCGTTCACCAACCAAGACATATTACTGGTGCTTACTTACCGGTTCACTAACCCTGCCTGTACATGTTACCTTACCGATTATCCTTCATACCTGCTTTACTCTATTTTGTTGGTGGGTCAACCTGACTTGTGATCAAACACATTGATTCATCCACTAAGTATATTTATCGGTGATATTACACTTGCCTTCATATCGATATTACTCTTGATTAATTCATGTCATTAATGCACATCTTGATAATCATGCCTACCGGTGGATTATACTCTTCTCTATTGTCTTCTGATTTCTTATCGGTGGTCATGTTTACTTACTGGTGAACGTCCATGTTAGTAACATCTCCTTCATGCATCATTAATACACCTTGCATACCAGTAACCATCCATACCGATGACATGCTATACTTATTGGTTGACATCAATCACAATACAATGCCAACAATCTCCCCCTTTGGCATTGATGTCAACATACTCTACATTTCTTCAATTGGTTCATTTCTCCCCCTTTGACAACAATGACAAAGTGCACAAACTCTGCATGTACTTATCTCCTCCTTTGTCAAATCTCCCCCTTTGTCCATCAACTAGTTTAAGAGTCAAAAGGTATGGCAATGAACTCTCCCTGAACTATAGATCTCCATACACATTTAAGTGCATGAAGCAAGTGACACAGCTCCTAACTTGTGTCTCAAATACTCATAAGTTCTTATTGATAGAGGCTTGGTGAAGATATCAGCCACTTGTTCACATGTAGGTACATACTCTACCTTAACTTCCTGATCTACCACCTTCTCCTTGAGAAAATGATATTTGATGGCAATATGCTTGGTCCTTGAGTGCATTGTTGGGTTCTTTAATATATTAATTGCACTGGAATCGTCACACTGGATGGAAATAGGGTTAGACATCTCTACCCGAATATCCTTGAGGGTCTGCTTCATCCATAGCACCTGAGAACAACATGTGGCAGCAGCAATATATTCTGCCTCAACAGTAGATAGAGAAACTGAATCCTACTTCTTGTTGTGCCATGAGACCAACCGGTTACCTAGGCAGAATGCACCACCACTTGTTCTCTTCCAGTCATCAATGTAGCCTGCTCAATCAACATCAGTGTATGCATGTAAGGTAAAACCCCTTGCTTGGGATACCATAGTCCATAATCAAGTGTCCCTTGTAGATACCGAAATATCCTCATGACTGCATTCACATGTGATTGTTTGGGTGCAGCTTGAAATCTAGCCACCATGCATACTGCCTACACTATTTTCGGTTTAGAAGCAGTAAGATATAGCAAACTCCCAATCATGGATCTATATAATGGCTGATCCACTACTGGTGATTCAGCATCCTTTCTCAACATACATCCGGTCACCATGGGAGTACTTACCAGTTTGTTGTCATCCATTTGGAACTTCTTCAACATATCTTTGGCATACTTGGTTTGAGAGATAATTATCCCTTTACCTTGCTGTGAAATCTGCAAACCGAGAAAGTAAGACAGCTCTCCAAGCATTGACATCTCAAACTCTGACTGCATCTGATCAAAAAACTCTTTACACAAGGTATCCTTGTTGCCTCCAAAAATGATGTCATCCACATATACGACCACAATAATTATGTGGTTTCCATCTGCTTTAACGTACAGATTACTATCTGCACTCCCTTTTTTGAACCCCTACTCCTTTAGATACCTATCTAACCTTGAGTAACAGGCTCTTGGAGCCTACTTAAAACCATGCAGTGCTCTCTTCAACCGGCACACAAAGGTTTTATCATCATGTAGCAAAAAATCTTATGGTTGTTCCATGTATACTTCCTCTTCTGAATTTCCATTTAGAAAAGCAGATTTTACATCCATTTGATAAACTTTATAACCCTTGTAGGTAGAGAAAGAAAGAAACATCCTAATAGCTTCTAGCCTAGCTACTGGTGCAAATGTTTCTTTGAAATCAATACCTTCTACTCGAGAATATCCTTTGCACAATAACCTTGCTTTGTGTCTCACAATCTTCCTTTCTTCATCATCTTGTTTCGGTATACCCACTTTGTACCAATGACATTTTTATCAACCGGTCTAGGAACTAACTCCCTAGTTTTGTTCTTTTCAATTTGTTGCAACTCTTCTTCGATTGCATTCATCCATTTTTTACTTTTGTTGGCCTCATTGAATGTCTTATATTCCATTGTAGTCATGAGGCAAAAATTGACTTGTTCATCATTCTAGGCAAGTCTTCTCCTAGTCTGCACACCATCACTCTTGTTACCTAAAATCTGCTCTTCCGGGTGGTTTTTCTGGATGTACTAGTTAGGGACCTTATTGGGTAAAATATCTTTGGGTATTTTATTCTATGTTAGAGGTGTCTAACAACCACATCAACAAATCAGTGGTTTTTTATTTTAGGAAGAAATTTGAGGAAGCATAAACTTCATGGTTGGGCAAAAACATGCCTAGACTGTGTTCTTGTCTCATGTTTGGAGATAACTATTGGATTTATGAATTCAAGACTTTGGTGTTTGTGCACATTTAGATAGTATTATTGACGTACTATGTGACTTGTTGGTGATGGACTGCCTAAGTCATCTTATGTACCATATGTAATCTTATACCTTGTGATTTACATATGAAGATTATGTCATGTGATGACATAGCATGTCTGCAAAAAAAATTCATGTAATGATGTACTTATAAATATGTCCTTGTTAATATGATAAATGTGATGTCCATTTGATTTTATAAGATAGTATTGGGATTTGAGCATTACATACATGGTTGATGACTACATGAAGAAAACTAATTTGTATAAGAAATGAAATAGGACAAAGGAGAACAAAGAGTAATGGAATAAGTACAAATGCTAGGACAAGAAAAGGATAAAGCTTACCATGACTTTATTGATCATTGTGTCACTCTCCTTATTTATGAGGTCTTCAAGATATAAGCAAGAGTGAGATGAAAGACGGAGTCACTGTCATTCCCCTACTAGATATATATGTTGGCATTGTGTTGTCATTGATGTCAACTGGTATAGCATGGCAACTAGTATGGGAGATTGATGTGTATTATTGTCATTGGTGTATACCGGTAATGCTGTCATTGAGGTCAACTAGTATAGAAGGTTACCGGTTTAGCTTGTCATCGGTAAGAAGGGGATGTCAACCAACATTGTGGTCACTGGAGTCATCAGTACACAAGTTAGTGTTGGCTTGTGTTGGAGACATAAGTTGAGGTTAGAACTAGTAAGTAGACATTGGAGACAGTTGCCATTATGGCAATGCTAATCGGTAAGTGATGTGTTGGTAGTGTATGGTTGTCAACTGGTAAGCATGTGGCCAGTAAGAAAGCAAGGAGGATCCAATGAAGTAGTGCGCAATCGGTATGTAGTTGGATGTCAAACAGCAGGACTCCCAACGGATAAGGATGCGGTCACCAGATGAAGAGAAGAATGATAGAAAGTTGTGTCTACTCAAACAAGGAGGTCATATTAGTGCAATGTCGTAAGTATGTGACAAGGATCCACTTCCACCGGTAAATGGTTATACTGAGCTTATCCCCCAACATGCATGGAATGCATTATAACTCTCAGGGATCGGTTAGTAGAGAACTATATGGTAGCTAGTTGAAGGCTCACACCGGATGAACTGGTGAAACACAAGGATGCCTCAAGTGTGTAAAACCAACGATGTGCACCTGAT
Organism: Cryptomeria japonica; assembly: GCF_030272615.1. NCBI lineage: Eukaryota > Viridiplantae > Streptophyta > Pinopsida > Cupressales > Cupressaceae > Cryptomeria > Cryptomeria japonica. Next base: position 448,116,034 of record NC_081410.1, read on the forward strand.
CAGAAAGAGTTGGCAAGATGTGCCACTGGGATAGAGAAGGAAGAGTAAAGAAGTGATAGGTTTGTAACTTTAACAAACAAGTTAAGATGTTGTTCGAGTTGATGAAGATGAAGGTAAAGTTGAACAGCTACAGACAGAGAGTGCATCCAAATGCAAATGGAGATTGGTGTTGCCTCGGATGGAAAACAGTTCAAGATTGATGACATGGTGTCATCAAGGTGGTTATCGGTAAGTATGTCAACTAGTAAGAGAGCAAAGAGGAAAAGTGTTGTGCTCTTATCTGATGAAGATGAGCATGTTGTGGTTTGGCAAGTGAGGTGACCGAGCAAATGTGTTCCACCGGAAAATCAGCAAAGTTTAGACATGAAGGTTGACCTGTTAGGGTATAACTGATAGGGTTAGTGTACTGGTAGATAAAAATCGGTTGTGTGTTGGTTGGTGACAGAGTAAACTGACTCAGTGACTTAGTTGAGGTGCATGCCAATAGAGATGCCATGTGGAGTCCAAGTGTCAAACAAATGGACTATGCATTGTAGGTGAGGTAGTTGGTCATTGTTCAACATTAATGTTGATGGCATAAATCACGAGTCGAGAGAAGAAGGATGGGGCTCAAGAATGATCAAAGGACAAAGATCTGATTTGTTGGCATCATGATCGATGCAAGGGGTCTAGGTGTTGATCAAGGTAGGTGAAGCTAACTACGTGATCGCTTCATTGTGATTGACAAGTGCAAACCGACAAAGAGGTTGTGTTTGCTAAATATGGCAAACGTGTTTGGACGCAGCGTGATTGGCGGTGATGGGTGATCGGTTGTGGGTTGACTATCTGAGATAAGAGATCTGATCTGATTTGATACGCCTCATGGTTGATGAAGGAACCCTAGCGCACCAAAGGTTTGAATGTCCATTTTGTCGGGAATGCATGAGTATAAATGTGCAGATCGAAGGCCAAATCTGTTGTTGTTGCATGAGAGAGTGGCATCGATAAAGGGACTGAAACCAAAGAGTTAATCAGTCAAAAGCCCATCAACAATCACAGAGGTGAATGAGTGCTTGAAAGAGAATCGGTAAGAAGAGCTCAACCGGCAAGGGTAAGGCAACCGGTAGACTGTCATTGAGCCTGACAGTGGTGTGAACCGGTAGTGGTTGAACCGGTAAGAGGGCAGTTGCAATGAGCAAAGCAGAGCAAAGAGAAAGTGAGATGAGGTAGAGGTTGAACCGACGAGATTGTCAGAGAAGATTAGACACGGAAGAGATTGAGGAGAGGAGATATCAAAATCGGCAAATAGTAGAGTACTGACAAAGAAGAAGTGGAGGCTGAATCGGTAAGGTTGTAGTAGAGAGGAAGGAAGAAAGATTGAAAAGGTTACAGAACTCATTTATAACTAGGTTATTACTATTATGATAATATATGTCATTGTAATCACTGATTTGGAGCTCGGTGCAGGGGTTGGTGTTCCTTGGGTTGGTGCCCTAAAATCAAGGGTTGGTGCTCCTTGGGTTGGTGCCCTAAAGTTAGGGTTTGGTGCTCCTTGGGTTGGTGCCCTAAACATTGTAATGGTTGTTTATTGTGAGGCTGGATTGGAGCAATAAACTCTAGCAACATTTCTCACCGAGGTTTTTCCCATGTTGGGTTTTCCTCATACATCTGGTGTTATGTGATCTATATTTGTGTGTGCTTGGATCTTAATGTCCTCCCCTATCTCACCAATATGTTTACTTTATGTTAGATCTACTAACTGGTATACACACATAGGATTAAAAGAGGTTATGTTTGGAAACCACTAATTCACCCCCCCTCTCAATGGCATCTTGTGTTCTACAATATATACAAAACTATGGGAGTAGGGTGAGCATGTGATAGTTGGATGGAAAGGAGGCAAAGAAATGCATTACCATATAATAACATGAGGGGTGGATATGAATGAAAAAAATTGTTGAAAAGGATTTAGAAATCTTCAAGCAAAATGTCATCGGTGGCTGTAACAAGACTAGACTACAAAACCACTATATGTTTCCTCTTGTTTGTGCCACCATGTAAGATTTTGAATAAATTATTGACTACCATCAAGTAAAAATGATAGATAATATTAGGAGATAACACAAAGATGGAGGATGGAAGATGCAAAGGAGGGATGATACTCGACTTTGAAACAAGTTCAACATCGGAGGTAAGATATTTAAAAAATGGATTCATCAAAAAGGCTTGGGAACTTTTGAGCAAATTTTATTGGCAAATGTGAAGCCATTATTCAAAATCATTTTCAACATCCTCCTTTCCTATGCTAAAACTAGTGTGCCTATGAAAAAGGTTATGGATGATCATGTGCTTCTATCTTCTGATAAATCAACCACAAAACAAACATGGGATCTTCAATGTTGAGGCAATGTCCATATGAAAATCAAACATTATCACACCTTTTTCTAGGCATTTGGTACTATGGATGCATTTCTATTTTGTTTTCATTAAGATCATGTTATGTCCTTACAATTTCATTCATCGATTACTTACTTTTTAGCAACTCTAAGAGTGAAAAACATCCCTATATGGAAGCATTTGAGTTTTCCTACAAGAACAATTATAAGATTGGGAAATGAGTCTATAAATGTTAAGTCACCATTGGTAATGGAGTTTAAAATGTCCACATAGCTCATAGCTAGATGTCGGAGGGGAGAAAATTTCTATTATCCAACATCCAACACCTAGAATAAGACCAATTTTAAGCATGAGGACTAATTTGAGGCATGAGATGAGAATTTTTCTTACATCATGATTAATTTTAGATGCTTCATGTAGAGAGTGGACTAAACCTTTAATGGGATCATTGATTATTAGAGATGACATTTCTTTGTGATTCATTGAGTATGTTGATTGATTACTATATTTAGTTATTCACTAATGGTAGGGATTGACTATTTTCCTTTTGTGTGGTTATGAATTTAGGATAATTGGTTGTGTCGACTATTTAGGTGACTTTTGAGCATAAGTGTTGATATAAAAATCTATTGTCACAATATGAATTCACGTATTAATAACCAAGTGTTGATAAATGGCAAGTGCATATATTAACTAAACCTTGAATTAGGATAGTACAAGAATATGTAATTGCATTATAGGGTAAGTGAAATTAGAAGATTAAGAATATTAATACTACTAAAATCATTGTTTGTATATCTCCATATGGTTATCTAACAAATACATTATTTCCATTATCTTAAATATGAACCAAGTATTGAATCATGGCTAAATCAATTTTATAATTATTGTGTTATATTTTGATGTTCAAAGAAATTTTATGTGGTCTTGTTGATGCATGTTGTGTTTCGTCTAGGATGATGTGAGGTATTATTATGGCACTTCATATTCTTGAACCATGTTGTAGTGAGACCTCACTTAGAGCCTTATCAAGGCCTTTGCATTGTTATTGTATCATGGAGATATTTTGACTACTATTACTTAGGGCTACATGAGGTTATTAGAATTATATTGTATATTGACTATGTTATGATGCCTCTTTTTTGTGTGGGGATTTGACTTGTACAATAAATGTTTGTTGTCTAAGTTGTGTCATTAAAGATGGATAATAGTTAAATACTTAGCTAGTTATCAGATGACAAAAAATTGTGATCATTGAATGTAGTAGTAATGAGACCTTGATCTTCGTAATGGTCATCTTAGTACATTGAACTACTTCATCAATAAAAGTTGAGATATGACCACTACCACCAATAGTTATTGATGTTGAAGGTCCAACATCCACCTATTCATCATCAAATGTGAATTTTTAAATTAGACAAAAACCCACAAAATATATACATTATTTGTTACAAATGACATATATGTGGAGTTTACATGGCTACATAATCAAGAATTCAAGAGACCAAAAAATAGAATGAACACTTTCACCCAAAAAATTTATTACATACAATTATTTATATTAATTCTCATTCATAATTACATAACTAAGCATTAAAAACTACAGTTGTTAATGTCAAATGTGCTATTTGGAAACTTGTCAATCAACACCATATTATCAAATAAGGGGGTATGTGCAAGAAATTCATGGATTAAAAGTGAGTCATATGTGACCAATTTTTTCTAAAATCAAGAAAAGACTGATCTTGGATCAAAAATTAAAGATAGTTAAGCTCAATTTTTTAAATATTACAATAAAATCAAGAGTTAGTGCTCTAAATATACTTTTAAAATTACTTTTTTTTTAATGATGGAGATTAAGGGGTTCAAATAGGGGCCCCACATATAGTGCTCTTGTTTTCATCAAAAAACATATAACTTAGAATCTAGCATGGTGCTCCTAAAATGTTTTTTTTTTTTACCATTTTAAAATTTTCTTCAATGAGAAATTATCTAATACGATATAGTTTAAACCCAATTTTTTGCTATTTTTTAATGAATATATGAATTTTTATTAATTTTCAAAGTAGAAGCATCTTAAGATACCAAAATTTGAGTGTGGCCCCCCTAATTTCGTTGGGAACTAATAAAAAGTTTTGAAAATTTGATTTTGTGTAGAATAAAATTTAGTTTCTAAAAATGTAATTTGTTTCATATTTTGATGAAATGGTATTAGACCAAAATTATCATATATAGGTTTTCGAAAAACAATGGAGACTACCAAAAGTAATTAAGGATCAAAACCCTAACATAATTGAAACATAGGATTAAAAATCTAAAGAGAGCTCAATGTTGCTATGTCATTTTTTCAACTTGACATTGGAACACATACAATCCTAATGGAGAGCATGCTCGGGATATGCAATTTTTTTTAAAATCTAAAAAATAATCATTATTTGGGTTACAAAGAAAAATTCAACCTTAGGTTGGAAATATCCAAATCAACCAATAATGCAAGCATGATATAACATGCTCATACTATAGCTCACATTATAACATGAGCATATTATAATTTTGATGTTGTAAAGGATAAACGTCAATGTTGTGGATTGCAAGACAAAAAAGATTTGCTACCAACCAGTCAAGAGGATGGCACAATTCAAATGATGATGGTTTCAATGTTCAAACTACCTTACCCTAGTGGGGTATCACTTGAGGGGATTTGTTTTGAGGTAGAGGATAAATGTGGGTCATATCTTGTCAACCATAGACCATGTGCAAATGGTTGAAGTAACCTATGTCTCTAGTTGAAGTGTTGAGCCTTTCCTCTTGGGCACCTCTTGTGGGATCTACAATTAAAGGAGATCTACAATTAAAGGAAATAGATATGGTCCCCTAATTGAGGTTGTTGATGACCATCTTTCAACTGAGTTATTGATTAATGTCCCTAATTTTGTGGTGGACAAGAGCATTTCTAAGAAGAAGACAAATGTATTGAGTAAGTTCTTGAGAACTAGACCAAATATAGGTCTAGTTAGATCCAAGGCTTTAAAGCAATGGAGCATTAAAGGTCAACTGAGAAAAATTTTGTGATGCATTCTAAGGGGTTCATTTCATTTCTATTAACCTATGAGGAAGATCTGTGTATGGTCCTTGCTAGTGGCATGTGGTTTATTAAGAAGTGGCTGTGGCTCTAAAATTATGAGAATCAAGTTTTGATCTTATTAGTAGTTCATTTAATGTTGCCCTTATTTGGGTAATTTTTCCTAGTTTATTGATGAAATTTTGAAATGTAGAGTTCTTTAAAGGCATCATTAATGCCTTTGGATAGCTTTTGGTCATTGACCCTATGAATTGTCCAAGTAGGCTTTTTTATGTGAGGATTTATCTTTGTGTAGAGAAATCAATTGTCCTTCCTTCTACAATCCTCATCAATTGTAAACTTGGTTGTTGGAAGGGTATTGCCACAATAGTGTGTCCCACATCTAGGACATCTTGATTTTTCCCTAAAATTGCATATTTTTAATAAATTTAATGATTTAAATAAACCTTTAGGGGTTTCATCTAAACAATTTTAATTGAATACTTTTAGATCAAACCCCCTTGGATAGAAATCCTCTACTCTTAAATCATACCCGCAATGACGCCCTCTGCAACTAATAAAATAATCACACAAAAAATCATATTTGCTTTTCCTTTTGGGGGATCAAATGAAATTATTAAAAAATGCTATTTATGTAACCCTTGCTATAAGCTTTTTTTATATTAAATATAGGTCAAAAAATAGGTACAATATCTACAAATGAGATAGACTGTCACATAAAGAACTTTTACGATAAAACTTCCTCCTGTCCAGAACTTTTTTCTGCTAGACACAAAGAACTTGCTATCTAAGTATCATGATATATAGAAGTTTTCTATACAAATTGAGTGTACAAAATGGTATAAGTATTATGGACTATACGATGTAGACAACATATTGACTAAAGAAAGCATATTGTCGACAACATACTGTAGACCACATGTTGTAGACAACAAAATATAGACACCATATTGATTATAGATAACACTACCACATATACGTCAAAACTACTAAATAGGTAGCTAGCTACAGTGAAGAGGATCAATTTTACATCCATGAGGTCCATCCCAAATGACCCTCCATCCATATAATAATCTTGTTTCCAGGGATCATTTCAGCCTCTACCAACTGAGCCTAATACTAGTGTTGTATAATCCTCTCTTCATTGATCTTGTGCATGAAAGATTCTAGTACACTGTCAAATGGAGATCTCTCTATGTTGAATTTAGACTAGGTATAACCATGAGATAACTCTAACATGTAAACTCTTGTAGACCCATCTTCAATGAACCTCTCGAACTTCTATACAGTGTCATTCAAGATTTCACATTGAGTCAACATTGCTAAAGAGATACCATGGTAGATAATGCCTTCATATGTTGAAAACCTTAGTTAATTTCACTTCTACAATAATTTTTAAATTTCTTTATGTATTTGTTATCGATTATTGAGATGATTTTTCACAATTAAAGGTCAATTAAAAAGTTATTATTGTTGTTGTTCAAGAGTTGAAGATTGTATATTAGACTAAGCTAATTCATTTGTGTTCTACTATTAATAAGAGAACAAAAATAAATGCTTTTCAGCTGCACTTATTTGTAAAATTGTAGCCTCCACTTAACCTCAAATTATTAATATTTAGACCCTTAAATCTACTCCATGTTATTAATAACAACATTTGATTTTAAGTTATTTGTTGTTCATGTTTGTATGATTGCTTGAAGTTAATTACACTTGCAATTAAACTTCAAATTAGATTTTTGCATTAAAATTTGCAAGAAAACTATTTGACAAAAGTACTCAAAGGTTAAAGTGCCAAAAAAATTTAGTGGCAAACAAGGCACCGCATTACAATCATTCTCCTATTGTAGTGTAGCTAGGTCGGATACCTTCTAGGACCGACCTAGTGCACAAAATGCCAAATAGCATGTCGACCTTGGTATTTGGATAGCTCAGTTGTATGAGCCTAATTTGAGGCAAGCCCTATTTGGGCAAACCACTTGTGTGTAACTTGTGACTAAGTTAAATGTAACTTGCAACTAAGGGAGACTCATATGTCACTTGTAATATATAGGTTTGACCCTATCCTTGGCACAATATATGGTCGAATTGAAGTCTATTAGGAGGTATTGATTCATATATATGCAAGGTCATGATTGCATCAATAGATATGAATTCAACATAACATGAAGGATATGTAGTGTGCTCAGGGGTGACGATAAGAGCTTATCGTCTATGGTTGGGAAGGAAACAGATCTAATGTTTGCCTATGGTTAACAAGCACTACCATAAAATCAACATGGTATCAGAGCAGGTTCCTTCTATAGAGCCTAACTACTTGAAGGTAGATCCTATGCTTTTGAGGGAATTCAATCAAAGCAATTTGCAGATTGAGAAATCTAAGTGCAGGTGAAAGTCGATTATCGAGCCTCTAAACTCATACGTGAGCATCGCATATGCTCTGTTGTGAATAATGACCATTGAGGTGTCCATGATCGCCTTAGATCTGTATCGAAATGTTGAGGGTAAGTGGAGTCGCTATAGACATCTCTATCTGTTTTAACATTCTATATTTGAATCCTTCATTCAGGGAGGTGAACATGTTGTGGAGGATTCTCTCTGGCGATCGTAACATTTTACAAGCAAATGAAAGTGATGGAGATCACTCGCTTCATGATGCTCGTAGCTAGAGACATCGACAAGGTGGCAGTAAACTTCTGAGGATTCAACAAAAGCAATGTGAATCGGTACGCATGCTATTAACTGTTCTGTGTAATGTAAGGTTGAGATCGAGCAGCAACATAGTGGTAAGTTTTGTGATGATCACATTAAGCCATACACGAATGTGAAATGTGTGTATGGGGACAAAAGCAAACGGAGGCACCTAATGATCAAGAATGGTGTAGAAGGCTTTCGTACAACAATGCCTTGCAATAACTCTCACATCATCCTAGAAGCTTCGAGAGTCGCATGAAGCATTCGTTTTGCTGAAGCTTGCATAGGCATAATTGGATGGGGTTGCGAATCGGATGATATTGCAACTAAAGTCCCAATTATTTGAGTTCTTGCTTATGTTGCTCTTGAAAGAGCATCTGACGTTTGTCCTAGGGTGGGCACTACAGCTTAGCATTTTGGAACACCCTGCTACAGGTGGATTTCTGTCGCATTTATGCAGTTGGTCCATCACTTTGTTGTGAATGGTATTAAAGGTAGTTCTTCAGATGATGCTTAAGAAAGGCACGAAGCAGATATTGTGGACAGATGATGAGTGATGGCGAAGGCCAAAGGCCACACAACCATCAGATCATCACTAGGTACTTCGATGTGATCAATCCAAGTGAATGAAAATTCCATTGCTGAGCAAAATTATAAAAGATAAGTACTCTTTATGTTTGAATAATGTTCATGAATTTTTCATTAAGTCATGGTACATCATTGAATAGTGAATCATGTATTGACATTTCTCCTGACTATCATTATCTCTATCTGAAATGCTTTCAAGACAAATCAGAGATTGCATTCAAGGAAGGAAGATTGCTTGCATTTCTTCGCAAAGGAAGAGTCAACATTCAAAGGGAGTCTGACATATCATCAGAAGTAACCTTGGACGAAGAGATTAGAAGGTTGAGAGGGAGCTTGACATTTCAGCTTCAAAGGGAGCCTTATTTTTTAGCTTCATAAGGAGCTTCGTTGTCTTGAAGATTTGGTTAATGCATTTTTCTCTATGATGGAGAAATTTGAGGTGAGATCCCTTGTTAATGAGTTCTTCTCTGTGAGGGAGAAGTTAAAGGTGCAATCCCTTGTTAATGAGTTGTTCTTTGTGAGGGAGAAGTTCAAGGTGCAATCCCTTGTTAATGCACTCTTTTCTAGGAGAAATTTGAGGTGAAAGTCCTCGTTCCACCCTCTCCGAGTAGGTATGGTGGATCCACCCTCTACGAGTAGGCATGGTGGAGATGCATTCTTCTCTGGGAGAAGTTTGAGGTTAGAGCCCTCATTCCACCCTCTGCGAGTAGTCATGGTGGTAATGCACCCTTCTCTGGGAGAAGGTTGAGGTGAAAGCCCTCTTCCACCCTCTGTGAGTAGGCATGGTGAACCCACCCTCTGCGAGTAGGTATGGTGGGTATCATGGAAGAAATTCCATGACGTGCTTGTTCACCCTCTGGGAGTAGCTATGGTGAATGTATTATTCATGGGAATAACCATGGTGGTAGTCACTATGTGGCTTGGTTATTCTAAAGGAATCCTCCCTAGCTAAGAGGGAGTGTTTGTTAGACAGCTTAGATAACCAGTGAACAACTAAGAAGGGGGTGGGGGGGTGGGTGTGAATCAGTTGTTAACAAATTGTATAACTTTAAGCATTAAAACCTTATTACCGGAATACATAAACCAAATATTGAAATAGCATATTTAACAGTTAAGCACAAATATAATCCACAAAACATTTACCAACCATCCGTAAAAGATAACACCAATATTTGTACGTGGAAAACCAGGTAAAGGGAAAAACCACGGTGGAAAGCCTATGCACAGTCTAGAGCCTAGAGTGCACTGCTCATCACAAAGGAGCCTCACTGACTACAAAATAAATCCAAACTACAATCCGAAAAGAAGAATGAACTGCAAGAATAGCATCTACTATGCCTGAATACAGTTCCGGTTAAGCTCAATACCACAGGTCTTAAACCTCTTTCACCAACCCAATTCAATCACCTATGATCGTCCAAAACCTCTGCATGTGATTACAACCTTATTCGCACACAAACAAACCTATATCTCAAAAACCCACGATCTACAAAGAGATCTTACATCATATTTATACCAACCCAGGACCTCAACAATTAGGTCAGCCACCTAAAAGATAATACAATAAATTTATAACATAAACCCGCAATCCAATTATCAACCAAGTCGACCTAAGACCGAAACAACATAATCCAATCAATAGATCCAACCGGAAACACATCGGGATCATCCACCAACACGTTACATAAACCGGTCCATAACCTAGCCGAATAAGATAGCATTAGGTCCAGACCCAAATCTAACACCACCGATCAATAGGAACACGAACAAGATAACCACCAACATCCTAAAAGCCATCTAGAAGTTGCACCAACACCACTTATCACGTGCATCAAAAGATCTTCAACAAAGCTTTGCCGGTAGAACCCTTATCAGTGACCAAAAGGCTTAGTGGAACAAATGATAGCTCCTGAGTCATCAAATCTCGAACCAACTAATCTAATTATTCTTCCATATCTTTCATCCAACATTCATCTTTACATGCTTCAATTACTGATGCTGGTTCAATTTGAGAAATTAAACATACCTCATCCGCTGCCAACCTTCTTCTTGTCATTACTCCTTTACACTTGTCTCCAATGATCTGATCTTCTGAATAATTTAACCTAACATACTTAGGAGTCTTCTGATTTTTTGTTCCTCTGCTTTGATATTCAGTTACTCTTGAATTTTCTAATACTGACGGAGTTACTGGTTCAACATTTTGTTCCGATGTAGGTGCTACCGGTTCAGTTATGATCATTTCCATTATCGATTCTCTCTCATAAGTTATGATTTGACTTTTGTTCAGCTCATCCACCTTGACATTAGTACTCTCCACAATTCTCTGCAAACTTTTGTTATGACATCTATATGCTTTGTTTTTATTAGAATAACCAAGAAATATCCCTTCATCACATCTAGGATCAAACTTTCCAATAGAATCATCTCTTTTGATATAGCATTTACTACCAAAGAATTTAAAATACTTAACTGAAGGTGAATGACCAAACCATAACTCATAAAGTGTCTTATCGGTGTCTCAAAATATGAACTACGTTGAATGTATATACTGTCATGCTCATGGCTTCTCTCCAGTAGATATGAGGCATATTAGCTTCCATCATCATAGTTCTAGCCACATCCAAGATAGTTGTGTTCTTCATTTCCACAACTCCATTCTACTAAAGTGTTTGGGTTGCAGATAATTGTCTCCTTATCCCATTCTTCTCACAATAATTGTTCAATTCACCGGATGTGAATTCTCCACCTTGATCAGATATTAAGCATTTTATCTGCAATCATGTCTCTGTCTCAACTTTAGCTTTAAAGATTTTAAACTTTTCCAATGCGTTAGATTTCTCCGTTAGAAAAGTAACCCACATCATTCTAGAATAGTCATCAATGATTAGCAAACAATATCTCACCCTAAAAACTTTTGATTCTAGCAAGACCACACAAATCAATGTGAATAAGATCAAGAACGTCATTAGATTTGTCTTGTATACTCTTAAAAGAAGTCCTGACTTGCTTTCCCATTTGACATTCCTTACATATCGAATTATAGGGCTTCACAGTCTTAGGTATATCTCTAACTACTTTAGTAGAACTGATCTTTACAATGCAATCAAAATTCACATGGCACAACCTCTTATGGCATAGCCAACTCTTATCAATGTGTGCAATCAAACGTGTCTTCTCACCGGAGTTCAAATCAAAGATGTTACCTTTAGTCTAAGTACCAGTTGCAATCTCCAATCCAGATCTGTTGATAATCTTGCATTTTCCATCTTTGAATTGTAACTGAAATCCCTTATCCACCAACTGTCCTACACTCAAAATATAATGCCTTAAACCTTCAACATAACAAACATTATTTGTATCATGTTTACCATCCAATGATATAGTTCCTCTTCCCTTGATCATGTGTGCTTTGTCATCTCCAAATCTAACCAAATTGATTGGGAATTTGAATTAGGTTCATGCTTTGTCATCTCCAAATCTAACCAAATCTAACATGGGAATTGGTTCCTAGGCCTAAAGATAAAAATGTTACTGGAACTAAATGGGTTTTCAAGAATAAATTAAATGAGGAAGGTCGGGTTGTAAGAAACAAGGCTAGATTGGTTTGCAAAGGATATTCACAGGAAGGAGTTGATTATGATGAAATTTATGCTCTGGTTGTAAGGATTGAAGCGATAAGACTATTTCTTGCCTATGTTGCACACATTTCTACAAGGTATAATTTCTTGAAGGAAAAGGTTGAAGCAATGGAAGTCAGATTGATTTATATGCCTACTAAGGAACAGATTGCAGATATTCTAACGAAACCATTGCCGAAAGATACTTTTGAATCTCTCAGAGATTAGTTGGAGGTCACCACCCCTTCGGAAGAGACTTAGAGATGCATCAATCTGGTGAGCTTATCAAAAACATCTTCGGATCCGGGTTGATGGGATGATGTTGTTGCTTAGGGGGAGTAGTCAACTGTTTGGTTTGGCATCAGCCCTTTGTCATTGATGTCAAGGAGATAGTGTTCATATGAAAAACAGAAAATCTTAGGGGAAGAGATATTTTGTTGGTTCTTGATTGTTTGAGGACATTGTTGGCATTCCTTGGCACTGGATGTTTTTCACATTCAGTGTTACCATCAATGCCAAAGGGGGAGATTGTTGGAAATATGTTGAAATTGCCCCCGTTGTCATTGATGTCAACATTGTGCTTCGATTGGATATGGTTCTTTCCCAGTTAGTTACTGTTATCCCAGTTGGATCTGTCCCAATTGGACTTGGTTATGAGTGATTCTAATTCAGTATGATCAGATCCTTGGTTTTGATTTTGGATGGTTATTCAAGTTGGTTATATGCTTGTCACAATCAATTGGTTCATGATTTGGTGCTCTGGAAGCTATCGCTTATGTTCTAGATTACCTGTTGATATTTCCTAGTACCGGTTAGCTTTACCGGTTGGTGATATTCAATGATTTGGTTAACTGATTTTGGTCTGGCTTATGGAAATGGTTCCTAACATGTTGAAGGCATTCTTGATCATGTCCTAATTGTTTGGTGGCTTCGCATTGGCTGGCGTGATGATTTGGTGGTTCTATTTGGATCCGGTTGGTTATTTTGTGTTATTGCATTGAAGGTTTCTACTAGTTGGTGAAACGTGTTGGAGATTGGTCTTAGCGGAATTTTCAGCGGATATAATTGATTGGGAATTTGAATTAGGTTCATGCTATGTAATGTAAATCATAATATTGGTCTAGTGATAACGTGTGATGTATTTTTTGTAATTATGGTTTATGGGTTTAGGTTTTAGGCAACCTTGTTATCAAGGTTGATCATCTGTATTTATTGGCAACTTATTCATGTAATTTGGTATGCGATGATTATGTCTACATTATCAGAGAGAGTTTTATGTGCAAATAAGATATATCATTCAGTGAAGGTTTGAGAAGATTTTAGTATTGCATGGTAGAGATATGTGCTTAACTGGAATTGTATCAAGCATTAGGAGATGCTACTTTCACAGTTCATTTTCTCTAGATTGTAATCCAATGATTTTGTATGTCAGTGAGACTTCTTTTTGTGATGAGCATGGAGCTCTAGGTGGTTGGCCTGATTGCATGTGCAATCCTCGTTGTAATTATTTCACATTCTGCTACAGAAGTATTATCTAACTGTGGGTAGGGTTTCCCAACATGGATTTTCCCTTTACCGAGTTTTCCACGTCAAAATTATTTGTGTTGTGTGTTATGTGTTTTCATGCTTTATCTTTCACTTTGTTGTTTATATTGTGCTCCGGTAAATGGTTTATAATATGCATTAATTTCTTATAATTTCTTATAAATGGTTTCTAATCTGCATTAATTTAAATAGACACAAAGTTAGTTCAAACATACCAAAATACAAACATGTTTAACAAAAAAAGTACTTCAAACACACAAAGTAAAAACCTGATGTTCAATAATGTCAAGTACATTTAAATACACACAAAGTAAATTCCATAGTTCAAATGTACTTCCACTAAAGTTTAAACATACAACATTATTCACACATGGTAAATGTGAAAGTTCAAACATATACACGTGCACATCATGTCAAAGTAAAAAATATTTCACACAACATTTGTCAATTTCACACAGTTTGTTCAAACACACTCCACACATATACAAAGTAAATGCAAAAATTTAAACTGACACAAAGTTAGGTCAAACATACCAAAATACAAACACACAATAGAAAACGCATGCCTAATCTCGAAACATTTCATGGATATTTAATTCAACCACACAAAAATTAAACACTTAAATTAAACATATCAAAACACAAGCGAATTTCAAAGTTAGTATACTCTTCATATAATGTGGATGTGGAAGTTCAAACATACAAATGCATGTCAAAAGTACAAATGCAACAAAGTGGTTGCCTTTAAAACATATTTCATGTCAAGTTTGTTTTATACATAGTTTGTCCAAACACACTTTTCAAAACATATACAAAGTAAATGCTAAAATTTAAATATTGGCATAAGTGAATCTAAAAGTTCAAAGAGATACTTCATGGAACATTATTTCACTTCACACATATATTGTTCAAACATACACTTAGCACATAAGTGAATGTCAAAGCTAGTACACATTTTACACAAAAATGTGAAAGTTCAAATATAAACGCATGCCACATGAAGTAAACGTTGAAGTTTAACACAAAGAAAATAAATGTCAAAGTTCAAATATACTTCACACAAAAGTAGTTCAACCTCACATGATATAAACACAAGCACACAATGTCAATGTGAAAAATAAAAACACCCTTCACAAAGAGTTTGTTGAAACACATATTTCACACATATGCAAAGTAAATGCACCAAAACTCAAACATGCACTTTGTGTGAAGTTTTTTGACATAAAGTGAATACCAAAGTTACAATAGTCTTGAAAGTGAATCAAAATTCAAACACACACACAAAGGATGCCAAAGTTCAAACATGTACTCAAATTGAATGCCAAAGTTTAAACGATAATGCTACGAATTAAATTATTAGAGTTCAAACACTTCCAACAAACAACTAGTCGATACTAAATTGAGACACTCTAAACAAACAACTTTGAAAATCACTTCAAACAAACAATTAATTTATGTTAAAGCTCAAACATAAAGATCGTCTCAATAATAAATGCAAACAAAATGAATTTCAAAGAGTTAAAAATTAAACAAGCAAAGTAAATATTAAAATGAATCAAATATAAGTGAATACCAAAATTCAAACTCATGCTTCAATAAATAAACTTCACAACTAGTGGATGCCAAAATGTTCAAGTCACTTCAAACAAACAATTAATAAATGTAAATTGATTAATGCCAAAACTCAAACCCACACTTCAATAAACAAATGGTAGATCAATGTTCAAACACACACTTCACACAAAATATAAATGAATTCCCAAAATAACACTCTAATCAAACATGTTTAAACTACAACCTGCTAATAACACAATACTAATAATTAAAAAATTTATAGTATCAAAGTATCAAGCCTACACAAGTTCTAATTTTCGTTAAAAAGTCAAATTCAAGTTTGATGGGATATTACCATGCTTAAAGCTATGGAGTACTCTCTATGGAACATGATATTTTATCTATTAAGAGTTGCTTCTTGGAAATTAAGTTTACCAAACAATATATATTTAGCCTATAGAACAGGTTAGCACTGTTCCAATGGTTCCAATGGCTGTTGGGTAACCCATTACTCTGAGCCACTCATACAAATAAATTTTCAGCTCGTAGAGTAGTTAAAAACTTGGGTAATTCACCTATATGCCGTACTCTTGCCCAGACAAACCTTTATCCAAAGGCTATTACTCTAAGCCACAAATACAAATAGATTTACAGCTTGTAGAGTAGTTGAAAAACTTGGGTAATTCACCTATATGCCGTAGATTTACAGCTTGTAGTGTAGTTTAAAACTTGGGTAATTCACCTATATGTCATACTCTTGCCCAGACAGACCTTTATCCGAAGGCTGTTAAGTAACTCATTGCCCAGGTCCACTCATACGATACATATTTAGCTACCGAAATGGAGACAACCAAATGCATGAGTAACACAATTGCCCTAATCCACTCAAAACAGAACAGGACTTTTACTGACTAGATTCCCTACCCAAAAGCATGTTAATGCAAAGGCATTTGGGGTATCACAATCGACCTAATCTTCTCAAACAATACATATCAAGCTTGTAGAGTAGTTTAGCACTCAAGTACAATCACTGATTACCCCAACCCAAAAAAAAAGTTACAGCAAAGGAATTTTATGCATCACAAATGCCCTAATATTCTCAAACACCACAAGCTTGTAGAATAGTTTAGCACTTTGCCCTATAAAATGTCCTCTATCCAACTGGGACACTAACCCCAAAGGCGTTGAATAACACAGTCTGTAAATAACCATAACCACAAGATAGTTTTGCCACAGGCAAGGAGCTTCCCAATAAGCAAAATCTCCATCAAGGACCTGGAAATTTGCCTTAATCCTAAAAAAACTTAATATTCCATCAAAATTCAGATGGAGCATGCCTACTTAAGTTTTTCAGTTTGAGTTAAGTACAGTAACTAAAACGGGGCGTTCCCACCGATGATCAGTCTCAAAACTAAAGATCGAAGTTAAAAGCTGGTTTGTCAAAGTTCCACACAGTTTATCAAGTAGTTTGAACCCAAAATCTGGATTCACAAACCAAAAAAAAAATCTGCAATAAAAAATAATACAAAATTCAAACAGAAACATTAGGCTGGAAAAAATGGCCATGACCAATGACCATTCCCTGCAGCCTTGAGGACGGAGCCAATTCAACCCTCCTAAATAAATTTTTTTATTAAACAACACATCCATTTACATACTGATTTACAAATAAGTTGACCAATTTCAGCAACTGATTCAAAAATGAAACAGTAAAATTTGCCCTGCATTGACTCCAATAACAATTGAGATACTTAATATTCCATAACCATAACCACAAGATAGGTTTGCCACAGGCAAGGAGCTTCCCAATAAGCAAAATCTCCATCAAGGACCTAGAAATTTGCCTTAATCCTAAAAAAACTTAATATTCCATCAAAATTCAGATGGAGCATGCCTACTTAAATTTTTTAGTTTGAGTTAAGTACAGTAACTAAAACGGGGCGTTCCCAACGTTGATCAGTCTCAAAACTAAAGATCGAAGTTAAAAGCTGGTTTGTCAAAGTTCCACACAGTTTATTAAGTAGTTTGAACCCAAAATCTGGATTCACAAACCAAAACAAAAAATCTGCAATAAAAAATAATACAAAAATCAAACACAAACATTAGGCTGGAAAAAATGGCCATGCCCAATGACCATTCCCTGCAGCCTTGAGGAGGGAGCCAATTCAACCCCTCCTAAATAAATTTTTTTATTAAACAACACATCCATTTACATACTGATTTACAAATAAGTTGACCAATTTCAGCAACTGATTCAAAAATGAAACAGTAAAATTTGCCCTGCATTGACTCCAATAACAATTGAGATACTTTGCACTTTATGCATCACTGTGCACTCTACGTGTCAGTCTATAGACATGGCATAGATATTTATGAATATAGAAATCAAAGAATGCCAGATCCAGACATTATCAATATGTAGCTGCTCTCCTGGAATCATAAAGAAAATTTATTTGGTTATGATTTATTACTAAGAACTTAGTAAAAACTAATTTTAGTACAACTACTAATGGGTGGCAACTTTGCAAGCACCAAGTAAAGTGAAATCTTGTGTTTGATTAATGGGAAAGCCAAGGGGTTTGCAGGTGATCGATCAATAAACACATTATGCTTCTTAGCACTACTGCAACAAGGGCCCTACCATAATGTTGCATTGGAGGCACATATAATTAATCCACATAAATAGACACGAGAGTAAAATAAAACGCAAGAAACTATAAACATTACTTAGTTATATGGAAATGATGTTTACATGTAAGAGAAAAACATTTGAGGCATCCATCAATCCAAATATGTCAACAATTGGTTTTTCTAGCTAAGAGAATTATTATGTCGTAGAAAAAGATTTTTAAAATTGAATTGATGAATTGGTTTAAACAATCCTCTGTAAAATTACTTATTTCTCAACTCAATTTTAAAGAGGATTTCAACTTCATTCATGGGCATTAAGGTCGTAGTTAAAGATTGCATTTATTAAATGAATACTCACATGCCTGATCCAACAATCCCTGGTACTGCTGAAGCTTCTTGTTGAGAGTAGCTGGTGCCTCTTCAAGGCATGCAATTTTTTTATAATCAATGAGTCTTAGTGGCATGACATTTATATGAGAATAGAATCATTTTGATTATACATGGATTTGAAAAAATAAAAATAGTTGCACTTCACCCCAATGGCTAAGCGGATTTCATAAGACATCTTAGTTCATAGCCACATTCTACACACAAAACAGAGCGAGCAAGAATCCTTACTAGGAGTTTCAAATCTATGGTTAAGATGGCTCCTGTGGTTTAGGATACTTACAAACTTATACTCAGCTAAACTGTGGACTTGAGTTCTGTAATCAATCAAAATTGATATTCTAGTTCAGGTTTGAAAAGACTTTACATATCATATGCAGACGTGGAAAGCTAAGTTGTATATGGTAATCAGAGGTTTGAAATCCAAAATCCATATTAAATTTGTTTCATAGATTTAAAGTAAATTTAAAACATTTGGTGAAAAGCAAGATTCATATGGACTTTTTGGTTCAAGAATGATACAGATTTCAAACTTCATGAAACTGTAGATGTGAGATCGGAAGTGAATTATAATTAAATGCAGTCTCAAGTCTGGATTATAAATTATAAGACTACAGACTTGATATATATACTCTGTTAGACTGTATAGTGATTCAGATCTAAAATTTTAAACATGACATGGGGAGCAAAGTTGACCTCTCTAGATCATATAGATTTATGGATAAAAGAACTAGGTTAATTAGAGTAAATAAAACATTAGATTTTAGATTTTTTTAATTCAATTTTTTGAGTATAATTAAATAAACAAAAGGCTGGCAAAATCTAAATTTATATTATCAAATACAAATTCAAATGTGGTGCTTGTGATACACAAAATTCAAATGTATACACAAAATTCAAATGTTGGTACCTGCAGTATTTCCTGGTACTTGTGATGTATTTCCTAGTAATTTTGATGGGTTGTTTTGCTTCTTTTCTCCTCGTCCTCCTTATCATCGCTACTGCCTGAAATATCATCACCCACAAAAACTGACAGATACAAAATACCAATAAAACATTTTCAAAAGCAATCTACACATAAAAATACAAAAGAAAAACACA
Organism: Cryptomeria japonica; assembly: GCF_030272615.1. Lineage (NCBI taxonomy): Eukaryota > Viridiplantae > Streptophyta > Pinopsida > Cupressales > Cupressaceae > Cryptomeria > Cryptomeria japonica. The sequence goes on from NC_081410.1 coordinate 448,135,612, forward strand.
TGTCAAAAATATGAAAATAGAACTCACAGACAATAAAAACAAAGGAGGCATGGCCATGCCAATGAAAAATAGAATCACAACAAAAAATAAAACAAAAAACATAGAATAATGGACAAAAACACCAACACGGTAGAATGTGATTTAAGCAGAACTTTCTAAACATTCATTAAGTCGCTGAAGTGAATCTGACTTCAACAATCAAACTGTTAACAGCAATGTAAATGCAACAAAAAATTGTATATTAACATTACAGTTAAAAATATATTCAATAAAGTTCATAATATATTTTAATTTGTTTTATAATAAATTTTAATTTATTTTTTATTTCACTCCACCTTAAGCAAGATTCATTCACCTATTTATTGGGCATTGAATATTCAATTTGCAATCATGAACTTGTATCATCTATGTAATCACAAAAAGAAATGAGCAATTAGATGTAGCATACATAGCATAAGCAGGTATTTGCTAAATACCTGCTTTATAACATCTACATATCTGGCCTCAACCATTGCAATCTTCCTGGTACTACACCCTGCTTTATAACATCTACATATCTGGCCTCAACCATTGCAATCTTCCTGGTACTACACCATCTCTAGCAATCCATTCAACATGCTACCATTTTCAGATCTTTAAGCTTCAGTAACATGGTTTCTGCCCTCTCTTATATTGGCTAAGCATTCCTCTATCTCTGCAAATTTTGTTGGTCGACAACTACCGTAATAAGCTAATATATTTACTGCTTGTCCTTTTCCAGAATCAGTCCTGTTATACAATAAAAAATTTAGACAAAATAACATCTCAAGCTTAATAAATTTTAGCCTCAAAGCAAATTTTTTACTCATAGACATCAATGCCTTAGCTTAATTTATATTAAAATTTTAAAAATAAAAAAGTAGAAACAGTTCAAAAAAAAATTCTCAGTGCTATCCTTTCTAATAGAGTAACAAAGCCAGGTGAACCAGACAAATGGTCCTGTTATTGGTTTTTGTCCTACCTTGGTTTAAATAGCCAATACAATGTTGTAATTTTGGATTTAAGTCCTTAAGAGATCATGGGTGAGGTTATCAAAAGAATAATTATTTGCCACAAGTTAGGCGCCAAGAAAGAAGAGGCGAAAGAGTTAAGTCTCTAAAATCCACGTTGAATGCTCTTTTTCCCAGGAGTTTAGGGGGAGTAGCAGTTAAGAGACTTAGGCTTTCTGTTGTTGCATTGAAGGGTCCTCCAAATTTGGCTTGAGACCAGCACTTTGCTGCTCTGTTGAAGACCCAGGTTGCAGAAGAAGTAAAGAGGTTGGAGGAAGGTGGAGGAGTTTGAGGAACTGTGCATACCTTAAGTGCAGATTCAGCATGGCCGATTTTCATCTTTTGACAGGTGAAGATGCTACACACTTCTTCATGGCATTGTTGTTGAATCTAAAATGTACAATTTATGAAAGGAGATATCTTGAGATCTTCTAGTGATTGTTGAATGCTATAACTCATACAGTTTTGGTCCCTAACTGGAAATCTGGCTCCACTTTGCATAAGGACACTGACATTTCAACTGAAGAGAGAAACAATGGCTGGGGTTCCTTTGGTATATGTGCTCAAATAAGAATAGAGCACAAACCTTCTAAAATGCTCTGACATAAGTAGGACCATATTGATCTTTTTCAAAAATATTGGATCCTTGTAATGTCACATTCCCCACGTTCTTCAGGCTTACTTTTGTTGGGCTCTCTTTGTTTATGACCAGCCTCCTGGCTCTACCGACAATTGTAACTGACATGGATTTTATTGGCCAGAACAATCTGTTTCCACTGAATGTTGTGAGCGCTTACTGGAGATTGCAACAGCCTCTGAAAAGGAATTTCTAGCACTATACGAAGCAAGGGCCTTAGGTACACTTGCTAATCATGTTAGCCATTCATCTACTGATTCTCCATCACTCAACTGGCTATGATATTGATGAAATTTCTCCTGGAAAAAATGCCTGTGAAAATAAAGATATCTGCATATTCGAGTCAACTAGCTACTGTGGTAGTTGCAATAGCCAAGCTATTTGCAATCGAGAAAACATTACTCAAGTTTGATGGTCTGCTTTCAACGTTAACTCTTACTACTTTTGAGCATTTGGCCCCTAAACGAATTTCTGAGATTGGATTATAGAGATGCAGCTTGGCCAACATATGCGTGTTCTGGAATTGGAAGAATTTTATAAAACAGTTTAGAAGGATGATCAAAAACATCTAGCCCTCAAACTTGCACTGCCCATGATGGAGATGTTTGGAGAGGATTAGTTGATTGGTCCAATGGAGTTACCAGAGGAGGAAATGGCAGTTCCATCAGATAGGTGTCTTCTGATTGTTTTGGAAACAGCAAGGGTTGAAATCTAATAAGATTGATCTCTAATGCTTGTGAAAGGCAAGATAATTACATCAGCGAGTCTACGATGGTTAAAGCAACAGTTTCTTTAAATAGAACAGTTGGAATTGTGATTGATTTTCTTTGGGATGCAAAAGTTCATGATATGATGAAGGGGAATGATCTATTAGCCTCTGTCCAGGCTGTATGCAGGACAAGACAAAGAACAGTCACTTTGAAATGGCGATAGAGTATAACAAGGAAGTGTCATAAGACAGTGAATGAGAAGACGGATAGTTTGAGGAGAGAGTTTTTTGGGTATCGATTGGAATTTTCATGCTTTGAAGTATTCAAAATTTTGTTTACTTGTTCTTTCTGAAATGTCTTGAACTTTCTTTTGTTAACCTAATACTTCAAAGCTTTTTGGAGCCTAAAAGACTAGTGACAGCGAGGGGATAAGAAGTTAGTTATGGCCCTAAACCAATGAAGGACAAGCAAAATAGACAAATTTCACGAAGGTGGTTTGTCACCTAAAATGAGAGGTATTGGTGATAGTCACAATCACAAAGGGTAAACTTTGACGAAGGTGGTTTGTCACCTAAAATGAGAGGTATTGGTGATAGTCACAATCACAAAGGGTAAACTTTGAAGATAGTGTGGTTGAAGACAAATAAGGAATGGCAGTCCTTAGAGAAAACAATGACAGTATCAAAGAAGGCAAGGGTCTCATCACATATGACATTCCTTTAGTCTGAAGGCAGTCATTATGATAGTCATTCATGAGGTATAAAGCAATGAACAAGAGAAGAGTGTAATAAGGGAAGGCAGTTTAGTGCCTAGTTTAAAGGAAGGCCACAACCTTTCAAAGGACAGTGATCTAGTGGAAGTAACCGTGAAGTTGAGGATGCGAAGGTTTTGCTGCAGGGGTCTCAAACAACTATAATTGAGGTTTGAAGATGTTGGATGTTGCAAGAAGAAAGAGTGATTGCTATTTGAACAAGAGTGGAGAATATAGAAGCAAGAAGAGTCATAGATGCACACACATAGCCTATGAGAGTTGCAGGTCAGGGTCACAAAAGCAACACTGTGATAACACAAAGGCACAAGCATTGCAAACACCAGGTGGTGAATCATGATACAAATTTTCACGCTACAGGTCTGGTCATAAGTAGAAGGGCAGGTAACTTCTCTGGAAATTGGAAAGCTAACAATAAGTGTCACCCAATCTGAGACAAAGATGTTTTAGTTTCTTGCAAGTCAAAGAATGGCTTCATTGGAGATTCGAGACTGTCATGAGGGTTGTTAAAAGGTATAGGACAGTGAGTAAAGCATAAGCAGAGATTGCTGACTGAAGACACACAGAGAAGGGTAATCATAATGAGAAGATGAAGATGCCTAATCATTCCAAGTGGCAAAGCAATGGCAGATAAAGAGTTATTGTCTTAACTGTGTAGAGGAAAAAGCGAGACTAGGCTAACATGCCCTAATCCTACCTTTTGACACACATTGTGGAATACGAAAGAGCCTAGAGGTATCACACAATTGGCTACTTCTTTTAGTGGAAGAGAGAGCCACGGGCTACCTATTAGGGTTTCTATTCCTTTGTTGTAATTGAAAGATAAAATGATGCAAGTTCAATTCCTAATCCCAAAGTGCAAGTATGAACTAATAACAAGACTGCAGAATTGAGATTAAACAATGGAAAGCTGTAAACACAAGGACAAGGCAAGAATGCAGATGCGTACCCGGAGTTAAAATCTAAGTGAAAATGTTTGGGACGGGGACGAAGGCACCACTGTCCTGATTCTGCTCCTGAAACTGCTGTTTTGCAACCTGAAAAGCTGTCGAAAATGCTAAAACTTGCTGTCTGACAGAGGGACCAGGGCGCCCCACGCCCCTGTCCTAGTCTTTTGTCCTGAAATTTGGTGTGTGGTTCAGTTTCTATCTGCTTCCGTCGGATCTGCAATTTGCGGCGTCGTCCGAATCCCGAAATCTGCACTTATATCTGAAAAGGTATGGTGGGCGGCTATATAGGGTTTTGCCTTAGTCAAACCCCCGCTTTGGTGATTTCCACCTCCACGAATAGCCAAGTTGTATTGTAAAAGTAGTGTGTGTGCAGACCTTGTGTGTGTGCAAGATCCTAAAATGCAAGTAAGCAAACTAGAGCAACCTAGAAAGTAAACCCTAATTGCTTGTAAATGATAATGTAAATGCTCCAAATCCAGATGCAAAGTGATCTAAAGCATGAATACAAATGATATAATGAGGCTTATGCAAAGACGTGAAAACAACATGAAATCATACCCAACCCCAAGGGAGGGGTACAAGCCAATCTTCAGTCGGTGATCCCCTATTGCTCTTCAATGTCTTCAAAGCCCTAAATGGATGAATGAAATTGATGAATGCTTGATGGGTGGATGTTGAATGTTGTTGAAGTCTTCAAAGATCTGCTCTTTCGCTGCATAGAAGGTCCCTGAAACCAAAATTTTGGATCCTTTCAAATGAAGAAAGAGAGCTCTTATAGATGAAACCCTAGGTCTTAATTTCAACTTTTGGCGACCTAGAGATTGAATATCCCGCCAATTTCTTGGGGTTAAGCTTTATTTTATGATTGGATCGCGCTCCTAAAATTTCGGGAAAAATGTCCGGGACCGTGTGCACTCCGGGCGCCATGGTCCCGACAACTTTTCACCAAATTTTCAGGGCCGTCGGATATGATGATTTTAGAGAGAATCTCGAAGTTACAGGTGATTTCGAGATGTTTTGACCCCCGAAATCAAGCCCCCAAGTTCAAAATAGGACCTAATTAGGGTTTTTGATTAAATGATGTATTGGAGGAATAAAATGAAAGGGGCACACTTTAATGAAAAGGGCCCAACTTTATGATATGGGAAATGATAAAATAGAACCTTAGACCTAATTAATTTAATTAATTAAGTGCTAAAGGGGAAATGCAATGCAAAATGCAAAATGCGCCAAGGCAGGTGCTAAACTAGGTGTGAAATTGTACCACTTTAGCATGGTAAGGATTGGAGTACTCAGCTAATCTATGCTCTTTGGGCCTACCGAACGAGTGTACGAATTGCTACAGGAACTACCCCTTATAATCTTGTTTATGGTGTTGATGCTATTATGCCTTTAGAGTTAGAGATTCCATCACTTAGAGTTTCTCTCAAAGGTATAGTAAATGATGACTCTTATAGAGAACAAAGACTTCAACAGCTTGAGATGCTTGATGAATAGCGTATAAATGCTCTTGAGCATATTCAAGCGTATCACAAAACTCTACAACGAAGCTATAATGATAAAGTTATTCAACGTTCCTCCTCAGTAGGTCACTTAGTTCTCTATGAGAATCAGCGCAATGTGAATACCTTACCCGAAGAAAAGGGAAAATTTAGTCCAAATTGGCTCGGACCGTATATTGTTATTGAAGATTATGGATCAGGTGCTTACAAAATAGCGGATGTAGAAGGTACGCCTCTTAAAGAACATATAAATGTTATGCACTTGCGTAGATACTATGCTTAATTCTTCATTCATTTCATCTATCTTCTTTTCACTTCTTCAAAAATTGGATAATACGTTAGCATATCTTTGTTAGAGCAAATAGAATTAAATGATATTTTGTTTAATCTATATTGCTTTGTTCTTGACAAGCGTGTTCCTTTACTCTATAGTTTGTCTTGAATTCATTTATGCTAGCATATTATACAAAGTCTTTATGTGTTGAGTAGAATTGTATCATGTTGTGTTTAAGTTTAAATTAAATCACATTAGTTATATGATTCTTAGGCTTAACACATATTTCTTCTCTATCATCAATATAGTACTTGATTAAATATTTTATTTTAATTAAGTCACACATGTATCAATTTAATCATGGAGCATTGAGAAATCAATCACATGGAAATTAAATTCAGAACATACATGTACATCTACCAAATTTATTAACTTTAATCAAAATGTACATTGTTTTAGGCATTAAAGATAACACGTTTGAGACAAAGAGAAGCATGTATATATATATATATGTGGATCATGTTTTCATATACAAAAGTAGGTCACTATACATCCAAAATGTGACCTATCCTACATCATGAGATCATCTCCCATCCCTAGGGCTAGTGGCTGGAGAGTGACGACTAGACGCTCCCTCCTGATCCGTCCATGAAGGTGGACCCATAGGTGTATAGCGTGATATAGACAGTGAACGACTCCGAGAGGAACTCCTACGATCCCTATCCATAAGGATCGCGCGATACGAGGAAGCCTCGGCCTGAGCTGCTGCTAGGTCACGCTGTGCCCGCTGAAGGTTCTTTGATAGAACTCTCTCTCTTTCCCTCCATATTTCCACCTGTACTTGAAATGGGGAAAACAAGTCCTCATGCCGACTCGCGTTCCCCTGAGGCCTATAAGCAACCTGTGAGGAACTAGGGATCTGTGCCATCATGGAAATATCTGTCACTGCTTGCTGGATCAAGGAGCGCCACTCCTGCACATTAGCTGTAGCAGTAGAACAGATTTTGTATTAGTACCATTCTATATCATCAAAACATTAATCAATCAATATAAACCTACTATACCTGGATCTCCCTCGTGCCAGTAGGGATCGTGATATGGTAGCATTTGTGACTAGGAACTACTAGGCTCCCCCCGCTCAAATGATCTGTGCACGATGGGTACAGGTCTCTGTATCGCCTCGTGTTCCCCCTTTTGGGGAATAAGAGGAGGATCCAAGGCTATGGTATCATCTCCTGAATGGTGGGGAGCTGCATCCTCCTCCTCATCATCATCTCTATCCTCCTCCTCCGCATCATCCTCATCCTCATCTACATCCTCACCTACATCCTCGTTCTCCTCATCATCATCTCTATTTGTGTCATCCTCCTCTTCTTCCTCCTCCTCCTCGGCACTAGGCTGATCTCCTATGGGTGGATTAGGATCTCCTGCCTCCTCATGACCCTCTCCCTCCTCTGGCTCCTCCGATCTGGATCCCTGATCCTCATTTCAGTCTCCATGTCTCCATGGACCTGGATGGCCTGTCGGGTAATCTGGTGGAAAGATAGGCCCTGGGTATGTCCTCACAAACCATGAGAGATACCTGCGTTGTGCTCTGGGATCTGCGGAGTAATCAGTGACCGCATCCTGATCGGACCCCTCTATATTTGTAATCAGGATGCGGTCACTGATTACTCCGCAGATCCCAGAGCACAACGCAGGTATCTCTCATGGTTTGTGAGGACATACCCAGGGCCTATCTTTCCACCAGATTACCCGACAGGCCATCCAGGTCCATGGAGACATGGAGACTGAAATGAGGATCAGGGATCCAGATCGGAGGAGCCAGAGGAGGGAGAGGGTCATGAGGAGGCAGGAGATCCTGATCCACCCATAGGAGATCAGCCTAGTGCCGAGGAGGAGGAGGAAGAAGAGGAGGATGACACAAATAGAGATGATGATGAGGAGAACGAGGATGTAGGTGAGGATGCAGATGAGGATGAGGATGATGCGGAGGAGGAGGATAGAGATGATGAGGAGGAGGAGGATGCAGCTCCCCACCATTCAGGAGATGATACCATAGCCTTGGATCCTCCTCTTATTCCCCAAAAGGGGGAACACGAGGCGATACAGAGACCTGTACCCATCGTGCACAGATCATTTGAGCGTGGGGAGCCTAGTAGTTCCCAGTCACAAATGCTACCATATCACGATCCCTACTGGCACGAGGGAGATCCAGGTATAGTAGGTTTATATTGATTGATTAATGTTTTGATGATATAGAATGGTACTAATACAAAATCTGTTCTACTGCTACAGCTAATGTGCAGGAGTGGCGCTCCTTGATCCAGCAAGCAGTGACAGATATTTCCATGATGGCACAGATCCCTAGTTCCTCACAGGTTGCTTATAGGCCTCAGGGGAACGCGAGTCGGCATGAGGACTTGTTTTCCCCATTTCAAGTACAGGTGGAAATATGGAGGGAAAGAGAGAGAGTTCTATCAAAGAACCTTCAGCGGGCACAGCGTGACCTAGCAGCAGCTCAGGCCGAGGCTTCCTCGTATCGCGTGATCCTTATGGATAGGGATCGTAGGAGTTCCTCTCGGAGTCATTCACTGTCTATATCACGCTATACACCTATGGGTCCACCTTCACGGCCGGATCAGGAGGGAGCGTCTAGTCGTCACTTCCAGCCACTAGCCCTAGGGATGGGAGATGATCTCATGATGTAGGATAGGTCACATTTTGGATGTATAGTGACCTACTTTTGTATATGAAAACATGATCCACATATATATATATATATACATGCTTCTCTTTGTCTCAAACGTGTTATCTTTAATGCCTAAAACAATGTACATTTTGATTAAAGTTAATAAATTTGGTAGATGTACATGTATGTTCTGAATTTAATTTCCATGTGATTGATTTCTCAATGCTCCATGATTAAATTGATACATGTGTGACTTAATTAAAATAAAATATTTAATCAAGTACTATATTGATGATAGAGAAGAAATATGTGTTAAGCCTAAGAATCATATAACTAATGTGATTTAATTTAAACTTAAACACAACATGATACAATTCTACTCAACACATAAAGACTTTGTATAATATGCTAGCATAAATGAATTCAAGACAAACTATAGAGTAAAGGAACACGCTTGTCAAGAACAAAGCAATATAGATTAAACAAAATATCATTTAATTCTATTTGCTCTAACAAAGATATGCTAACGTATTATCCAATTTTTGAAGAAGTGAAAAGAAGATAGATGAAATGAATGAAGAATTAAGCATAGTATCTACGCAAGTGCATAGCATTTATAGGTTCTTTAAGAGGCGTACATTCTACATCCGCTATTTTGTAAGCACCTGATCCATAATCTTCAATAACAATATACGGTCTGAACCAATTAGGACTAAATTTTCCCTTTTCTTCGGGTAAGGTATTCACATTGCGCTGATTTTCATAGAGAACTAAGTCACCTACTGAGAAGGAATGTTGAATAACCTTATCATTATAGCTTCGTTGTAGAGTTTTGTGATATGCTTGAATATGCTCAAGAGCATTTATACGTTGTTCATCAAGCATCTCAAGCTGTTGAAGTCTTTGTTCTCTATAAGAGTCATCATCTACTATACCTTTGAGAGAAACTCTAAGTGATGGAATCTCTAACTCTAAAGGCATAATAGCATCAGCACCATAAACAAGATTATAAGGGGTAGTTCCTGTAGCAATTCGTACACTCGTTCGGTAGGCCCAGAGAGCATAGATTAGTTGAGTACTCCAATCCTTACCATGCTTATTCACGGTTTTGCGAAGAATTTGTTCAATTATCTTATTGGATGATTCGGCTTGACCATTTGATTGAGGATAGTATGGTATAGAAAATCAATGTTTGATATGATATTTCTCGAGGAATTTCTTCACGTCCTTGTTCTTAAATGATGTCCCATTATCTGAGATTATAGTGGAAGGTATCCCGAATCAAGAAATAATGTTTTCTAGAAGAAATTGACAAATCACTTCAGCAGTAGTAGAGCGAAGGGGAACAGCTTCTACCCACTTTGTAAAGTAATCTGTTGCGGTTATAATGAAAGTGTGTCCTTGAGATGAAGGAGGAGAGATTTTACCGATGAGATCCAACCCCCATGCAGAGAAAGGCCAAGAAGCTACATGAGAACGAAGTTCTTGGGCAGGAGCATGAATCAGATTATTGTGTTGTTGACATTGATGACATTTCTTAACAAATGAAAAAGAATCCTTCTGCATAGTTTGCCAATAGTATCCCATACGAAGCAATCTTTGAACCAAGGATTTGCCTCCAAAATGCCCCCCACAGGCACCTGAATGTGCCTCTTCAAGAGCAATAGGGATTTCCGATTTGTTAAGACAGCGAAGGAGAAGACCGTTATAACCTCTTCGGTAAAGAACATTAGAAAGAATGATATATCTAGCGGACAGCTTGCGGATTCTAGCCCTAGTGTTCCTATTGGCGAAATCAGGAAAGGTACCATCGGTCAAGTATCTTACGATATGCGAATACCATTCATCTGAGTCTATAAAGTCACAACATGTCACCAAGCTAGAATCATCTACAATAGCTGGAGAAATAAGGTTGTGAATAACAAATTTAAGATCAACCACAGGGTCCTCTAGAGATACAAGAGAAGCCACACATGCCATTGTGTCCGCATGTCGATTATCTTTTCGAGGAACAAGTTCCATGGTATAAGAATCGAATTTTTGTAACAAAGAGATAGCAAGGTCTTTTATTGTGATAATTTGTCTTGTTTTGCTTGATACAGTCTTGTTACTTGTCTTATAATCAATTGAGAATCTCCATAAATATGTATGTGGTTTACATTCAAAGCCAAGGCTGCCTTTATTCCTGCTATAAGAGCCTCGTACTCAGCAATGTTATTGGTACATAGGAAATTGAGACGATAAGATAAGGGAATGGATTTCTTTGTAGGAGAAATTAGAACAACACCTGCCCCCGATCCCGTACGACACTTAGAGCCATCAAAGTACAACTCCCAAGTTTCATCTTTCCCTATACAAAGAATGAAGTCATCGGGAAAAGACTCAGGGTTAGGGAAGGAGAAAGGTGAAGGGGCCTCAACTAAGTGATCGGTCAATGCTTGCCCTTTAATTGCTCTTTGTGAAACAAATTTAAGGTCAAATTCAGTTAACATCATAACCCACTTAGCTAGGCGTCCTAATAAATCAGTTTTAGAGAAAAAATGCTTCAAAGGATCAAACTTTACCATGACGTGGACTTCTGAATTTAAAAGATAATGTCTCAATTTCTGAGTCGCAAACACCAAGGCCAAGCATTGTCTTTCTATCGCAGAATATCAGGTCTCATAATCGAGTAAGGTACGACTTATATAATAAACCGGACACTCCTTACCATCTTTATTATGTTGTGCCAATAATGCTGCGAGAGCATGAGGGGAAGCAGTTGTATAAAGAAGAAAGGGTTTAGAAGATTCGGCGGGTTGAAGGATAGGAGGATTAGCCAAATATACTTTTAAATCTTCAAATGCTTGCTGACAATCTTCGTTCCATTGAAAAGTGATATTCTTTTTGAGAAGTTGAGTAAAAGGAAAAGTACGATCCGCAAGTTGAGATACGAACCTACGAATAGCTTGAATCTTTCCTTGTAAGCTTTTGAGTTGAGACACATTTCTAGGAGGTGGCATGTTGACAATAGCATCTATTTTCTTAGTGTCCACCTCAATCCCACGATGCGAAACTATGAATCCTAATAGTTTTCCACTATCCACACCAAAAACACATTTTCGGGGATTCAGGCGCATGTGATATTTACGAACTCTTTCAAAGATTTGATGAAGGATCTTAATATGATCTATACGGAGAATGGATTTGGCTAAAATATCATCAACATAATCTTCTAAAATCTTATGCATATAATCATGAAAGATAAGAGTCATCGCTCGTTGATAAGTTGCGCCGGCGTTTTTAAGTCCAAAAGGCATCATCACCCAACAAAATGTACCCCAAGGAGTGGTGAAAGCAGTTTTAAATTGATCTTGAGGATTAATGAAAATTTGATTGTATCCTGAAAAACCATCCATGAAGGATAACAAAGCCTGTCCTGCTGTAGAATCAACTATCATGTCAATGTTTGGGAGAGGGAAATCATCTTTTAAAGAAGCCTTATTTAAATCTCGAAAGTCGGTACACATTCTTATTTTATTATCTGATTTAGCCACAGCGACAATATTTGAAATCCACGGGGAATAATCAATAGGGTGGATAAATCCAGCCTCCAATAATTTTTCAATCTCAGCCTTAACAAGCAAAGCTACCTTAGGATTCATTTTTCGAATCTTTTGTTTCACAAGCTTAGCATCAGGAACTAAGACAATATTTTGAGTAACAATCTTAGGATCTATACCAGGCATGTCAGAGTATGTCCAAGCAAAGATCTCAGGGAATTCATGCAATAAATCTGCATATTGTTTTTATTCTTCTTCATCCAAACACTTTCCAATTTTAATAACTTTTTCTTCATTGCAAGGATCCATCTTAACATCAATGGTGTCACTTATGAGAAGATTACTTTGTTGAGGAGTATCCTTTAACTGAGGGAATTCTTCCACAATCTCATCATTATCAATCTCTCTTCCAAAATAAGCTTCAGTGTTCAAACAATAAGGAAATCCCCTATTGTGATGATAACGAGGAAGAGTATCATATGCTCCTAAAAACTCAGCTAAAGCATCATCGGTAGGAAAGACATCCAAAGCATAGGCACACGAAGGATCCCCATCAATATACTCAGGGTGTCTCATTGGTACAGACGTAGAAATAACATTAACACTAATTCATGGTCTCTTAGAAGCTTTAGTGCGCTTGTAGGGATTATAACCAAGTCCAAAGGTCTCATCATAAAGAATATTCCCTAGGGGAACCTTTATCCCTTGTTCGTGAGCGCCACAACCATTTCCATTATACCCATACTTAGCTAAAATACGAAAACCATGACCATAACATTTAGCCATTTCAGAAAGAGAAGGTGGGTTTTCATAAGACAAAGAATCAAATCCCTCAGAATTGGAGGTGTGAGGAGAAGAAGTTTGAGAAGCGGCCACAAAATTATTGTTCATAGGTTCAGGTAAGATTGATTGATTTTTAGTTTCTTCCTTCTTTTTAACTTTAAGCTCTCTAGGAGGAATCCTATACTCACCTACAAAGGTGGGATTAAAATCAAGAGATCCCCAATCGTCTTCTGCGAGAACCTTCTCAAGATCAAAAGCCTTTTCATGTGTAGATTCAAGTTGAGAAGAATCTTCTTCAGGAACTTTAGGCTCATCCAAAGAATTTTGATTATCAGAGGATGATGATTCATCCATAGGTATCTTGTTTAAAGAGTCATCACTAGAAGAGGAAGGTTTAGAAGAACTCCCTTTGGAAGTGGATGTTTGCAAACAAGCTTGAAAATTAGTATCACCTATCAAGGTATATGTCTTATCGTTATAAATAAATTTAACTTGTCTATGCAATGTAGAGGGGACAGCTTGCATACTGTGAATCCAAGGTCTCCCTAATAACAAGTTGTATGTTAGATTTCCCGACATAACATGGATAGGAGTAGGCAAAGTAACCGGTCCCACCGTGATGGGTAAGGTGATAATACCTAATGAAGACTTAGCCACATTATCAAAGCCTCGAATGGGACGAGAGTCAGGCTCAATAAGGGATGTATCCACATTCATCTTATGCAATAGATTAATGCTACACACATTAAGGCCAAAGCCATTATCTACCAGTGTTCGTCTTATAGCAGTGTCATTTATGATAACCACAATCATCAAGGGATCATATTGATGTTGAATTTCACTAGTAGGCAATTCATCTTGAGTAAACACAATTTGAGCTTCAGGATTCATCACAGAGTTAACCAAAGACACTATATTACTAGATGTATTAGGTGGAGGAACATTCAAATCTTTCAAGGCATCTTGTAACATTCCATGATGAGCGGAAGAAGTTTGGATCAAATCCCAAAGGGATATCTTAGCAGGGGTAGCTTTAAGTTGTTCTATGAGATCATATTCCTTACCAAGAACTTGTGAAATACGTGGAGCTTGCGGAAGAATTGGTTGAGGATTAGGAAGAGAAACTGGAGTAACAGGAGGAGGATTAGGCTGCCTATTATTTCTAGTATTATAAGTATGGGCAACCGCATTATAACTCTCTCTAGTTAATTGCTTGGCATAACTATAAGGACTTATAGGTTTTCTTCCTTGCACAGTGATGATAGGTTTATTCGGAGTAAGAAAGGAATCATGACCATACCCTTGGACAGTAAGGAGAGGTGATTTAGGAACTTGAAAGGTGGGAGAAGGATAAACACCTTGGACTTCAAAGAGAGGCTTATTATGCTCTTTTAGGTTTATCACGTTAACTAATTTAGAAGTTTTGTTCTTGTCTAAAGATTTCGATAAAGCCACAAAGTCATCAAGAGCATCATCCAACAAAGCATAATCATATCGATTAAAAGGTTTATCTTTTGATTCAAAAGGAGACATCTCTTCATAGAGGGGATCATTGAATACAACCATGTTACTAGATTTAGTGGAAGAGTTGATAGGAATGTACCCTTGAGAGGAATCATTCGACTTATCTTTCTCATCACAACGAAAAGGCATAGTAACAATGTTTATGAGTTTTTGGTAAAATGAAGGTTTGGTATCTTTAGGGTTCAAAAACTCATCTAAAGCTTCATCTAATTCATCTTGGCTATACTCATAATCAACATAATTGCATACATCATCATAAATATGAACATCTTGCAAATAAAAATCTGACATTTTGAAATAAAGATTGCATAAAACTTAAACACACAATGCAAAGAAACAAAGAAACACACTCTTTCTTTTCCCTCTTTTTTTTTCCTTTTTTTTTTTTTTTTTTAATGAAAAATGAAACTTAAATGAAACACTCTAAATCTAGATCTAGATCTAACAAATGAAATGCAAGAGAAAGCAATAATAAGATTCACGTCGGGTTCACCAAAATGTGTAGGGGAAAAAGCGAGACTAGGCTAACATGCCCTAATCCTACCTTTTGACACACATTGTGGAATACGAAAGAGCCTAGAGGTATCACACAATTGGCTACTTCTTTTTGTGGAAGAGAGAGCCACGGGCTACCTATTAAGGTTTCTATTCCTTTGTTGTAATTGAAAGATAAAATGATGCAAGTTCAATTCCTAATCCCAAAGTGCAAGTATGAACTAATAACAAGACTGCAGAATTGAGATTAAACAATGGAAAGCTGTAAACACAAGGACAAGGCAAGAATGCAGATGCGTACCCGGAGTTAAAATCTGAGTGAAAATGTTCGGGACGGGGGCGCAGGCGCCACTGTCCTGATTCTGCTCCTGAAACTGTTGTTTTGCAACCTGAAAAGCAGTCGGAAATGCTAAAACTTGTTGTCTGACAGAGGGACCAGGGCGCCCAGCACCCCTGTCCTGGCAGTACCAGGGCGCCCCACGCCCCTAACCTGGTCTTTTGTCCTGAAATTTGGTGTGTGGCTCAGTTTCTATCTGCTTCCGTCGGATCTGCAATTTGCGGCGTCGTCCGAATCCCGAAATCTGCACTTATATCTGAAAAGGTATGGTGGGCGGCTATATAGGGTTTTGCCTTAGTCAAACCCCCGCTTTGGTGATTTCCACCTCCACGAATAGCCAAGTTGTATTGTAAAAGTAGTGTGTGTGCAGACCTTGTGTGTGTGCAAGATCCTAAAATGCAAGTAAGCAAACTAGAGCAACCTAGAAAGTAAACCCTAATTGCTTGTAAATGATAATGTAAATGCTCCAAATCAAGATGCAAAGTGATCTAAAGCATGAATACAAATGATATAATGAGGCTTATGCAAAGACGTGAAAACAACATGAAATCATACCCAACCCCAAGGGAGGGGTACAAGCCAATCTTCAGTCGGTGATCCCCTATTGCTCTTCAGATCCCCTATTGCTCTTCAATGTCTTCAAAGCTCTAAATGGATGAATGAAATTGATGAATGCTTGATGGGTGGATGTTGAATGTTGTTGAAGTCTTCAAAGATCTGCTCTTTCGCTGCATAGAAGGTCCCTAAAACCAAAATTTCGGATCCTTTCAAATGAAGAAAGAGAGCTCTTATATATGAAACCCTAGGTCTTAATTTCAACTTTTGGCCGACCTAGAGATTGAATATCCCGCCAATTTCTTGGGGTTAAGCTTTATTTTATGATTGGATCGCGCTCCTAAAATTTCGGGAAAAATGTCCGGGACTGTGTGCACTTCGGGCGCCATGGTCCCGACAACTTTTCACCAAATTTTCAGGGCCGTCGAATATGATGATTTTAGAGAGAATCCCGAAGTTACAGGTGATTTCGAGATGTTTTGACCCCCGAAATCAAGCCCCCAAGTTCAAAATAGGACCTAATTAGCGTTTTTGATTAAATGATGTATTGGAGGAATAAAATGAAAGGGGCACACTTTAATGAAAAGGGCCCAACTTTATGATATGGGAAATGATAAAATAGAACCTTAGACTTAATTAATTTAATTAATTAAGTGCTAAAGGGGAAATGCAATGCAAAATGCAAAATGCGCCAAGGCGGGTGCTAAACTAGGTGTGAAATTGTACCACTTTAGCAAGTGCGTACAATTTACGATGCTACATTAACAATCTATGCATGGAATAAATTGAGGCGCAATAGCAGTGCCATAGAACAGTTTAGAAGACTATCATAGTATAAATTGTCAGTAACAGTTCAAGAATGCATACATAATGGAAGGGTAATCATAATGAGAAGATGAAGATGCCTAAGCAGTCCAAGCGGCAAAGCAATGACGGATAAAGAGTTCTTGTCTTAACAATCATGTGCATGGAATAAATTAAGGCGCAACAGCAATGCCATAGAATAGTTTAGAAGACTAGTATAAGTTGTCAGTGACAGTTCAAGAATGCATACATAATGGAAAAGGAGATATGGCAGTCTTTAACAGATGAAATGGTCAGATGATGTCAAGCTAAGAAGATTAAATGAAGTTTCAATCCAGTAATAGCAGAGATTTGAGCCTAGAAGAAGCCATTATAAAGTATAAGTTGTCAGTGACAGTTCAAGAATGCATACATAATGGAAAAGGAGATATGGCAGTCTTTAACAGATGCAATGGTCAGATGATGTCAAGCTAAGAAGATTAACTGAAGACAGTCAAGAAGGACAGTCACCAGGAGACATAGTGTTAGACGTTAAAGCTAAGAAGATTAAATGAAGTTTCAATCCAGTAATAGCAGAGATTTGAGCCTAGAAGAAGCCATTATAAGACAACAGTGTCTTGCCAGTTGTTATTTATTTGTAGAAAATATAATAAGATTGATCTCTAATGCTTGTGAAAGGCAAGATAATTACATCAAAGAGACTACAATGGTTAAAGAAACAGTTGGTTTCAATGAGACAGTCGGAGTTATTATTAATTTTCTTTGGGATGCAAAAGTTCATGATATGACAAAGGGAGATGATCTATTATTATCTGTCCAAGTTGTATGCAAGACAAGACAAAGAACATTTACTTTGAAATGGTGATAGAGTATAACAATTAAGTGTCAAAAGACATTGAATTCTTTTGGTAGTGATTGGCATTTTTCATGCTTTGAAGTCTTCAAAATGTCTTGGACTTTGTTTTGTTAACCTAGTAATTCAAAGCTTTTTGGAGCCTAAAAGACTGTAGTGACAGTGAGGGTATAAGAAGTCAGTTATGGCCTTAACCTATAAAAGAGAAGCACAATAGACAAATTTCACAAAGGTTTGTCACCTAAAATCTGCTGACCTGTTGTAACAGTAATGAAGGAGCTTGAGGGGTGGAATGTTCAATGTTGCAAGGCAATGAAAGGTGTTGGTGATGGTCACAGTGAGCAAGGGTAAACTTTGAAGATAGTGTGGTTGAAGACAAATAAGGAATGGCAGTCCTTAGAGAAAAAGATGACAGTAGCAAAAAAGGCAAGGTATCATCACATATGACAGTCATTTAGTTGGAAGACAGTCATTATGATAGTCATTCATGAGATACAAAGCAATTAACAAGAGAAGACCACCTTTCATAAGGGAAGGCAGTCTAGTGCCTAGTTTAAAGGAAGGCCACAACCTTTAAAAGGACAGTGATTTAGTGGAAGTGACCGTGAAGTTAAGATGTGAAGAATTTGCTGCAGGGATCTCAATAAATTATCATTGAGGTTGGAAGATGTTGGATATTGCAAGAAGAAAGAGTGATTGCTATTTGAACAAGAGTGGATAATATAGAAGCAAGGACAGTCATAGATGCACAAACATAGTCTTTAAGAGTTGCAGGTCAAGGTCAAGGTCACAAAAGGCAACACTGAGATGACATAAAGGCACGAGCATTCCAAATACCTGGTGGTGAATCATCATACAAATTTTCATGCTACAGGTCAGGTCATAAGTAAAAGGGAAAGTAATTTCTCTGGGAATAGGACTAGTAACAATAGTGTCACCCAATCTGAGGCAAAGATGTTTTTGTTTCTTGCAAGTCAAAGAAGGGTCTCATTCGGGATTCAAGACTGTCATGAGGGTTGTTAAAAGGTATAGGACAGTGAGCAAAGCATAAGCAGAGAAGGGTAATCATAATGAGAAGATAAAGTTGCCTAGGCAGTCAAAGTGACAAAGCTATTACAGATAAAGAGTTCTTGTCTTAATACTCATGTGCATGGAATAAAGAAAGGTGCAATGACAGACAGTGTCATAGAACAATTTAGAAGACTGTCACAGTATAAGTTGTCAATGACAGTTTAAGAATGCATACATAATGAAAAAGGAGATATGACAGTCTCTAAGGGATGCAATGGTCAGATGTTAAGCTAAGAAGATTAACTGAAGACAGTCAAGAAGGACAATCACCAAGAGATGTAAGTGTTAGTCATTAAAGCTAAGAAGATTAACTTAAGTTTGAAACCAGTAATACCAGAGATTCCAGCCTAGAAGAAGCCATTATTAGACATCGATGTCATTGATAGAAAATTTAATAAGATTGATCTCTAATGCTTATGAAAGGCAAGATAATTACATCAGCAAGTCTACAATGAATAAAGCAACAGTTGCTTTGAATGAGAGAGTTTTAATCAGTTTTCTTTGGGATGCAAAAGTTCATGATATGACGAAGGGGGATGCAGGACAAGACAAAGAACAGTCACTTTGAAATGGTGATAGAGTATAACAATGAAGTGTCAAAAGACAATGAACGAGAAGGAAGTTTGAAACCAGTAATACCAGAGATTCGAGCCTAGAAGAAGCCATTATTAGAAATTGATGTCATTGATAGAAAATATAATAAGGTTGATCTCTAATGCTTGTGAAAGGCAAGATAATTACATCAGCAAGTCTACAATGAATAAAGCAACAGTTGCTTTAAATGAGAGAGTTTTAATCAATTTTCTTTGGGATGCAAAAGTTCATGATATGACGAAGGGGGATGCAGGACAAGACAAAGAACAGTCACTTTGAAATGGTGATAGAGTATAACAATGAAGTGTCAAAAGACAATGAACGAGAAGAAGGAAGTTTGAAACCAGTAATACCAGAGATTCGAGCCTAGAAGAAGCCATTATTAGAAATCGATGTCATTGATAGAAAATATAATAAGATTGATCTCTAATGCTTGTGAAAGGCAAGATAATTACATCAGCAAGTCTTCAATGAATAAAGCAACAGTTGCTTTAAATGAGAGAGTTTTAATCAGTTTTCTTTGGGATGCAAAAGTTCATGATATGACGAAGGGGGATGCAGGACAAGACAAAGAACAGTCACTTTGAAATGGTGATAGAGTATAACAATGAAGTGTCAAAAGACAATGAACGAGAAGAAGGAAGTTTGAAACCAGTAATACCAGAGATTCAAGCCTAGAAGAAGACATTATTAGACATCAATGTCATTGATAGAAAATATAATAAGATTGATCTCTAATGCTTGTGAAAGGCAAGATAATTACATCAGCAAGTCTACAATGAATAAAGCAACAGTTGCTTTAAATGAGAGAGTTGGAGTTTTAATCAGTTTTCTTTGGGATGCAAAAGTTCACAATATGACAAAGGGGGATGCAGGACAAAACAAAGAATGGTCACTTTGAAATGGTGATATAGAGTATAACAATGAAGTGTCAAAAGACAATGAACGAGAAGAAGGATAGTTTGAGAACAGATTTTTTTGGGTAGTCATTGGCATTTTCATGCTTTGAAATCTTCAAAAGTTTGTTTACTTATTCTTTTTGAAATGTCTTGAACTTTGTTTTGTTAACATAATACTTCAAAATTTCAAATCTTTTTGGAGCCTAAATGACTGTAGTGATAGTAGTGATAGTGAGGGGATAAGAAGTCAGTTATGGCTCTAAACCTATAAAGGACAAGCACAATAGACAAATTTCACAAACGTCTGTGTCGTAAAATCTACTGACCTTCTGTAACAGTAATGAAGGAGCTTAAAAGGAGAAATGTTCAATGTTACGAGGCATTAAAAGAAAGGAGTTGGTGATAGTCACAGTGAGCAAGGGTAAACTTTGAAGATAGTGTGGTTGAAGACAAATAAGGAATGGCAATCCTTACAGAAAAAGATGACAGTAGGAAAAAAAAAGGCAAGGCTTCATCACATATGACATTCCTTTAGTTGGAAGACAGTCATTATGATAGTCACTCATGAGGCATAAAGCAATGAACAAGAGAAGATAGTAATAAGGGAAGGCAGTCTAGTGCCTAGTTTAAAGGACAGTCACAACCTTTTAAAGGGCAGTGATTTAGTGGAAATGAACATGGAGTTGAGGAGGTGAAGGATTTGCTGCAGGGATCTCAAACGATTATCATTGAGGTTTGAAGATGTTGGAAGTTGCAAGAAGAAAGATTGATTGATATTAGAAGAAGAGTGATAATATAGAAGCAAGGACAGTCATAGAAGCACAAAAATAGTCTATAAGAGTTGCGGGTCAAGATCACAAAAGGTAACACTGTGATGATATAAAGGCATAAGAGTTGCAAATACCAGGTGGTGAATCATGATACAAACATCATGCTACAGGTCTGATCATAAATAGAAGGGCAGGTAACTTATTTGTGAATTGGAAAGATAACAGTACTGTCACCCAATCTCAGGCAAAGATGTTTTTGTTTCTTGCAAGTCAAAGAAGGGTTTCATTGGCGATTCAAGACTGCCATGAGGGTTGTTCAAAGGTATATGATAGTAAGCAAACCATGAGCAGAGATTGCCGATTGAGGACACGGAGAAGGGTAATCATAATGAGAAAATAAAGATGCCTAAGCAGCCCAAGTGGCAAAGCTATGACTGATATAGAGTTCTTGTCTTAACAGTCATGTGAATGAAATAAAGAAGGGTGCAATGGCAGTGCCATAGAACAGTTTTGAAGACTGTCATAGTATAAGTTGCAGAGACAGTTCAAGAATGCATACATAATGAAAAAGGAGATATGGCAGTCTTTAAGGGATGCAATGGTCAGATGATGTCAAGCTAAGAAGATTAATTGAAGATAGTCAAGAAGGACAGTCACCAAGAGGCATAGCGTCAGTCATTAAAGCTATATGGATAAAACCTCTAGAAGGGAAACTAAAAGGGCAAAGTAGGCAAAGGAGTTTTCAAGACATAGTGTAAGACATAAAGCATGAAGGCAGTCCTCTAGTTAAGCTTAATGTGACAATCCTTTGAGGTTGCAGAGCCAACATCTCATGGATTGCAAAGAAATCACAGTCAAGACGGTTGAAAGACAGTTGACCACATTATCAGTGATCTGCAGTCCATGTTTGACATGTTAAAAATGGTAAATACTCATGAATATTGTGAATATTGTCAAGATTCTTTAAAGGTCTTTAAGTAGCCAAGAACCATGAGGAAAGGACAGAGACATCCAGCAAAAGCAAAACAAGTACATGACAAGTGTGAGCAAACAAAGGGGTAAATCATAGTGTCTTCATGGACAACAAGGTATAGGTAATGCTTGATAGACAATCTATCATGCAGGGTATTAGTGGTTGCCCCTCTATTAAACAGAGATAATTCAGTGCTTTCCTTTCTACCAGAGTAACCAAGAGATAATTCAGTGCTTTCCTTTCTACCAGAGTAGCCAAGCTAGGTGAACAAGAAAAATGGTCCAGGAACCTAAATCATTTAAAGACTTCAAATGTATACACCAAGTGACCAGATAATCTAATGGTTTATGTGATCAAATATGATACAAAATTTGGTCCCCACTCTCATACAAAGAGTTCATTGCTCACAATGACTTTGCCCGTTGGTTGCAAGGAGTTAATTACGCTAATAGTACTCTGTCAATGTAAAACTGACATGGTTAAGGGAGAGAAATCAAAAGCTTCAACTACTATGGTAATCCAGAGAAATATGCCTAGATATAGACAAGTAAAAAATTGGTTAACCTTGATGCAACAATTGTGCTGATTCCACACCTAGAATTACTGTGATACCATATTTAAGAGCAGCTTCCGAGGCAGATGGTACTGCTGCCATAGTATCATGCTCTGTCAGGCCTCAGGGCAAGCAATCTCACCTGTTCTGTGCATGCTCTAAACCATTCAAAAGTTTATTCACAGACTAAATACTTTTATAAAGATTTCTAAAGATATTATTTGTTTTGTCCGTTTGCCATAGATATGACACATGTTCCTTAACCTTAGAAATACACCATCTACATAAAATTTTGTCATCTTAAGAAAAGGTAGGCCTCATGTATAAAACTAGGTTTAAACAGGTAGATGAGGAGGAGACATTCCAGCAGCCACACCTCCCACTTAGATGCCTGCAACGACTTGATTTCACAACTAACATCTAAACAAATACTGCTTGGCAATGGGATACACTGTCAATGTTACAAAACTCAAATATGCACGAACGTCAGTTGAATAGAAAAGTTTCAAGGTCACTCTCCTATTCCCTCAACCACACCTCCCCCCTACTCCACCTCCTTTAGGCAGTCTTAACTAGCTATTATAAATTACTTTTGGTGGCCTACTTCTGTTCTATAAAATTTTACCCCTACAACAAACAAAGTCAAGAACAAACAAGAGGTACTCCGAAGTGCCTGACATAAATAAATGAAAAATGAACAGTATCACATATATTATATGCATATATAATAAGTCATGAGATTGCGAGCATACGCATGGCCAACTTCACCAATTGCTCTCAAACATAAATTTAATATTAAAAAACTAATGAATGGTAACAGAAATCCTAGATTGAAGACCATCAGTAGATGAATGAGCTAGAATGTCTCAAATGCTATTGCTCGACAGAATCTTTTATCCTCTGTTGGTCAAGTTAACGTTCATGTCATCAAATAAAATATAATTATATTCTACATGTCATTAAATATAATTCCATGTTCTTTGATATTAAAACTTACCCTATCAAAAACATATATCCATTAACCAGATGAAACAGAAAAGAGGAAAAACAACAACACATGAATTTAAGTAATTAAACTCAAGAATTCCTTTGGAGGTGCTGGGACTTACAGCATTCCTCCGCAGACGATGTGGCGCCGGAGCGGATGCAGGGCATAGGGCATCGGAACGGTCGAATGAACATTGAGCATTCTGGTGAGGAAATCTTGAAGCATAGGCGGCAAATTAAACAAATCTTCCAGCATGGGCGCCATCACTGTTGAAGTCGCCTTCGCCATGGGAAGGGCTTCTCCAGGCGGGCGATAGAACTTGCAGAAAACTAAGCAAACAATTTGCTGGTTTATCAGATCACCCAACCATATATATAAGCAGTCAAAGCCATGGAGCTTTTTTCAACGGCTATGGAGCGGAGCCTGCTTTCTCTGCTTTTTACAAACGAATATAGTGTGGAGCGTGATTTCTCTGCTTTTTTCGACGGCTATGGAGCGGAGTATGGTTTCTATGCAATTTAAATTAAACAAATCTTCCAGCATTAGCGCCATCACTGTTGAAGTCGCCTTCGCCACGGGAAGGGCTTCTCCAGGCGGGCGATGGAACTTGCAGAAAACTAAACAAACAATTTGCTGGTTTATCAGATCACCCAACCATATATATGAGCAGTCAAAGCCATGGAGCTTTTTTCAACGGCTATGGAGCGGAGCCTGCTTTCTCTGCTTTTTACAAACGAATATAGTGTGGAGCGTGATTTCTCTGCTTTTTTCAACGGCTATGGAGCGGAGTATGGTTTCTATGCAATTTAAATTAAACTTTAAACGTGTGGTCAGGATAGCCGAGTGGTCTAAGGCGCCAGACTGAAGTTCTGTTCCTCTAACGAGGGCGTGGGTTGAAATCCCACTTTTGACAATAAAATATTTAATTTAAATTAAGATTCTAAATGTTAATGTTACATTATTTTTAAATGAAAAGGTTGGTCATCTTCTTGAAAATGCATGAGGTGAATAAGGTAGATCATTAGATATGAAGAAAGTAAATTCAATTTAAAATAAAAATAAAAAATTGCTATAACAAATCAAATTCCAATTTTAAAAATGAATGGAATCTTGTAAAGTAACCAATTCATTTAATTATCAAATTTTTAAACCAATCAGTAGGTGAATAATTTTTACAATATATTAAATTTAAATATATAAAAATTTAACTTTATAAAATCAAATTTACTAATTAAATGAATGAAAAAGTATTGCCTACAACTATTAATAAATATAACCATTTCCTTTCTATTGTCATTTAATAATAAATAAAAATAAAATATTAAATTATAAAAAAATTATGTGTATATTAAAAGTTTTTAAATTATTTTGCAAATATTAGAATCATTAAAAAGAAATTTATGGTTTTCAAAATGTATAAAAAAATAGAATGATTTAAAAAAACTATACAAAATTGTAATTATATAGAATACATATAATAATTGATTTTTAATAGAAATAATTGTTATATAATATAATTTTTAATTTTCATTTATATTTAATTTAAATTTAATAGTGTAAATCAACTCCTTGTAAAATAGCTAATTCATTTAATTATCTATATTTTTAACTCCTTTTAATCATTTCAAATCAAAATACAACATTTTTAATTTTCAATTTATTACTAAATACAATCAAAATACTTCCTCAATACTACTTACGCATTTGCTAAAGATAATTTTTTATTCTTAAATGTATATATATTTGGTCTGAAAGCTTAAAAAATGGATGTCAAAATTTTCTTAAATTTACATATATTTCTGGCTATATTGTTGCCACAAAAAAAAAAGTATTTTAAATAAAAAGATTCAAAAAATTAAAAGTTAAAATTTGTTTGTGATTGGTTCAAATTATTTTTTTTAATAACTAGTTAAGTGGAAAAACAAAAAACTCATTACAATAGTATTGCCTAACAGCAAGTACTAATAATAATAATAAAAAGGATTCAAATAATAAAAAGGTTTGAGATTGAATGTGAAACTATAAATGTTATACATATTGTGAAGTCTCTTAAAATCAAATGTCAAAATATAGTTGTATACAAACATTATAAGAAATTATTGGAGGCATTTTGTATCTCTTAGAGCCAACAAAAATGTTTTCATTTTATTTTTACTTCTTCACAAATCAATCATCTACATGCAAGTGATAATTAAATTCCAAAAATAATATCAAATGACAAACAACAACGCCTCGGAATTTCAAAATCATCTTCCACATCGGATCAAAGAAGCAACTTTTGTCAACCACCACTTAATGCTTCTAGTTTTTATTGATGGAGCTTTTTGCATCCATATGCAACTAAAATACACCTCTCAACATAATAGCTTCATATGATGCATTATATGATAAGATAGTCTCTCTTTTTTTAAGGGGTAAACGCTTTTAACCCAAAGTTATGAACCACTATTGGCATATGAAAAGATAGTCTTGGGAATCACTAAGCATTTGTTTTAATTTAGCAACAATTTGAGCAAAAAGAAGGGTTTTATCATAAATATTTTTCATTTAATTTAATTGTAAAAAGACAGTCTTCATCAGCACAAATATTATGTTTGGCATCAACAATTTGATCACTAGATGTTAAATTAAATAAAAATTCATTCTTTCAATAAGTATCATTTAAAGATAGTGCTATGAAGCAATATGATATGTACACTTGTCATTCT
This sequence comes from Cryptomeria japonica, assembly GCF_030272615.1. Classification (NCBI taxonomy): domain Eukaryota; kingdom Viridiplantae; phylum Streptophyta; class Pinopsida; order Cupressales; family Cupressaceae; genus Cryptomeria; species Cryptomeria japonica. The sequence continues at coordinate 448,161,623 of NC_081410.1, forward strand.
TCACTTCAAGTGTCACATAAGTATCATTTAAGATAGTGTTATGAAGCAATATGATATGTACACTTGTAATGTGGTTCCTATATTTTTACTCACTTTAATTTTGTCACAACCCTCCTTTTTAAAATACAATTCTATTATATTTTTGGATAAGCTATTTAAATGAATGAATGAATATTATAAAAGGATAAAAATAATAATAATAACACACACACACACATGGAAAATATACATTATTTTTATTTATTTATTTTCCACATCCAATTATGGCACATGTTGTAGGAAGAATAAGAAGCTTCTAGAAGATTCTCCACCACCTTGCATGTAACTCCTCCACTAAGTCTAATCAATTTGCATGAAGTCCAAAATTGGGAAAGAATTTGCTTTTTAATTAAATTTTCTAGATAATGGAATAGAGGGAATTTTCTTATAAAATTATATGCAAGTTTCAAAGAAGGGAGTTGATTATATTTTTAAGGAAATTTCTCAAGTTTTAGAAGTAGATCTTTTGGTAGTCTCATTTTCGTTAGAGGAATTTTAAGTTGTTGTTTGAAGGATTTTCTCTCAAGTTGCAAGGAAAGATCATAAGGGTAGTTAGTGGATTCAACATCAAGCTCGATAAACCAAGTTCTCTCCTTATCGCTTATCTTTACATTTACTTATGAGGAATTCGTAATATCAAAAATATAGTTATAGATCTTCCTTTATATAAAGAAATTCTTTTATTTGATTTTCTTATTTGGGGATAAATAATAATGATGATACTTTCATATAGTGCATGTAAAATATAGTTATTTAATTATTTTATTTCCCTCAAGAAAATATGCACATGATCTTGCTTTTGTTTTCTCCCAAAAATTTTAACAAAAGAAAATCATATTCCTTTATTTGTTTAAAATCTCTTTTTTCTGAAATCAAAATTCTTCCTGTGTGATTGGATCTTTATTCCTCCCTCTAATTCATTTCTCTGGTTCTTTGAATGGAAATCTGAATCTCATTCTTTAATCTCTCTGTGATTATTTAAAATTTCTCTGTGATTATTTTTAAAATCTCTCTGTGATTATTTTAATCTCTCTATGATTTTTTTTTTAGTTAAATAAATCTCTCTGTGACCTGCGTCGAATAAAATTTCTCTGTGAATATTAATTAAATGAGTCGAATAAAATTTCTCTGTGAATATTAGCTGAATTTCTGTGAATATCAGTCGAACAAACTCTCTCCCTGTGAAATCTAAAAATAAATAATCATCCTGTAAATAACTCTCTATCCCCCTCTCTGGACATTGGTTGAGAAATAGAATATAATCCCTCTGTGTAAGCCTGCATTTCTCAGTTTAACACCTACCTACTTCTTGATAACCTGTGCATCATTGGAGCAAATTACTTCTCTAGTTATTTTTATTTCTCTGTTATATTTCGTCCTTGGGATTAATATGATATTCTCTCTTACATTAATATTTTTTTTTATGTATACATACCTATTTATGTATTCTCTTACATATATATATATATACATATACATATATATACATACATACATACATACATACATATATATATATATATATATAGATATATATATGTATATATATATACATATGTATATATATATACATATACATATACATATATATATACATATACATATACATATATATATACATATATATACATATACATATACATATACATATATATATACATATACATATACATATACATATATATATACATATATATATATATATATATATATATAATGTGAAGTGATTAATAAATTTATGTGATTATGCGAAGTGATTAATATCTATATTCACACGATACAATGCATGTAAGTACAGGCTTGCAAGTAGAGGACGGAGTTAATACTCCGAAAGGAGTGGTATTGTAACGGTACCCCCCACTAGCCTGCGGTCACTGTTGCGGCAGTGGCCGCAAGGTAGTGGAGGGGACCTATGGGGTCCCACTCCCATTAACCCTCTTTAATGCCAATCAAATATTATTTGAAGGGCAATGTTAATTGTTAAAAAGAAATTCTCTTTTTCATATATGTTTAAAATGTTAGTTTATTTAAATTCCTTCTTTTATATATAAATATAAATTTTAGTTAATAAAATTTTTAAACTTAGGTAAATTTTAAATTTATAACTAGTTTTAACAAATTTATATTAAATGATACTTAGATCTTCTTAAGATCCACTTAGCAATTAAATGACTTGAAGCTAAATTCTATGTTGGGATTAGTGGTTTTATAAGCGATATTCTCGCATGCAACTTACCCTACCTTCGCTTCATGCAAATGTCTTTACATTGATTTCAATTATTGGTGTTCCCTTCTTCATGCAAATTATATGTTTAATTGTTAGTATGCAAGTTACCTAGCTATCTTTATTATGCAAGTTATATTCAAGTTTTGAATAATAAATAATTCTAGTTATGGTTTTTATTCCATGTCATTCATCAAGTAGTTATTTCAATTAATTGAGCTTTGTTATGTCCAAATATATGCGTTCAATTCATAATTATTTTCCAAACATGATGTTTATCATAAGTTAGAGAAAAAAATTAAATAACGGAAGTTGGAAAACCAAAACCAAGTAGCATTCGGTATATACAGTGCCTCTAGGTCACGCTTACGGGTAATGTCGTCGTGTTGAACTACTGCACTTAATGCCTAATAAAGCTACATCAACAACGTCTGTGGCATCGTCCCTATAAATTTTTGGGGAGTAATAAGGGACACTTGGAAGTTAAAATCCAAGGGGCGGGTAATCCCCTTTGGATCGATAATTTAATAAGATAACTCTAAAATGATCTTTCATCCGCTGAGTTAAACTATAGTAAACCCCTATAGGGATGGTGAGTGAAATGCTTTTATGAAATTGATTTAATCTCGAAAATTGTTGTCGATTGACAATTGGTCATGCGTGACGCTTATGATAAGAATTTAGGATCTAGTGTTTTAGGCCAAAAGTAATAGGCCATCTTGAGCCTTTGCTTAAGCGCTACCACCGTGGGTAGCAACCACAGAGAAACTGTTTGGGACATTGACCCTAGAAAGGGTTGCGTACCCACTAATCAGTTTACATCAAACCATAGAGTAGAAAATAGAACTACATACTTTACGCCTTGATACCGTGCCGAAGCGGGTATGTAGGCAGTCTTGGGACGGAGTTGTCCCTCGTACTCAGGTGTTCGTGGGTGGGGTCTAGGCTTGGTAAAAGAAATATTGAGTAAGAATCCTATTTTGAAAGATAAGATAATTAAAATTGGAAAAAGTAATTCAATGCATACTCAGAAGGAATCCCGTATGGATTTGCTTGACTTCCCGAGGCGGAATTCAAGCTTGTATTATGTTATTTAATTACTCCTAAGGACGGCGACCTCAGTGCACTTCTGTTAGAAGAGTGTAGTACTTAGCGAGTGGCTTAGGACCCGAATGGTCCCGATGAGTGTAAGTCTCTAGCCAGAGCACCTCCTATCCCAATTGGATAGATGCCTACCCCGTATGGGTAGATGCCTATCCCGTATTAGATAGATGAAATCTTATGTCCCATATGGACAAATGCCTAACCCGTATGGTTAGATGCTCATCCTAGATGGATGAATGCCTAGTCCAAATGGATGGATGCCCAGAGTATGCGATTGAATCAAACACAATGAATAAATTAAACAAAAAAAAAGAATGGTCAATTTTTGTTGAGTAAATTATGATGGGTTATTACATGTGGTATCAGAGCAAAGGTTCAAATCTAGGCCTTGTGCTCACTTCAATTTATACAACTAAGGGAATGTTTTGCAATGGTAGAAATTAAATTTTAAAATCATAAGTCAAGAACTAACTGCATAATTTAACTTTTAGGTCAAAACCTAGAATGGCTAGAGGAAGAGGAAGAGGAAGGGGTAATGGAAGACGTACTAGGAGTCAAAGGGAAGAAAACCATGAGGAAAACCATGAGGAAAACCATGAAGAAAACCATGAGGAAGACCATGAAGAGGATCGACACAACCCAAGAAATAACGAAGATGGGGTCAAAGCTATAATCGACCTCCTAACCGAACAAAGACATAAAATCAACTTCTTGGAACAATCAATGTAGGACCTTAGGGAAAGACAGAATGACTTTGAAAATAGAAGTGGTACCGAAAATGGAAACCCTGGTAGCAATCAAGGGAATATGATGGGTAATAGAAAGGAAAATAACATATTGGAACTTTCCAAGGACTTAAAGAAATTCACCCCTCCTAAGTTCGATGGGAGGCAAATTGGTGAAGGAGCTGAGAATTGGTTAAATGAAATGGAAAAGTATTTTGAACTAAGAGATTTTAGTGAAACAACCAAGGCTTTATGGGGTTCCTATCAACTCATAGGGGAGGCAGCTAGTTGGTGGACCAACACCAAGGAACAAAATGGGCATACTAGGGATACGGTCACACGGGATCAATTTATTCACCACTTCCGAGAGAGGTGGCTCCCTCAATTGTTCTTTGATGAGAAGGTGATAGAATTCCATAATCTACGTCAAGGGCCCCTATCCATTCAACAATATTGGGATAAGTTCGCCAAGTTGCTTAAATATGTACCTATGTACCAGAAAGATGAAGATCACCAAGCAAGGAAGTTCATTTTGGGGCCAAATACCAACATAGGGGCAGAGGTTGACATGAATGGACCCAAAAACATGAATGGAGTACTTGAAAAGTCCCTAAGGCAAGAGAGGAAGATTCAAACATTGGCAGGGTGGAACTATAATGGGAACCACTCATTTAAAAGGAAGCAGGAATTCAATGGGAACACTAATTTCAACAAAGGTCAAAGGAATAATTCTTTCGAAAGAAGGCCACCTCCTAATCAATATCAGAGGAATGGAAATAATAATAATATTAATAGGGGAAATAATAACAGAGACAACTATAACAGGAATGACCAGCAGAACAGGGTAACTTATCCACCTAGGGCCAATGAAACAAGGAATGATCCCCCTAGGAATCAAGGCAGGAGGGGTCCTCCAAGTGGATGCTTCATGTGTGGGGGAAACCATTTTGCTAGAGAGTGTCCCAGGATGCAAGGACAGATTAAGGCCAATCAACCCCAACAAGGGCCCCAACAAAGGATTCATGTAGCAGTTAGGAACCGAAGAGGAAGATACCAAAATATTCCCATGGAAACTACAGGAACACTATTTGAACAACCAATTTCAATTCTAATTGACACTAGATCATCTGAATGTTTCATCTCACCTGAATTAGTAAGCAAATATGCATTAAAAGTTAATCAAATGGAGTCATCATGGATGGTTCAATATGGGGATAAGGAACTAGGGAAGTAACTAAGTGTTTGCCGAGAGCAAGGGTACAATTTTCTGAGTTTGAAACAAGGGTAGATCTCTATGCGACACTCCTAGGATTATATGATGTAATTATTGGAATGAGTTGGTTAACAGAACATCAACCTAATGTAGATTGCTATAACAAAGTTGTTGAATGTTTGGATTATGGGGGGAAAAAGGTCAAAATCCAAGGAAAGTTTAAACCCATTAATATAGAAACCATATCAACCATGCAATTAAAGAAGGAAAGAAGAAGAGGAGGCCAAATCTATATGGTTGAAATTGATGAAGGAAAAGAGGAAAATACACCAACCTTTGAAAATACCCCTTTCTTAAAAGAATTCAAGGATGCTTTTCCAGAAGAATTACCCGGCTTACCCCCTAAGAGGAAGTTTGACTTTTCTATCGAAGTGTTACCAGGAGTTGAACCAGTATTAAGGGCACCTTACCGAATGAACACAACTGAATTACAAGAGCTCAAAATGCAATTAGAGGAACTCTTAGCTAAGGGATTAATAAGGCCAAGTGTATCACCATGGGGAGCGCCAGTCTTATTTGTTAAGAAGAAGGATGGAACCTTAAGACTATGCATCGACTATAGGATGTTGAACAAGGTCACAATAAAGAATAGGTATCCCTTACCTCGCATAGAGGATCTTTTTGACCAGATGAAGGGAGTAGTAGTTTTCTCAAAGATAGACCTCCGGTCAAGGTACCATCAACTTAGAATTAAGGAGGAAGACATTTCGAAGACAGCTTTCAGGACTAGATATAGGCATTATGAATTCACAGTAGTTCCTTTTGGTCTAACCAACGCCCCAGCTGCATTTATGAACCTAATGAATAGTGTACTCCATGACTACTTGGATAAATTTGTTTTGGTATTTTTGGATGACATATTGATTTACTCTAGGAATGAGGAGGAACATTTAGTGCACCTACAAATTGTTTTGCAAAGGTTGAGAGAACATAAGTTATATGGGAAATTGTCAAAATGTACCTTCTTCGAGGAAAAGATTCACTACCTTGGGCATATAATATCAAAGGAAGGAATAGCAGTTGATCCAGATAAAATAAAGGCAATAGTAGAATGGTCGATCCCTAAAAATGTTTCAGAGGTAAGAAGCTTTATGGGGCTAGCAGGTTACTATAGGAGGTTTGTGGAAGGATTCTCTAAGATAGCAAACCCCATCACCTCATTACAAAGGAAGGGTAAAAGGTTTGTGTGGACAAAACAAAGTGATAAGGCATTCCAAATTTTGAAAGGGAAACTAACTTCAACACCCATTCTAAAGGTACCAGATATGAATGGACACTTCACAATCGTAACTGATGCTTCTATTGAAGGTTTAGGAGGAGTACTTGTCCAAGATGAAGGGGTAGTAGCTTACGAATCCAAAAAGCTAAAGACTCATGAAGTCAATTATGCACCCCATGACTTAGAGTTGGCAACGATTGTGCATGCCCTACAAAAATGGAGACACTTCTTACTAGGAAAGCCCTTTGAGTTAAAGTCAGATAACCAAGGACTAAAGTACATCTTTACGCAACCCCACTTGAATGCCAGACAAAGAAGGTGGTTAGAGTTTCTAAGTGAATATGATTTTGAAATTGAATATATTAAGGGGAAGGAAAATAGGGTGGCAGATGCCTTAAGTAGGAGGAGACACTTGATGACTATAGCAACATTCAAAACTTCTTTCAAAAGGCAAGTAATGGATGAACAAGGACATGACCCATGGTATGAGCAAGTCAAATTGACTTTAGAATACGATCCAACCAATCCTAAGATTGAAGGGTATACATTAGATGAAGATGGGTTGCTCAGATACAATAATAGAATCTATATTCCTAATTCAGGGAACTTAAGGGAAGTAGTCTTGTCGGAGGCTCACAATGCCCCTTATTCAGGGCACCTAGGAGTTAACAAACTTTACGCAGATCTAAAGAAGTTATACTTTTTGCAAGGGATGAAGAATGACATTGTCAGGTATGTGGCTAAATGTTTAGAGTGTCAAAGAGTAAAGGCAGAACATAGACATCCAGCTGGATTGTTACAGCTACATGATGTACCTCAACACAAGTGGTAAGTTATTAGCATGGATTTTGTGCAAGGGTTACCCATGTCACCTTTTAGGCATGATGCAATAATGGTGGTAATTGACAAACTCACTAAGGTGGTGCACTTCATACCAGGGAATTTGACGGATGATGCACCTACCTTGGCTAGGCGCTTTGTTAAGGAAATATTTAGGTTGCATGGAATACCAAAGAAAATCATATCAGATAGAGATGCTAGATTCACTTCAAGGTTTTGGACAACTCTTCAGTCAGCTCTGGGAACTCAACTAAATTTTAGCACCACATACCATCTTGAAACTGATGGTCAGACAAAAAGGATAAATCAGATTATGGAAGACCTACTTCACATGTACTGCATGGACCAATAGAGGAAATGGGAAGAATACCTACCTCTAGTAGAATTTGCTTACAATAATACATATCAAACATCTTTGGGAATGGCACCTTTTGAAGCTTTGTATGGTAGACCATGTCAAACACCTTTGAGTTGGGATAGTCTTGAAGATACAGTGATTGTTGGACCAGAGATGTTGAAAGAGATGGAGAGGAAAACTATGGAAATTAGGCAAAGAATGAAGGAAGCCTCAGATAGGCAGAAAAGTTATGCAGACAAAAACAGGACACCAAGGGAGTTTGAGGTGGGAGAGAAAGTCTTCCTAAGGTTTAGGCCACGCAAGAGTTCCATAAGGTTTGGGAAAAAGACTAAGCTTGCGCCTCATTATGTTGGACCCTTTGAAATATTGGGAAGGATTAATCCAGTTGCATACCAGTTGGCCTTACCTCCCCAATTGAGCCAAATCCATGATGTCTTCCATGTATCTCTTCTTAAAAAGTATGTACCTGATGAGAAACACATTTTGAATTGGGATGCTTTACAGGTCCAGGAAGTGGGAGGAATAATGATAGAGCCATTCAAAATCTTGGAGAGGCGCCAGTGCCAATTGCGCAATAGAGAGGTTGATCAGTGCAAAGTACAATGGGACCAGTATGATGAAAAGAATGCCACGTGGGAAGATACTAAGGAAATGTAGCAGTTGTTTCCTTTTTTGTTTTAATCATGAACTATAGACTCTTTTGGATGCGTTCAATAAGTGCGTTGGGATGATGCACAAATTAAGGGGGGGAGGATGTGACAACCCTCCTTTTTAAAATACAATTCTATTATATTTTTGGATAAGCTATTTAAATGATTGAATGAATATTATAAAAGGATTAAAAAGTAATAATAACACACACACATACACATGGAAAATATACATTATTTTTATTTATTTATTTTCCACATCCAATTATGGCACATTTTGTAGGAAGAATAAGAAGCTTCTAGAGGATTCTCCGCCACCTTGCATGTAACTCCTCCACTAAGTCTAATCAATTTGCATGAAGTCCAAAATTGGGAAAGAATCTGCTTTTTAATTAAATTTTCTAGATAATGGAATAGAGGGAATTTTCTTATAAAATTATATGCAAGTTTCAAAGAAGGGAGTTGATTATGTTTTGAAGGAAATTTCTCAAGTTTTAGAAGTAGATCTTTTGGTAGTCTCATTTTCGTTGCAGGAATTTTAAGTTGTTGTTTGAAGGATTTTCTCTCAAGTTGCAAGGAAGGATCATAAGGGTATTTAGTGGATTCAACGTCAAGCTCGATAAACCAGGTTCTCTCCTTGTCGCTTATCTTTACATTTTCTTATGAGGAATTCGTAATATCAAAAATATAGTTATAGATCTTCCTTTATATAAAGAAATTTTTTTATTTGATTTTCTTATTTGGGGATAAATAATAATGATGATACTTTCATATAGTGCATGTAAAATATAGTTATTTAATTATTTTATTTCCCTCAAGAAAATATGCACATGATCTTGCTTTTGTTTTCTCCCAAAAATTTTAACAAAAGAAAATCATATTCCTTTATTTGTTTAAAACCTCTTTTTTCTTAAATCAAAATTCTTCCTGTGTGATTTGGATCTTTATTCCTCCCTCTAATTCATTTCTTTGGTTCTTCGAATGGAAATTTGAATCTCATTCTTTAATCTCTCTGTGATTATTTAAAATTTCTCTGTGATTATTTTTAAAATCTCTCTGTGATTTTTTTTTTTAGTTAAATAAATCTCTCTGTGAAATGCGTCGAATAAAATTTCTCTATGAATATTAGTTGAATCTCTGTGAATATTAGTTAAATGAGTCGAATAAAATTTCTCTGTGAATATTAGCTGAATCTCTGTGAATATCAGTCGAACAAACTCTCTCCTTGTGAAATCTGAAAATAAATAATCTTCCTATAAATAACTCTCTATCCCCCTCTCTGGACATTGGTTGAGAAATAGAATATAATCCCTCTGTGTAAGCCTGCATTTCTTAGTTTAACACCTACCTACTTCTCGATAACATGTGCATCGCTGGAGCAAATTACTTCTCTAGTTATTTTTATTTCTCTGCTATATTTCGTCCCTGGGATTAATATGATATTCTCTCTTACATTAATTTTTTTTTTTATGTATACATACCTGTTTATGTATTCTCTTTTTATACAAATTAATATTCTCTCTCTCTCTCTCTCTCTCTCTCTCTCTCTCTCTCTCTCTCTCTCTCTCTCTCTCTCTCTCTCTCTCTCTCTCTCTCTCTCTCTCTCTCTCTCTCTCTCTCTCTCTCTCTCTCTCTCTCTCTCTCTCTCTCTCTCTCTCTCTCTCTCTCTCTATATATATATATATATATATATTATGTGAAGTGATTAATAAATTTATGCGATTATACGAAGTGATTAATATCTATATTCACACGATACAATGCATGTGTGTACCGGCTCGCAGGTAGAGGACGGAGTTAATACTCCACAAGGAGTGGTACCGTAACGGTACCCCCCACTAGCCTGCAGTCATTGCTGCGACAGTGGCCGCAGGGTAGTGGAGGGGACCCGTGGGGTCCCACTCCCATTAACCCTCTTTAATGTCAATCAAATATAATTCGAAGGGCAATGTTAATTGTTAAAAAGAAATTCTATTTTTCATATAGGTTTAAAATGTTAGTTTATTTAAATTCCTTCTTTTATATATAAATATAAATTTTAGTTAATAAAATTTTTAAACTTAGGTAAATTTTAGATTTATAACTAATTTTAACAAATTTATATTAAATGATACTTAGATCTTCTTAAGATCCACTTAGCAATTAAATGACTTGAAGCTAAATTCTATGTTGGGATTAGTGGTTTTATAAGCGATATTCTCGCATGCAACTTACCCTACCTTCGCTTCATGCAAATGTCTTTACATTGATTTCAATTATTGGTGTTCCCTTCTTCATGCAAATTATACGTTTAATTGTTAGTATGCAAGTTACCTAGCTATCTTTATTATGCAAGTTATATTCAAGTTTTGAATAATAAATAATTCTAGTTATGGTTTTTATTCCATGTCGTTCATCAAGTAGTTATTTCAATTAGTTGAGCTTTGCAATGTCTAAATATACGTGTTCAATTCATAATTATTTTCCAAACATGATGTTTATCATAAGTTATAGAAAAAAATTAAATAAAGGAAGTTGGAAAACCAAACCAAGTAGCATTCAGTATATACAGTGCCTCTAGGTCACGCTTATGGGTAATGTCGTCGTGTTGAACTACTGTACTTAACGCCTAATAAAGCTACATCAACGATGTCTGTGGCATCGTCCCTATAAATCGTCGGTGAGTAATAAGGGACACTTGGAAGTTAAAATCCAAGGGGCGGGTAATCCCCCTTGGATCGATAATTTAATAAGATAACTCTAAAACGATCTTTCATCCGCTGAGTTAAACTATAGTAAACCCCTATAGGGATGGTGAGTGAAATGCTTTTATGAAATTGATTTAATCTTGAAAATTGTTGTCGATTGACAATTGGTCATGGGTGACGCTTATGATAAGAATTTAGGATCTAGTGTTTTAGGCCACAAGCAATAGGCCATCTTGAGCCTTTGCTTAAGCGCCACCACCGTGGGTAGCAACCGCAGAGAAACTGTCTGGGACATTGACCCTAGAAAGGGTTGCGTATCCACTAATCAATTTACATCAAACCATAGAGTATAAAATAGAACTACATACTTTACACCTTGATCCTGTGTCGAAGCGGGTATGTAGGCAGTCTTGGAACGGAGTTGTCCCTCGTACTCAGGTGTTCGTGGGTGGGGTCTAGGCTTGGTAAAAGAAAGATTGAGTAAGAATCCTATTTTGAAAGATAAGATAATTAAAATTGGAAAAAGTAATTCAATGCATACTCGGAAGGAATCTCGTATGGATTCGCTTGACTTCCCAAGGCTTTAAGCCAAATTCCGAGGCAAAATTCAATCTTGTATTATGTTATTTAATTACTCCTAAGGACAGCAACCTCAGTGCACTTCTGTTAGAAGAGTGTAATACTTAGCGAGTGGCTCAGGACCCGAATGGTCCCGATGAGTGTAAGTCTCTGACCAGAGCACCTCCTATCCCGATTGGATAGATGCCTACCCCCGTATGGGTGGATGCCTATCCCGTATTGGATAGATGAAATCTTATGTCTCGTATGGACAAATGCCTAACCCGTATGGTTAGATGCTTATCCCAGATGGATGAATGCCTAATCCAAATGGATGGATACACAATGAATAAATTAAACAAAAAAAAAAGAATGGTCAATTTTTGTTGAGTAAATTATGGTGGGTTATTACAAATTTAATATCAAGAAAATAATTTCAATTAATTTAGTTATAAATGACATTATGAATTGGTAACTCATCACACACTTGGCCATTTATTATAATCTTGTTCTAAATTTCTTTCTTTATTTTGTGAAAATCCCATTGTGCTCTATAAATCTTCTTGAAAGGATGTGGAGACTTGTGAAATACTTGGATTCCACTAATAAATTAGAGGAGGTATATGGAAAATTAAACTAATCGTATATTTATAAGGAAACAAAAACAAAAATAATACACATTAACAAACTTATTTTCATAGAGGAAAACTATTTTAAGAGAAAATCCGCAATCTAAAGAAACTCAAAATAATACTTATAAAATTCACTATCAAGATCTTTATCTCAAGAACCCAATAAATAGGAGAAATAATGCACAAAGTATCAAATGGTGATTAGGAATCAATGAGCTAAAACAACTCAAAAATATGACACCCAGATTTTACTTAAAATTTCAACACTCAAATCACAAGCTGGGTCCACATGATAAAAAAATAGCATATTTCTTTCACCTATCATATGTTTATCATAATTCACTCACTCACTTGGATATCTTATTTTGGATCTATTATCTTCATTCAAAGATGTCTTACGACTTCTTAAGTTGTTCAACAAATAAACTCTTGTGTAACTCTTTTGTGTTTCACGGATGTTTTTATATTTCCAATGTGGGAGGCCCAACTTTCAAAGGTCATCTTTTTATCACATCCACATCAATTGCATCCATGGTGGATGTTGGAGGAAAAGAAAAGAAAAAATAATTAAATAACCCAATAAATGCCAAGTTAAAGAGGCATGGGGCTATGCTATGGGCCTGATGGGTAGGCATCAATGAGAGAGGACAACAGGAGTATGGCATAACATGGGCACCCATCATGACATTTATGAGATGTATTAATAGGAGAAACAAGATTGTTGAATATGCATTAAAAGGAATCATTAAAAATCTTGTAGAAACCTTGAGGCAAATGCATTTTGCATGTGACCAAGCTAATCCACGATTGTTTCTAGTGTCCTCCCTGTTTGCACTGAAATGGGGGTTTTAGAATAGAATGTGGAGATCCACAAACACATAAGCATGAGAGGAATTTCATAAAAATGAGGAAAATTGTAGAACATGAGATACAAAGAAAATGGGAAGAAAAAGAAAGCAAGGAGAGAGGGAGAGAGAAAGTTGGATTTGGTAGAGAATTGGATGCATTTACCAAGGTATGGCTTTTCTACCCTAGAGCCATCCAAAATTTGTAGGTTGGAGGTCATTTTGGTGCAATATTTTACCCATGACCTCATTAAAGAGGCAATTTGAGTCTATAGGCATTGTAGGGGAAGGAAAAATGAGGCAATTTTACAACAGTTTGAAGCTACAAAAAATTGAAGGAATGTCAAAAACCATGTTGAATAAAGAGTTAGACGAGGAGGAAGCTAGAGAGAAGGCATGAATAAAGGTGAATTTGGTTTATTGCAAAGGCATTTAGTAGGGAGATAGCACACAAAGGATGAATGATCTGCAACCCAAAAAGCACAATTTTAGGTAGGCTAGTGTGTGTGTGTGTGTGTGTGTGTGTGTGTGTGTGTGTGTGTGTGTGTGTGCATGTTAATTTTAGTGCACGAGTTGTAGAAGAGGTAGGGAGAGGGCATGAAGGAGGAGCAAAATCTTGGAAAGGTAATCTCAAAAAATACCATTATCAAAGGATTCACACAAAATTTGATGTGTTAAAAAGGTTAGCTTATACCCAAATGGGATCTCACAACTATAATCAAGATTTAATTATTTGAATAATTTTATGTTGGACTTTAAGGGAAATAGAGCAACAAAGAATCTTAGCTCAAATATATAGCTATAAGACCACCTTATGATATGAATTAGAAAATAGATACAATTAATACAAGGTTTGGCTAGAGGTTGTATAATATTGTAAGTAACAATAATTTCATGTAGTGGTACAACAACCACACCTTACTAAACATATCATTGTTGTTACAACTTGATAAAATCCATTGATATTGTGGAGAAGGCTTTATATGACTAAAAAATTCTATCAACCTCTTAAATATGATAATCTTGTTATGAAAATTATCATGTGAATGAAGGAAAAATATTATAGTTGTAATGAATTGCAATATAATTGCATACTAAATAGAATGAAAAATTATATTTTTATTTGATATATTTTTTGATATCAAATTAAGAGATAAACCCTATGCAATCATGTTCAATTATAACATCATTACAAATTACTACTTTTGGGTGATCTGGTTCAAATTTGGGATTATATGCATAAGATTTATATGACTACATGATGTCTATAGAACTCTTAAGTATCATTTGAGCTAACGGACTTATAGTAGATTGTTGCATGATTAAATAGAATGAACTAACATTCGATTCAACAATTTTATAGAGATCAAGAGACAAATCCAATTGCACTCATACAACATAATGCCTCCAATTATCTCACCACTTATGATTAATTTCATATTTAGTTATAAATGGCCACGGTGAATGTTTCATATTTTTTGAACTAAGATCATTTTAAATGTCTTAGCTTTTACAAGATGATAAAGGTTATTAAGAGATTAAGAATATATTATTATTAGATTTATATACTTGGATGGTGATCTAATGAACAAAATGTTTTTGATTAGGCAAAAATAGGTTTTGAGGGGACCCAAAACCCCTTACAAAAGAGAACTAGGGACTGGAACCCAACAGATAAGGTTGCCCAGATAGATAGACATTAAACACCAGCAACCCAAACCAACACAAGAAAACAAGATAAAAACTATCCCCAGGGATTTATAGGCACCCTGTACTAGAGGAAAAGACAGCACGCCCTAACCAAAAACAAGAAACCAAGGCAAGCCCTTTAAAATTGCTAGCATACACCAAGGAAAGCACACAATAGGGGTTTTAGTTGGCTCCCTCAACAAGAAGAGGACAAACAACACATTACTTCTTCCCTTTATGGGAGCAAAGGGTCATATCAAAAGCACTCGCAAATTTAGATTTTTTTCTTTTCACCGATATCCACCCTTCTTCCACCTTCATAGCAAAATCCATCCAAGAAGTCGGTGCAAAGGGAGAAAGAGCCAGCCAAACCCAAAGGACCAACAACATCCAAAGAGCTAGCAACATCAACTTCCTCCCTCTCAGCAATGGGAAGAACAACCACATCAGAAGAAACACCAACGTGCAACCCACAAGGCCCAACAGCCACCATAGGCCATGAAGAATCCGAGCCACCCTCCCTAGAGGAAGCCTTCCCATCCACCAGAGGAGCCATAGTAGCAGCTGGGCTATCCTAAGCAACCACCTAGGAGAAACTTTGTTATGAATAATTATTCACAACATAATAATTTTGAGCTGAAGCACCGTTCTACCAAGACACTGAATATTTCTTAGTAACACCGAGATCACATTTAGTAGCAACATGACCCCTTTTAAAGCACTTTATGCACCTGAAGGGAATCACTTCATAGTCCAAAGGCTGAATCCAATGGCCCTTACAAGACAGAAGATTAATCTCTGTAAACAAACCCTTAGACACATCGATGTCCACCAAAATGCGAGCATAGGTATAATGGTGAATATTAAAAGAATCAGCGTCAAACATCAAAAAGTCCCCAAGAGCCCCACCCACTTCCTCCAAAAGAGAATCCACCCAAAGATGAAGTGGGAGGTTAGGGAGCCTAACCCAAATAGGCATCTTGTTGAAAGTTTCAAAAGAGGGATTGAAATCTTTGTGCCAAGGCTTAACCATTAACACAAAACGATCATCCCAACTAAAGAAATGATCACATAGTATACAGTTTTTGTCCTCAACATTCTCAAATTTTTCTATGAAAAAACCTTTAGCCAAAGGGAAGATATGAACTGTACCAGACATGATGGGATCCCAATGCTTGGATATCCACGCATGAATTTTTGGAAGGATGGGCCAAAAACCTCTAAATCTACAAATAATACCATGAGCAACAAAAACAAAGGTAGCATGATCAATCTCAACCTCAATATTCTCCTCCAAAGAAATGGTAATGGACCTGCAGACAGGAAAAGGCTCGGCCACAGGAGCAATCTTCATCTCAACCCCAACATTGGAGTGGTTACCATCAGGAGGCAAAGCAGACACAACACCCACACCCGAAGAGGGAAGATCCAATGCTGAAGGTGGCGGACGAGCACCCGAAGCGAGAGGAGAAGCCAATGGGGAAGAACCATAACCACCTGTAGGAACACCTTAGCCCCTGAACCACCCACCTTGGCATGGTTAGGAGCCCCCAAAGAAGAGATAGGACCACCGTAGGTAGAAGAAGATCCCCCATTCGCAGCACCAGCAGTCAGAGGGGATTCAAAAATCCCTAACGGGTGGGAAACACTTAAGTTTCTTCCAACTAGTTTCATCGTCCCTCTTAAGTAGGTTTCAAATGAGGCCAAAATAGGTATTAGTTGGTTGTGAAAGAGATGAAAACTTGAAAAAACTTATTTAATGCATAATGTGCTTTGAATAGTGACTTGAATGAAGTGAATGGGTTGATTACCTTATAGTTGATTTATATTCATTTATTGAGTAGATGTTTTTTTGTGTTGTATTCAAGTGATTTCTATGTGATGTAAAATTTAATCCTAGACCTATAGGACTTTGTGTATAGACTCCTAAATCATTCATTTGTGATCTTATTCATAATTATGAATCTATCTTCCAATTATAATGTTAAGCTAGTGTAGCGTCGTAAATTGTATGCACTTGCTAGGGTGGTACAATTTCACACCTAGTTTAGCACCCGCCTTAGTGCATTTTACATTTTGCATTGCATTGCTCCTTTAGCACTTAATTAATCAAATTAATTAGGTCTAAAGGTCATATTTCATCATCCTTCACATCATAAAGTCGGGCCCTTTCGTTAAAGTGTGCCCCTTTTCATTTTATTCCTCCAATACATCATCTAATCAAAAACCCTAATTAAGTCCTATTTCAAACTTGGGGGCTTGATTTCGGGGGTCAAAACATCTCGAAATCACCTGTAACTTCGGGATTCTCTCTAAAATCATCATATCTGACGGCCCTAAAAATTTGGTGAAAAGTTGTCGGAACCGTGGCGCCCGGAGTGCACACGGTCCCAGACATTTTTCCCAAAATTTTAGGAGCGCGATCCAATCATAAAATAAAGCTTAACCCCAAGAAATTGGCGGGATATTCAATCTCTAGGTCGGCCAAAAGATGAAATTGCGACCTAGGGTTTCATACATAAGAGCTCTCTTTCTTCATTTGAAAGGATCGGATTTTTGTTCCCAGGAACCTCATATGCAGCGAAAGAGCAGATCTTTGAAGACTTCAACATCTTACAACATCCCTCTATCAAGCATTTATCAATTCCATTCATCCATTTAGGGCTTGGAAGACATTGAAGAACAATAGGAGATTACCGACTGAAGATTGGCTTGTACCTCTCCCTTGAGGGTTGGGTATGATTTCATGTTGTTTTCATGTCTTTGCATAAGCTTCAATATCTCATTTATTCATGCTTTAGATCACTTTGCATCTTGATTTAGAGCATTTACATTATCATTTACAAGCAATTAGGGTTTACTTTCTAGGTTGCTCTAGTTTGCTTTCTTGCATTTTAGGACCTTGCACACACACTAGGTCTGCACACACAATACATTTTACAAAAAAACTTGGCTATTCGTGGAGGTGGAAATCACCGAAGCGGGGGTTTGACTAAGGCAAAACCCTATATAGCCGCCCATACACCCTTTTTCAGATATAAGTGCAGGTTTCGGGACTCAAACGACACCGCAGGATACAGATCCGGAGAGAACAAGTCGAGACAGCACTCTGCATCAAATTGCAGAGCAAAAGACTGGGACAGGGGCGCTGGGTGCCCTGGTCCTGCCAGGACAGGGGCGCTGGGTGCCCTGGTCCCTGGGACAGAGGCGCTGGGTGCCCTGGTCCTCCGGACAGACAGCATTTTCGACAGTTTCCAACAGTGTTCCAGAGTGCAAAATAGCAGTTTTCGGTGCAGTTTCAGGTGCAGAATCAGGACAGTGGCGCCCGCGCCCCCGTCCCGAACATTTTCAGTCTGATTTTGACTCTGGGTACGCATTTGCATTCTTGTTTTATCCTTGTGTTTACAGCTTTCCATTGTCTAAGTTCAATTCTGCAATCTTGTTGTTAGTTCATACTTGCATTTTAGGGTTAGGAATTGGACTTGCATAATCTTACCTTTCAATTACAACAAAGGAATAGAAACCCTAATAGGTAGCCCGTGGCTCTCTCTTTCACAAAAAGAAGTAGCCAATTGTGTGATACCTCTAGGCTCTTTCATATTCCGTAATGTGTGACAAGAGGTAGGATTAGGGCATGATAACCTAGTCTCGCTTTTTCCCCCACACAGCTAGGTAGAAAGTGCTAGCTTTAATGAAAGAAAATGGAGTAAGGGGCCTATGAGGGTATAGGTAGAGGTTGTATACCTCTAATATGTAGGAAACCCTTCTCCATTTCTGAAAAATCAGGAACAAGCAGCAACAGATGTAGGCTCTGATACCATGAAGAAGTTGAGGAAATACAACTTCAGAGATCCCAAGAACACCTGCATGCAAATACCTGTCATGAGAGAAGAATGGAAGCACATAAAGCAAAAAAGCATAAATGCTCTGAAGAAGAAGAAAAATATCATTTATAAAGGGAATCAATTTATGAAAAAGTACAATACAATCTTTATAAAAGGATAATAGAAACCCTAAAGATATGCAACCCTAAAGAAACCCTAAAGGGATAATGTGTATTTAATAATTAGAATAATTATTAAATACCTACAATATTTATTAAATGCCTAAGTTTAGCTTAAGCATAGAGTTTAATAGACTAATAATTAAATAAATAATTATTAGCTAATATATCAATTGGAAGATATTCGCAATCTACAAAATGATAGCGTGGATGAAGATATGATGAATATGACAACCCCAAGGATGGTGGATGGACACATCATTAGTTGAAGGACATGATAAATGGTATGAGTTAGAGGTGGAGTAAATGCCAGATCATGTGGAAAAAATATAAAGAAAAGCGAGGACGAATTTTTTACGATAGTGCATTTATGATTCAGGCCTATGGTGGCGAAGTAGGACGTTGGTGTCGGACGAAATGAATGAGGTGTTGTTTGTTTTATGGTTATTTGGTGGCTATGCATATCATTTTTTCATATTGGTTTCTTTGAAAACAAATTGAAGAGAGTTGAAAAATGAACTCAAAGGTGATGACACTATAGCAAGTAGAAAATGGAAGCCTTCTTCACCCTCAAAATGACGAAGAAATTAGTGTCATTTGTGGGGAAGGTTTCAAAGAGGCATATACAAGGACTCTTTCTATACAAGGATGAAAGGCTTTTGGAGGTGGTTAAGCTATTAATAGGTGAGGACATTGTGCATATTAGTCACAGATATAAGACTAAAATGGAGCATTTTTCTTTAATTGTTGCTTGGGGTTTAGAATTTGAAGATGTAGTGGATAAGATTAGACAAGTGTTGAAGGAATTAATCACAAAAGATTTTTTAGGCGGTATGGAATCCATACTTGAATGGGTTGTCCCAAGGGTTGGCATTATTATTTATGAAGGAACAGAGGAACCTACAAACCATATCCCATTTGTTCGTTGGTCGGAAGATGATTTGAAAGTGAGGTGTTGAGTGTTGGCATGGCGTGGTTGGGAGGTCTTTAAAACTTTTGTAGGTTTGATGCATGTTGAAGCAGCTACAAACATAGCGCATGAAGTGGCGAGGGTGGAGATGGGTCGAGAATTGAGACCTAGGGCACATATAGAGGAGGCGATGAGAACCTTGGCTAGGTTCAATGAGGAGCATGCTAATGATAGCTATTAGTTGAATTTTCTATATGTTTAGATTAGCAATGTTTTAGATAGTGATAGAGATACTGTTAGCAGTGTTTTTGGTTATCTGTTGGGTAGAAAATGTGCCCTTTATACTATTACGCATTGTCTTTCTATATTTTGTAGTGGTTGTTGAGATGTTATAAGGTACTATGATGTGTTAGAATTGATGGGTGGCTCTTTGTAGAAGGTTTTTGGGATGATGATTTTATGAACTATGTATTGTTTGATATTTCAAGTTAATACAAAAATCTATTACCGACCAAAAAAAAACTTATTTACTATTTACATTTTTATCAAATTACTATTTTATTCACGTTTTTACCAATGTATTACCTAATAACTATTTAATTTAAATTTTGATGTGTTTAACAATCACAACATAGGAGTGTGTTGTGGTTACTAACAAGCAAAATGGCATGCAGGAGTAGGCGAGCAAGCAAAGCTAGGGTTTCAGCAGAGGAAGCACAAGATTTAGGTGAACGAGACAATGATTGGAAGGTAGATGGCTCAGGTGGGCACAATTTTACCTTGGCTTGAGTTTGGTGGATCATCCTACTCGGTCAGGTCTAGTGCCCAGTTTGGGAAGCTTGCTTTGCTTCTCTCTGTGACCTTGTTGATCTCCTATATTTGGGTTGCCTCTGTTTGAGCATGATGTCCTTCATTTTTTCTCAAAATATTGGGAACAGTTGGTATTGTATGTGCTATATGTGTATTTTTACAGCTTTGACAAAGGGTTGTCATCATTAGTCTAGCCGTGTCTTTGTTGGTTTCATCCTTTGGATGACCTCTTCTCTAGTTTGGGCTTTGCTTTGGTTTTTTGATTTGTGGGGGTTGATGCTTTTGTTGGGGGTTTTCTCTTATCCTTTGGCCCTCTCTTTTTGTGGATGCCCTATTAGGGCTAAGTCACTTTGTGGTAGCTTTGGGGGGGTCTCTCTAGCCCTTTGAGGGTATGATCTTTGTTTTGGATTTTGGACATGATGCTTCTTTGGAAAAAAAAATTTGGGGTCTATTTTGTTGTGCCTTTTGGGAGCCTTTTTTGCCTCTCTATGTGTCCTCATTTCGTGACTCTCAAAGTTATTGCTTTGTTCTTGGGGGGTGTAGTTCTTTCTTGTCATTATCATGTCTTTACCCCTTCTTTGATTTTATTTTTTGTGAGGGGATGGTCAAGTATTTTTATCCCCCTAGCATTGTTTAATGTGCCTACCCTATGGGCTATTATGGTTGTCTCTGTCTTTGTTGGCCCCATTGTTGGTTTCTCTCTTCTTGCTTCTTCGGTGCTGGCCTTTTTGCTTCTATCTCAACATCCTTGGTTTTCTTTGTTTGTTCCTATAGAGGTGGCCCTATCTTGTTTTGAGGTGGAGATGGGTGGTGCTAGAGATAAAATTTCTCCTATTGAGGTGGACTTGGATGCTACGGTTGATGTTGGGAGGTGTTCGTGGGAGGCTAATGATGCCTTGTCTCTTGGTTGTATGGGAATTGAGGCTAGTCTTTTTACTAATTTCTCTCCTTTTTCCTCTATTGAGGTGGTGATCTTGGAGTGTATGATTAACTCAGTTTTATTCATTCTCAAGATTAAGGTTATGGGAGCCTTTCAAAAACTCATTGTTAAGGTTGAGGGTACTTGGAAAACCCCTATGGCTATGTTGGTCTAAGCCTCCTGGAGTATGGCTTTGACTTTTTTCTTTTTTCAGATGGCTCTTCAGTGATTATACTTTGTTGTTAGGTCAAGGATGGGTTGTTGGATGTCTATATTGTATCTTAGGGCAACGTTCTTCTTTGGGTTCCAAATCCATGTAAAATCTGAGGGTTTCAGGTCCCTTCAAAACTTGTTGTAAGGGTTTTCAAGTCCCCTCAAAACCTATTCGATCCTTAATAAAAAATTATTTAATTTACATTCTATACCTGTTTATTGTTAACTTTCACTAATAACTATTTTATTTAGTATTTACATTTTATAAGTAATTACTATTTTATTTTGAACACTTCATTCCCTAATAAATTTTTAATTTACATCCTATAATTATAGATCAATTGGTATTTTTAAAATTTAAAAAATAAATAAACAACCATCAAAACTAATACTATTTTATGTAACAAAATATAACTTAATTGTACCTAGTAATTTATTTGTATGCTCTATAGTTTGATCTCTAATGCATTGAGTAAACCTTTCTCCTCTTTATTTTAATTTACCTTGTGGTAATTTATTCTCTCCTCTTTGCACCTTGTTGTCCTGCTCTTCGAAATAATTATTTTTAAAGGCATGCATTTACCTTGATTTGTGTCTTGCTATTTATGTTTTTTTTTAATAAAAAGTGACGGTTTGAAAAGTTATCACTTTTAATTGAATATTTTATGTTGTCGACTTATTATTTGTTCAATTTAACATTTTTTTTAACACACTCACGTCATTCCACTCCACCTCATGCTACCACTATAGGTTATGCCCCTCGACATAATTATAAATCAATATTTAGAAAAATATCTCTTTACAAAACTTAAAATTAAATTTAAATTTTTTTATTAAAATGTAAAATAAAAAATAGAAGTAAAATTAGACAACGTGTCTATTATATACAATTCAAATTTCAAACCCCAAAAACATTTAATTTATCGCAGAGAATGATGTTAAGACTATCATAAGTTCTTGATAAAATTGAAAATTATGGTCATTGTAGACACAGAAAGTTGTCTCGTGCCTTGAATGCTAATTTTATTAATTTATTTCTCCTTATGAATTAAATAATTTTAATTATTTAATTAACTTAATTAATTTAACTTTGTTCTTCTAATTCAACCTCATTCCTCCACTTCAAAATCAAAATTCAAATTTCACTCCAACTTCATAATTAAATATTTTTATTATTATTATTTTTTTATCGGTAATAGTTTTTGAGTTATATTAATGCAAAATTTTAAGCATACAAAAATGCAATCTCCCATAGTCCATTTACATATTGTAGGCAACAAAACCCCATACTACCCACAACCATACAGTATGTTCTAAAAAACCATACAACCTATGCAAGTCCAAAAAAGACCAGTTCAATGTTGCTCCCGCCAAACCCAAATATTACAGAAATAGTTTAATTTTAACAGTTAACTATTATCAAAAAATTTGCAAAAGTATATAAAAACAATGGCCAAATGGTCACTCACTCGTTGTCGCCCTGGCTCTCCTTCTCCCCTCCCTCCTTGGTGACTGGAGCTTTACCTCTTGTCGCTTCATTTTTCATCTTTGGGATGCAATCCAAATATTCGAAGTCGAGGTCACCTTCCAAGCTCACCAACAACTGAACAACCTGTCCTTCCTCAAACATGTCTCTCGGGTCTCTATCAATTTCCATCCGTTCTACCACCTATAATGCCTTTGAGACTTCATCCACCCTAATTAGTTTCACACATAGCTTCATAGCTTGCCATCCAATATGAGCATGCTCACGACACTATTCTTTTATATCATCCTCTAGCCAACGGACAAAAGGCAACGGGTCCTCCTGGTCATCTCCCTCATTGATATGAATTCCTACTCAAGGCACAACCCACTCTAGAAGTGAGTCAAGATTGAGAAAGTACTCCTCATCAATTAGTTTGGTCAATGTGAGTCTAATCTTCTCCACCTCCAGCTCAAACTCGCATGCCCATGCTAGAACCAAAGAGTACACCTCCATATTCATCCAGTATCGATGATTGACAAACACCACCTCTTCTGCAAGCATGAGGTGAGCCGCACTCCACAGCTTCTTTGCCTTGTAATGGAAAAGTCCCTGCATCCTCTTCTCTGTCACCTTGCCCGGGAATGGCACCAACTTCTTATCTATGCACAAAGTGAAGTTTGCCTCCATAGTCACTTGCAAATTAAAACTGCACTAGCTTCTGCAATGACAATTTCATAAAAGCCACAAAGTAGTGCAATCAATTAAAAAACACACAAACACTAGCTTGCAAACCAAAAGGAAATAAATTCCTACGTTGTCGTTTAGGATGAGTAATGAATGCAAAAGTGATGGCATAAATGCCATGAGATTGCATGGAAGATTTGTTGTCATCCTCTACCCGCACCAAAATGTGCGACCTGCCAAAGATAACTACCACATTCAAGGAGCAAGCGCCAACTTGCGTGGTGTACTTGCCAGAAAACTTCCCTCGCTTGCGTATTGCAGGCTGCAAATTCCTAAAAGACTGCATTTAAAACTACCTCCATAGTCTTCCATCTCCTTTCCACCACTTGGTCGTATAACTATCCATATAACTGATAACTCAATGATGAACGAATAGTACCAAACCGGTACTGAGAGGGGGGGTGAATCAGTACAGACAAAATACAGTCTTAAACCAGTTCATCAACAATTACTCCAAATGACTGGCAAATAGTGACACCGGTTTGAAACAGAGTGGAACTGGTAAAACCCAGAACAACTAAAGCAATCATAAACTGGTTACTCACTTAGCTTTCCACTCAACTCAAAACTACACTACCATTTCACCCTTATGCATGAATAGGTAATCTATCATCATATCTTCACTATAGCTAGTTCAACATGTTTTATTGACAGGCATAAAACACAGAACCATCATATGCTTAATAGGCAATAACAGAGTATCACAAAATAAAAGCATCACACATAACACACACATTTTTCACGTAGAAACCCAACTGGGAAAAACCACGGTGGGGATGAATACCCACAAGTTGTTTTGAACTCTTTGGAAGTCCGCTCTGTTAGGAGCCTTGTCCGGTTAAAGACATTACAAAAGGTTCTGCTAGGAACCAATCTTGTTAGAGATTACCAGGTTAAGAGATGGCTACAATACCCGGTTAAGGGTTAAACCCTGTTAAGGGTACCTTGTTAGAGGATTTAAAGAACTCAATAGCTAAAGGATTTCCAGAGCTCTCTAGCTTTCCAGATCTCAATAACTTCGAGTTACCCTGTTAAGGGATTTACAACAAGTCGGTTAAGGCTACCCTCTTAGGGGATTTCACAACTGTTGAAGTGGTTAAAGATCAACAGGTATATCAATGACCTGATAATATCACTCAATGCCAATGCAGATCCGCTTAAGCTCCTCTTTACCTTCTGCACTTACTCTCTGCAGATATAACTTCTCTCTTCTGGTCTTGAAAGAATCACGTATCTCTTCTCTTAGATACACACACACAACTTTTGCCAATAACCCTAGAAAGAGTCACAACATTGACCTTATAGAAAACAGTTAGGTCGGAAGCATAAACCCTAAACCCTAAACCTAATGGGTTAAGGAATTCAAACGGTTCAATCCTAACCGTTGAGCATACTGCATTAATCTCCATCGTTCATTTTCTGTCATTTTACAGTCTTCTCATATTCCTGAGGTAGATAGGAAAGATCTTCTTTCCACTATTTCCATAGCGGCTGATAACCCATTCACATGTTATCACCGTTTTGTAGTCTTCTTATATTCCTCAGGTAGATAGGCAAGATCTTATTTCTTGTTGTCATGCTAACTCATCGCACAAAGTCACCGGTTGAGCCACACAGGCTTGAAGCACTTCAACCGGAAACCCTAAGGCTGAGACTACAAACTGGTAGTCATTCAACACTTCCATGTGCCGGTTCCATAACCATATGCCAGTTCACCTTTAAACAAGAACACTACTTCACTTTGGCACAAGTGTCGGTTCACAGTGTTATACCGGTTCTCTCATATGTCGGTTCACACCTTTGCAACATAGTGACATCAATGACAACATACAATGTCATTATGTCCACATGTTGGTTCTCATAATGCCAACAATCTCCTCCTTTGGCATTGATGGCAATATACAAAGATATCTCTCCGCTTCACATCTTCTCCCCCAATTTTTGCAGATATATTCTCCACTTTACATCTTTTCCCCCTTTGACAACAATGCCAAAGTGGAGGCACAAACTTCCATGTTCCATTATGTTGCTCCCCTTGAGGAGTAGCATCCTTCAACACATCAATCCTGAAGAAAGATTTGACTATGCAATACATGACTAATGTGGAGCATATACCTTTAGTTCACCTCCTGAAGGGGCAACACCCCTAATTCACCTCTTAAGTGTGTAAATGTAGTCTTTGGGAGAGGCTTGGTGAATATGTTTTCTAACTACTCCTTACTGGACACATGCTCTAGTGCAATCTCTTTGTTCTGAACCTTTTCCCTCAAGAAATGATACTTAAGCTCAAAGTGCTTGGTTCTAGAATGTAAAACCAGATTCTTTGAAAAATTTACAGCACTTGTGTTATCACAGAATATACTTGCCAGTTCAGATACAGGGATTTTGAAGCCATCTAATACATGCTTCATCCAGATTGTCTAAGTGCAGTTCATGAAAGCTGCAACATACCTCGCTTCCGCTGTAAACTGAGAGATACAACTCCGCTTCTTACTCATCCATGAGACCAGTCTACCATTGAGAAAGAATGCACCACCGGTTGTGCTTTTTCAATCATCCACATTACCTGCCCAGTCAGCATTTGTGAATACTTTCAAGTTGAAATCATTGTTGTATGGGTACCACAATCCATAGTCAATTGTTCCCTTCAGATACCTAAGAATCAGCTTGACTACAACCAAGTGGGATTCTCTTGGACTTTTCTGGAACCTTGCAGTAATGCCAACTACATGTGCAATATCCAGTCTGCTATGCACTATATAATGCAATTTACCAATCATTGATCAGTATTCCTTCTCATCAACCAATGTTGAGTCATCCTCTTTTGATAATTTGGGTCACCATCGGTGTACCAACCGGTTTGCTATCTTCCATGCCAAAGGTCTTCAATACCTCTTTGACATATTTGGACTAAGTGATAAAGATTCCATCTTTTATTTGCTAGATCTGCAGTCCAATGAAGAATTTAATCTCCCCTATAAGTGACATCTCAAACTCTTCCTTCATCTCATCAGCAAACACATGACTCATCTTGTCATCTCCACCAAAGATAATGTCATCAACAAAAACTTCACAGATCAGGATCTGATCTCCTTTAGATTTCAAGTAGATATTGTTATCTTCACTTGTTCTCTCAAATCCAATCTTCACAAGATGGTAATGTAGACGTTCATACCATGCCCTAGGTGCTTGCTTCAGACCATATAAGGCTTTATGTAGCCTACATACCATGTCACTGTCTTCAGATAGGGCAAACCCAGCTGTTTGCTCAATATACACCTCCTCTTCAAGTACACCATTTAGGAATACAAATTTTACATCCATTTGATATACTTTGAAGCCTTTAAAAGCTACATATGCAAGAAGCATACAAACTCCTTCCAATTTGGCTATAGGAGCAAAGGTTTCTCCATATTCTTCTCCTTCTTCTTGAGCATATCCTTTACAGACCAATCTGGCTTTGTTCCTAATCACTGTGCCATCCTCATTCAGCTTGTTTCTGAACACCCATTTGGTGCCAATGACATTTTTATGTTCCAGTCTGGGTACCAAGGACCATGTACCATTTTTCTCTATGTGGTCAAGTTCCTCTTTCATTGCCTTGATCCAGTCTTCATCTTTATGAGCCTCTTTGAATGACTTAGGCTCAAATTCAGAGATCAAACATGAGTTTTCTCTGATCTTTCTTCTTTTAAGGATTCCTGCATCTTATCTCCTATGATCTGCTTAGGATCATGATTCCACTTGACATACCAAGGAATAGTCTTGATCGGTTCTTCTTGCTTTTCCTCTTCATCCTCATCTTCATCAGTTTCGACATTCACCGGTTCAGGAACACTGTTAGTGGTACTTGGTTGACTGATAACTAGTTCCCAAAAGGTTGCAACCGATTCATTTATAGCTTGCTCAATGCCTGTTTCCTCTGGTTTCTTAGAGGTTTCATCAACTCTCACATTGATACTTTCCATAATTCTCTGAGTCCTATTGTTGAAACACTTGAGAGGTTTACTCTTGGTGGAATATCATAGGAATATTCCCTCATCACATTTAGCTTCAAACTTGCCCTGATGTTCACTCCTCTTGATGTAACACTTGCTACCAAATACCCTAAAGTAGCTAACCACAGGTGTCTTACCGGTCCAGTACTCATAAGGAGTTTTATCCTTACCTTTCTTGATGAGTACCCGGTTCATTGTGTGGACTGCAGTGCTCACCGCTTCTCTCCAAAAGGTGTGAGCTACCTTTCATTGAATCAACATCGTTCTAGCTACTTCAACCATGGTCTGGTTATTCCTCTTTGTTAATCCATTCTGCTGTGGAGTCTGGGGGGTAGATAACTACCTCTTGATGCCATGTTCTTCACAGTACTTGTTGAATTCATCGGAAGTGAATTCCCCTCCTTGATCAGTTCTCAGGCACTTGATCCTTTTATTGCTTTCCTTCTCCACTAATGCTATGAAAGCTTTGAACTTCACAAAGGCTTCAAACTTGTCTTTCAAGAATGTGACCCACATCATTCTTGAGCAGTCATCAGTGAAGATCATGAAGTACCTATCACCTTGCACACTTCTAGTTTTCATAGGATCACACAAATCAGTATGCACAAGATCAAGCAATTTGTCAGCAATGAAAGATTTACCTTTAAAGGTTGAGGAAGACATTTTCCCCAATTGACACTCTCTACACAAGGCATTATCCATTTTGCTTAGCACCGGCAACCCTTTAACTGCCTTGATCTTACTGACCTTTACAATGTTATCAAAGTTTACATGGCAGAGTCTCCTATGCCATATCCAGCTATCATCAAATTTAGCCATAAGACATGTACTTATATTTGCATTCAAATGAAATAGGTTACCTTTGGTCTGCATGCCGGTGGCCACCAATTCACCATCTTTTCCTTTGATTATGCAGACTCCATTCTTGAATTCTAGAGTGAGGCCACTGTCATTCAGCTCAGCAACACTCAAAAGGTTGTGTCTGAGGCCATCAACCCAGTACACATTGTTAGCACTACTCTTTGCATTTAGAGAGATGGAACCTCTACCTTTGACCATGCATGGTGCATCATTGCCAAAGCAAACCACACCACCATCATACTCCTCCAAGGATAGAAACTTGCTCCGGTCACCAGTCATATGGTGAGAACAACCACTATTAATGATCCACTCATTGGAATTATCAAACCAGGAGACAAGAGCCTTCTTGTCTGACACATCCTCTTTGACAACAACAAACACAATATCTTCATTTTCTTCATCCTCTGATTCTTCATCTGTGACACCTTCATCAACTGCCATAAAACAGTTTCTCCGGTTTCCTCCTTTATCTTTCCTGAACCTTTCAGGTTTGTCCTTGTTATCGCCATTAGGATAGTTTATAGCAATATGTCCTATCTGATTACAAGAAAAGCACTTCAAAGGTAGCTTACCTTTGTATTTACCGGTTCCTTTAGGAAGCTTCCTGACAAGGAGAGCTTCAAATGCCATCAGAATCTCCTCATCATCCATTTCTCTACTTTGTCTAGGTTCACCACTAGTGCTAGCTTCTTTTCCTTTCTTGGATGGTATAGCAGAGGCTTTAAAAACTGATTTAGTCTTTTGAACACTACCATCAAAACTATTTAGCTCATAGGCAATCAACTTGGCTATGATGGAGTCCAAGGATACCTTAGTCTTGTCTATTGATCTCAGCTCCTGAATAGCAGCAACCCTTATTGCATAGATTGGCAATAGGGATCTCAGGACTTTGCTTACCACAGTGGAATGTTCTATTTTACCACCTGCACTCTTGATTTCTCCCACAACTATTTTGATTCTTATTCCATACTACTGAATGGTCTCACCTTCAACCATCCGCATATCTTCAAACTTCCCTCTCAAGCTTTCTTCCTTAGCCTATTTTACATGTTCATCACCACCATGGATATTTTCAAGAGAATCCCATACCTCTTTGTGATTTACCTTGTCCTAAACATCAATAAACTCAATGTCAGATAGACTACTAATAAGGGCTTCCATGACTTGCCCATTTTCTTGTATCTCTTTCTTTTGGTCATCGGTGAGAGTACCAGTAGGGACAACATAGACATTGCCAACATAACTCCAGTGTTGAGCACCCATGCTTCTAATGAATATCTTCATCATATCTTTCCATATACTGAAATTTTCTCTGTTAAAGTTTGGACCTTCCCTCTTCATCATTTGACTGGGATCTTTACCTAAAGTGGTTAAGCTTACAACACAGAGGACCTGGAGGATGCTTTGATACCAATTGATAACTCAATGATGAACGAATAGTACCAAACCAGTACTTGGGGGGGTGAATCAGTACAAACAAAATACAGTCTTAAACCGGTTCAACAACAATTACTCTAAATGACTAGCAAACAGTGACACTGGTTTGAAACAGAGTGGAACCGGTAAAACCCAGAACAACTAAAACAATCATAAACCGGTTACTCACTTAGCTTTCCACTCAACTCAAAACTACACTATCATATCACCCTTATGCATGAACAGGTAATCTATCATCATATCTTCACTACAGCTAGTTCAACATGTTTTATTGATAGGCATAAAACATAGAACCATCATATGCTTAAAAGGCAATAACAAAGTATCACAAAATAAAAGCATCACACGTGAACATATTTTTCACGTGGAAACCCAACTAGGAAAAACCACGGTGGGGATGAATACCCACAAGCTATTTTGAACTCTTTGGAAGTCCGCTCTATTAGGAGCCTTGTCCGGTTAAAGACATTACAAAAGGTTCTACTAGGAACCGATCTTGTTAGAGATCACCCGGTTAAGGGTTAAACCCTGTTAAGGGTACCTTGTTAGAGGATTTCAAGAACTCAATAGCTAAAGGATTTCCAGAGCTCTCTAGCTTTCCAGATCTCAATAACTTCGAGTTAACCTGTTAAGGGATTTACAACAAGTCGGTTAAGGCTACCCTCTTAGGGGATTTCACAACTGTTGAAGTGGTTAAAGATCAACGGGTATATCAATGACCTGATAATAGCACTCAATACCAATTCAAATCTGCTTAAGCTCCTCTTTACCTTCTGCACTTACTCTCTACAGATATAACTTCTCTCTTTTGTTCTTGCAAGAATCACGTATCTCTTCTCTTAGATACACACACACAAATTTTGCCAACAACCCTAGAAAGAGTCACAACGTCGACCTTATAGAAAATAGTTAGGTCGAAAGCATAAACCCTAAACCCTAAACCTAATGGGTTAAGGAATTCAAACGGTTCAATCCTAACTGTTGAGCATACTACATTAATCTCCATCATTCATTTTTCATTGTTTTACAGTCTTCTCATATTCCCGAGGTAGATAGGCAAGATCTTCTTTCCATTGTTTCCATGGCGGCTGATAACCCATTCACATGTTATCACCATTTTGTAGTCTTCTCATATTCTTGAGGTAGATAGGCAAGATCTTCTTTCCTGTTGTCATGCTAACTCATCGCACAAAGTCACCGGTTGAGCCACACAGGCTTGAAGCACTTCAACCGGAAACCCTAAGGCTGAGACTACGAACCGGTAGTCATTCAACGCTTCCATGTGCCGGTTCCATAACCATATGTTGGTTCACCTTTAAAAAAGCACACTACTTCACTTTGGCACAAGTGTCGGTTCACAGTGTTATACCAGTTCTCTCATATGTTAGTTCACACCTTTGCAACATATTGACATCAATGACAACATACAATGTCATTATGTCCACATACCAGTTCTTAGAATGCCAACAATAACATCCAATATTAGATAGCAAGTCTACCACTGCATTTTCTCCTTGCCTGACATGAGAGACACAAAATTCCACAAATGATTTGAGCTTCTCTCAGATTGTAGACACCTAGCAGTTTATTTTCCAGCATGAAGCGTTGCCTTTAGCAATTGCGTTAATAACTACCTAAGAATCTCCTTCCAAATGCAATCGTTGGACTTTCATATTTAAAGCCAAGTCAGTTGCCAAAAGTGTCGCCTGGACCTCCACTTCATTATTTGTACCATCCTGTAGATGTTGTGCTCCTTTGAAGAGGATAGACCCATTATCATCCCTCGCCACCACCCCAACACCTGAGATTATCAGATTTCCTCTTAAAGCACCGTCAAAATTGACCTTTATCCACTCTTTACTAGATGGTTCCCATTTAACATCCCCTATATTAGAAAAAGGATCAACCCCCAAGGACCCATTAATGGGTTGGAAGTACACAAGAGACCAGTTTGCTTGAATATCTCTGTCTTCATTTGTGAAAGGGTGTTTTACCAAATTATGATTCTTAGCCGCCACAGAGACAGCTTCAACTATTTCTCTTTCTACCTTTGCACACAGGCTCTCCACTGATTCCTCTTTTCCTTGAAAAATTCTCCTATTTCTCTCCTTCCAAATCTCCCATACAACAAGGGAGGGGGTTACTAGCCAGAGGCTAGAGAAAACTAACTTGCTAGAGAAAACTAACTTACGACAAGGTAGTCTCCAACTTATAAAAATGTCAAAAATTGAGTTGGTTAATGGGACGGCCCAACCCAACTTATCAAGAAGGAAGCTTCATACCTTATGTGCCTCCTCACATTGGAGTAGCAAATGATCCAAAGTTTCTTCAGCCTTCTTGCACATTATGCACCTAAAGGGACCCAAGAAGCCTAATCTACACAATCTTTCTCCTATGAGGATTTGCTTTTTCAAAACCAGCCAAGAGAAGGCTTCTACTTTTGAGAGGATAGGAGAGATCCATAGCAATTTAGTTGGCCAGTCTGCCCTTCTTTCCAGATTTTCTAAAATACCATAACCAATCTTGACCAAGTATTGCCCTGATTTTGAACCACACCATCTAAGAGTATCTTCCTTGTTAGATAAAGGTGGCATGTACTCCTGCAGGATGGTCTTCAAAATATCTTTGTGGTTTGATGTTAGAGGAAGGTTATCCACCTTCTTCCACTCCCAACGATCTACCCCATTTGTCCTACATTTCATAAGGAAATCCCCTACCTTCAAACCCCATTGTGCTTCTGTGACCTGTTTGATTTTTGCGAAGCCTTGTCTCTCATAAAGGGTTGGTCTCCCCTCCCAAGAGTCCATCCAAAAAATTTCCGTTGTCCCTTTACCTAATTACCAAGTGATATGCTCAGTAATAACATGTCTATAGGAGCAAAGGAAGTTCTAGATAGCAAAGCCTTTGGGTAGGACACTGATTGTAAAAATTCATTCCCTGCTCATCAAATCTAGGTATTTATGTTTAAAAATTTGTACCCACTTCTGATTTGGATGAGAGTAAATTTTCCATAACAATTTTGCGCCCATTACCTCATTAAGAAAAGTCCAATTCCGCAAACCTACATCCTCTGCCTATTTGGATTGGCAAACTTTATCCCATGCAACCAAGGGGATTTTATCACGCATCTCTTTGCCATTCCATAGAAAAAAATTCATTCCTCTGTTAATGCAGCTAGTCACTTTCTCTGGTATCTTTAAAGCCGTCATGGAGTATATAGGAAGAGAAGAGAGAACCGATTTAAGGAGCATAATTCATCTAGCCAAAGTGAGCCATTTACTTTTTCAACCTTCAAGATGATTGACACAACTGTCAATAAGACTATGCCATAAATCCATGTGGCTTGGCCCACCAAATAAAGGAGTACCCAAGAATTTCCCAGGTAGTGTGCCCATTTTGACTCCTAGGATGTTGGTAATTCCTTGTTGTCTACTACCCCTAGTGTTGAAAAATAAAACTTCTATTTTTGCCCAATTAACCTATTGACCAGATGCCCTACAAAAGGTATCTATTGTCCTTCTAATTACTCTAGCCTCTTGAAGTGAAGACTATCCACATAAAAGGGTGTCATCCGCAAATTGTTGATGGGTTACTGGATCCATTCCTTCCACAATTTTAAATCCTTTCCAAGATCCTTGATTCTTCTAAGAGAGAATTAATCTTCCCAAAACTTCAGCCAAAATAATGAATAGAAAGGGTGAAAGTGGATCACCTTGACTGATCCCCCGGGAGGTCTAAAAGAAACCTTGTGGAGTGCCATTAACCAAAATAGAGGTCCACACTCCCCCAATACGTGCTCTAACCCAATTAATCCATCCTTCTGAGAAACCTAACCTATTCAGTGTTGGCATATGCACACTCCAATGAGACATTGTATGTGATTGAAGGTTTTGTCATTGATGGCAACCTTGCAATCCTATGGCACTGGCAAGACATTATACCGGCAAAGCATTACACTGGAAACCTTGCAATCCTATGGCACTGGCAAGACATTATACCGACAAAGCATTACACAGGAAACCTTGCAATCCTATGGCACCGACAAGACATTATACTAGCAAAGCATTACACCGACAAGACAGTGCACTGGCATCAACAGATCACTCTACACTGGAACTGGCACAGAAGAAAAGATGTATACCGGCACAGAGGCCGACAGGATTTTTGTTATGTAATATTTTGTTTATTATTGTAACTCAACTTGGCAAATTGTAAAATGACTCTTATATATAAAGGAGATCATTGTAGACATTTGTAGAAGTGAGGTAAGGAGCATAAAGAAAATTATTAGGCAGACCTAATGTGCGAAATATAAGTCAAGGGTATATGTAAAGAACAGAGCAGGAACCGGTACTGAATCTGGCATTGAAGATGCTATTGTAAAGTAGTACAAGTTATTGGATTAGTATAATCCTTATTGTAAGTCAGTGTGACTTCTCATTGAGTAGTGAGCTCTAGGCAGTTGGCCTTCCTGCATGTGCAGGCCCCTATTGTAAGTAATATTCTCTTATTGGCCAATGACTAAATATTGTGGGTCACAAATCCCACCAAGGTTTTTCCCACACTGGGTTTCCTCGTTAAACATCTTGTGTTATGGTGTACTTTTCATGTGGATGTTCTTGATTCTGTTTATTGCATTATTTCTTGCATACCGGTACACTGTTATATTATGTTCTACATGTTTTAACTTAAGAAATTCTTATTACCGGTTAGATGCTGATTCACCCCCCCCTCTTAGTATCTGTGGGACCCCTAACAATTGGTATCAGAGCTTGGTCCTCTATTTTCAAAAGCCTAACAGCATGAGGAAGATCTTGACACCGGTAAAGATGGAAAATCTGATGAAGCAACTTGAAGGAGCTCTCACAGACTATGATGTAGAGAAATTGAAAAATATCAAATTAGAAGATGATTTAAGGGTTGCTCAGGATATCATTCAGGCACTTCAAGAAAATTTTACTGTTGCAAGAAATAAGAGAAGAGAACTTTGTGAAAAACTGCAAAATGAGAATGATGAAAAGGAATCACTTAATGATATGATAAGCAAGTTGAAACAAGAAATCATGACAACAAAAAATGAAATGCAATATATGACTATGAGATTTTGCAAAGAGATTGAGGACAGGAAGAAGAATGAAGAAGAATTGACTAGAAGACTAAGTGATGCAGCAAATGAGAACACAAGACTTAGCTATGAAAATGACATGCTGAAAACAGATTTGATGCATACTCAGAATGACTTAAATGAACTGACGAGACAAAAAGAAATCTTGGAAAGGGAACTGGAAACTGCAAATCAACACAAAGAAAAATTCAAGAAAAGCTCAGAGGAACTTGGTACCTTGCTGAAGAATCAAAAACCTAAAGGTGACACTTCTTGAATTGGCTTTGAAGTTGGTGAAAGCTCCGGTACTGCAAATACTCAGGATCACAACAAACCGGTAAGACAACCTAATGCTTATAAATTCAATGGAAAATGCTTTAACTGTAATAAGTATGGTCATAGAGAAAATGAATGTAGATCTAGGAATTTTCAGAATATCAATACACCCACCGGTCAGTGTTCAAAATGCAACAAAGTTGGTCACAACTCTGAAAACTACAGAATGAATGTGAGATGTTATGTTTGTGGAAGATTTGGACATTTATCAAATCAATGTAGAACACAAACCGGCATAGGTTATGGGAAAGCTATTCAAAAGAATAATGTAACTTGTTATGCATGTAACAAGATTGGGCATATTGCTAAATTTTGTAGAAGTAAAAGAACACCGGTAGACAACAAAAGTGCTAGCTTGAAAGGTAAAGAAAAAGTTGAAGAGGTTAAGCAAGAATTCTCAAAACAATGGATTAGAAAAGCTGATCTAAATATTGGGAATACTTCTCCACCGGTAGAACCAACCAATGCTTCACCAGTAGAACAAAGTGATGCCTCACCGGCAGGACAGAGTAGTGCTCCACCGGCAGGAAGTTCTTCATCTAATTGAAGAAAATTTCCTTGAGGGTTTGGCAATCTAATGACACATGTGCTAATTATTCCCTCGGTTAGAGATAAGAAATTGAAAATTACTTATTACCGACAGACAATGTTAAGTGAATAGTTAACCGACATATAATAAATATGGTAGATGGTGAAAAGATATTATAAAAATAAGGTTTTGGCTCCATTTCATTTCACCGTGATTTCAAATTTTCAGAGAGCGTGAAGATTCCGAGCTAAGGCATTTTGAGCAAGAAGCAAGCACACTCCAAGCAATCATCCACCCAAGGTAGTAAAAGGTATTTAATCATGGCATCCACCTCTGCAATTGAATACATAGCAAAACCTACTATTGTTGAAGTAATTAAAAGACCTAGGCCCGTATTTCAATTAGTTCCTAAGATAGCAAAGAACGATGATACCCTAGGTGCTTTTTCTCAAATCCCTAAAGGAGTTGTATATGTTGAAGACCCTAGAATGTACCTCCACTATAACATTGAAGAGTTAGGAGATGAGGAAATCAAAACCATGTATAAAACCATAATATGTGATGATACCGACAATGTTAAAGATGAACACAAGGTTATTGAAACCCTAGGATTCACAGAAATCCTTAGCATTCCTGAATTTCCTAAGGATGTGATTAGGATAGTTTTAAGTAGAGTTCATGGAGAATTTTTCTGGTTAGATGCAATCCATAAGATCACCAAGGAAGTTGTGAAAGCTGTCACAGGGTTACCGACCATCAGTAAGAGATCAGATAAAACCAAGAAGGTTCCAAATGACCTAGTTACAAAACTAACTGGTGCAACATTCGATAAGAGGTCCCTAAGGGTTAATGATGGAAAAGATATCAATGTGAGATTCATAAGTATGATATTAGGTTACAAAGCCACTCATGCTAACAGACTTAACTCAGTCTCAAGTTTATGCATTAAGAGTGCTTATGATATGGTAACAGACAATGCAAAAATTGACATCTGTGAATAGTTAAAGGATGAACTGATTGACAACCTTGGAAAAATCAAGAAGGACAAGAAAGGAACTTTCAGATTTGGAAATATGTTAGTATGCCTAATGCTACACATAACAAAATAGGTTCCCAGTATAGGTTATAAAGAACTTGGATATGACATACTGGTAGGAAAGCAATTGATAGAACTGTTCAATAACATGGGTGAGAACAAGGAGAACAATATTCATGACTTTTTCCAAGCATTGAAGACCAAAATGAAGCAAAGAATAAGGTTATCTCATAAAATAGTAGACAAATACAAGGATGATATATGCTTTGTTATTAAGAAAGATGAAATCTGGATGGAAGCGGTCATCCCAAGGACAAATTGGGTAACCGAGATGGGCTATGAAACAGATGACTACATAGTTGAAACATATGCCAAAGCACTTCTGGAAGCCCCCAATGAACCTAAGGAAGAAGTATTTGGTAGTGTTGAGACCGTAGAAAGCCAAATACAATCAAATAAAAGAGTAAAGAAGGTTGAGGCATTTGTAAGGAAAGGATCCAGGCAAGCAAAGGCCATTAAGGAAGATGTATTAAAGAAAACCGGCATAACAGAGGATGAGTTGGCAGCTCCACAACCTGAAACACATCTATCACGAGTAGGTACTTCTTCAGAAGGTGACATGCCAGCAACTTTTAAAAGAGTTGTTAGAAAAAGAGATCCCTCACCAGCAACCACTCCTTCACCTAGAAGGACAAGGCAAAAGCAACAAGTAGTGAGATCTCTAGTTAGATAGGCCACACCAAAGAAAAAGTTGACACCAAAGAAAAAGAAAAGGACAAATAGTGACTTGACACCTCTTGATATACTATTAAATGAAATCACAGAGGAAGGAAAACTGAAAAATATAGAGAAAATTATGACACTCTAACTGCTGATGAGAAAGAGCAAGTTGAGAACAGTGTGATACTGCATATGGACATGTACAAGAAATTTTTTATGGAAGTAGCAAATGAAATTCCTGATGATTTATTCAAAAGACTTGAGGCTAGAAGGCAAGTAGTGATAGAATTAGACAAGAAAATAAAAATTGAGAAGCTACTTGATGTATATCCGGTAAACTCTCCCAAGGAAATTGATGATTTGATTGCTCAAGCAAACTGGTCAGTATTCTCTACTGCACACCGGCATATTTCACTAATGGCAGGAAGAGTTACCGAAGTAACAGAGGAAACAAAAGATGGTTGGAATATATTCCTGGTTGATAAAGAAAAACAAGAAGAGTACAGGAACCCTAAACCTATAAAGGTATATCAGAAAGACAGGGACAAGGGGAAAGGCAAAATTGGTGCACCACCAAGCATAAAAGTTAAAGACAACCTACCCCCACCAGTGAAAATAGCAACCACTAAAGATCAACTGGCAGCAGAAAGTA
The DNA here is from genome assembly GCF_030272615.1 of Cryptomeria japonica. Lineage (NCBI taxonomy): Eukaryota > Viridiplantae > Streptophyta > Pinopsida > Cupressales > Cupressaceae > Cryptomeria > Cryptomeria japonica. The sequence goes on from NC_081410.1 coordinate 448,200,206, forward strand.
TGGATGTAGAGGATAGCAATCCTAATTTTGAAGTCTTGTGTACTGTAAATGTTGATACTCAGAAAATCAACATAATAGTAGATAAAGATACAACTAATAAGTCAGGTATGGCAAATGAGCCTCCGGTAGCAGGGGAAACAGAGAAACCGGCAGAAGATACAGAGAAAAAGGTAGAATCTGAGGCACAGACAGAGACAAAACAACATACAGAGAAACCAACAGAGCTAAAGGCTCTGGAACAATAGGTACACAGGGAATCAGTGCCACCGGTAACTAGTGAAGTAGGAAAACCAGTGCTAAAAGAAATGCAGACACAAACTGACTTGCCAGAGGTCAATACAAGCATGGTTACTTCCACCGATACTCAGATTGTTGGATCATCATCAACATTCAAGTCAACAAATGTCACTGAGGTATTACTAGATTCCATAAAGAACATAACTAACTACAGCTCATAGGCTTATAAGGCAATTGATGATTCTATACCAATTTTGAAGGTAATAGCTCCCAATTGTAATATAGATAATAAAGATTCTTTAGGACAATTGGATACATTGTGTAAATATATTTCTAAAAACATTGAGAAAATAAAGGAAGAATCAGTAAAGGATAAGGTAGAGATTGAGAAACAAAAATTCTTTGATGAGGAAATAAAGAAGTGTAACAGAGATTTTGACACACTTCTACCGGAACTATGTAGTTTGTTGAAAGAATACAAAAATCTGTATAAAGATACATGTGAAACAAACTTTTTGACTGTAGATATTGACAAGAAAATAAGCAGGGCACAAGATGAGATAAATAAGCTTGCAAACAATTTTGTAAACTCACCTAATTCATTATCAGTTTGTGAAGAGAAGATAGCAAGTTTTGAGGAAGAACTACTCAAACTGGAAAGAGAGAGAGAGAGAATAATAAATAAGGCAAAACATTTTAGATCTAAACTGAGTCCAAGATTGGACTATTTAGCATCTTCGCGGAAGGAAATTTCAAAGGCATTAACATAGGGAAGCAAAACACCGGCAGAGCATTTGCAGCATCTCACCGATATAGTAAAAAGAATTGAGACAACAATAAAAGATAGTAAGAAGTTTATGGATAGTATACACTTAATTTTGGGAGATCTTTTTTAGATAATAACTACCCAGCTACAAGGTTGAAGATATGGATAGTTGAACCTACAAACTCTACTGACATCTTGACAACCTTTGTCATTGATGCCAAAGGGGGAGTAGTGGGATGAGAAAATTCAAAACACAGGAATCATATGCTTAGGGGGAGCTCTCACATTTTTGGTAAACATTTTTGGTAACATTTTTGGACTACACATTTTTGGATACTTTTTGAAATTTCTCATGAGTGTTGCCATCAATGCCAAAGGGGGAGATTGTTGGCATATGCACACTCCAATGAGACATTGTATGTGATTGAAGGTTTTGTCATTGATGGCAACCTTGCAATCCTATGGCACCGACAAGACATTATACCGGCAAAGCATTACACAAGAAACCTTGCAATCCTATGGCACCAGAAAGACATTATACCGGCAAAGCATTACACAGGCAACCTTGCAATCCTATGGCATCGACAAGACATTATACTGGCAAAGCATTATACCGACAAGATAGTGCACCGACATCAACAAATCACTCTACACCAGCACCGACATAGAAGAAAAGATGTATACTGGCACAGAGGCCGACAGGATTTTTGTTATGTAATATTTTGTTTATTATTGTAAGCCGACTTGGAAAATTGTAAAATGACTCTTATATATAAAGGAGATCATTGTAGACATTTGTAGAAGTGAGGTAAGGAGCATAAAGAAAATTATTAGGCAGACCTAATGTGCGAAATATAGGTCAAGGGTATATGTAAAGAACAGAGCAGGAACCGGTACTAAATCTGGCATTGAAGATGCTATTGTAAAGCAGTAAAAGTTATTGGATTAGTATAATCCTTATTGTAAGTCAGTGTGACTTCTCATTGAGCAGTGAGCTCTAGGCAGTTGGCCTTCCTACATGTGCAGGCCCTTATTGTAAGTAATATTCTCTTATTGGCCAGTGAGTGAATATTGTGGGTCACAAATCCCACCGAGGTTTTTCCCACACCAGGTTTCCTCGTCAAACATCTTGTGTTATGGTGTACTTTTCATGTGGATGTTCTTGATTCTGTTTATTGCATTATTTCTTGCATACCGGTAGACTGTTATATTATGTTCTGCATGTTTTAACTTAAGAAATTCTTATTACCGATTAGATACTGATTCACCCCCCCCTCTTAGTATCTGTGGGACCCCTAACATTTAGAACCTGGAGTAGAAATTCTCAGTCCACCATGTCGTATGCTTTCCTGATATCCAGCTTGATCAACATACGATCCACCTTTGCTTGTCGTACAATATGAATAGCTTTGTGTGCAATTATTATTCCTTCAACAATCGATCTACCTAGGACAAAACCACTATGTTCTTCTGAAAAAATGTGATTCAGAATTGGCTTTAAATGATTTGAAATCACTTTCGCTACCACTTTATAAATTGTATTATACAATGAAATTGGCCTGAATTCATTAAAAGAAGTAGGATGTTCCACCTTGGGGATAAGGGCTAAAAGTGTGCAGTTCAGTTCCTTTGCTACATGCACCTTTCTCCGTGACTCCTCCACCACAGCCCAAACATATTTTCATACTATATCACAAAAGGTTTGATAAAAAAAAGTCAGGAAGCCATCCGGCCCCAGGGCTTTGTCACCCACCATGCTAAAAACCACCTTTCGAACCTCCTCAAACTAGATAGGTTTCATGAGTGCCTGATTTTGTGCTTCTGTTATCAGCTTTAGAATAACATTGAGTCCATTTTGTTGATACTCTAAACTTGTATTTCCCTCCTTAGACAATAATACCGAAAAAAATTCAACTGCCTCTCTATTGATATCCTCCATATTGTCCAGCAAGACATTTTTACTATAATAAATGGAAGTGATTTTGTTCCAGGACCTTCTCACCTTGATCAAATTATGGAAGAATTTTGTATTCTTGTCCCCTTCCTTAAGCCAACACTCCCTCGATTTTTGTCGCCAATAATTTCTTCCCGTGCTAGGATTTCATTGTATTGTTTTTTGAAGTCTTGTTCCTGCAAAAAGGTCTCCAAGGACATTCCATTTCGTATTATTGCCTCTTATAATGTGGCCAGCCTCTTCTCCATATCTCGCTTATTAGCAAAAATTTTGCCAAATTTAGTGCAATTCCAATCTTTAATTTTAGTCTTAACAAATTGCAATTTCTTGACAAAACCAAAAGCCATAGTGCCTAAGACCTCAAGAGCCCCAAACCACCATTCCGCAATTAGGTCTCGCAAACTCCCTTCCCTCGGCCACATCTTTTCAAACTTAAAAGGGCATCTTATGGGGGGGGCATCAAATGCTATGATGAGCTCCACCGGTAAATGATATGAAGCAACCATCGGTTGGATATTTGAGACAAAAAGTAGAGGGGATTCCGCCTAGAACCCTCCCAGGAAGAAATGGTCAAGTTTTTCTGCTACATGATTTCCCAAAATCCTACAGTTCAACCATGTGAATCGTCCTTCCTTGGATTTGACTTCTCTGAGACCATTACTCATCACAAAATTTTAAAAATTTACTCGGGATGAAGTAGGTCCTCTCTTGCCCCCCACTTTATCATTTGATTCCATTATGGCATTAAAATCACCACCAATAATGATAAATCCTTCTTCTAGTTCTTGGATGAGGGAAGAAAGGGGTTGCCAAAAGTTTCCTTGTTAATTTGGTTTAGTCGGCCCATAAATATTAATAAAAAAGAAATTAGCATTCAAGGGAAAGGAATGAATCTTACACACTTGCCACATACGGGAGCCGATGATTACCTCTACCTTATGGTTGGTCAAGTTCCAAAGTATACCCAACCCTCCTGAGGCTCCCTTCGATTCTATGAAAACACTCAACCACTGCTTCCAAGATCTCATGAACAAACTTCCTTCCTCTTTATCAAGCTTAGTTTCTTGTAAAAACACTACATCCGGCCTTAATTGATCCAAACCTCGTTTGATCAATCGACGTTTGTCAGGGGTATTACAACCCCTGACATTCCAAGTTATAATTTTCATTGTCCTTTAGGAAGGGTAACTCCCTTCCCTACTGTAAGTTTGCTTTGTCCCTTAGCACTCCTGGCCATTGCAATTCTAACTTGATTTGACTTTCTACCTCTGGATTTATTTTCCCCTAGATGAACCTTGTTCCACACAGGCTCAGTTTTCTCTATTGTCCTTGTCTCTAAGATATCTTCCTCGTCCATCCATCCCCATTCATCATCATCTTCATCTCCCTCAAACTCTCTATTTTCATTAGCTCCATCCTTTTCGGGGTCATTATCCTGAAATTCCTCAGTCTTCTTGGCAAGCTCTGAAGTTTGTCCCATTCCCACAAGAAGTGAAGCTTTGGATTTTGCTTCGTCCAGGACCTCTACTACTTTCTCCACTCTAACTATAGCTTCTTCTACCCAACCTACAACCTCCATATTTTTATTTATGAGAGAAACATCCATTACTATCTCATCCTCCATTGAGGTCCTATTGTTAGTGGTCGTCAAATTAAATTAATGGTTTGAACCAAGGATGTAAGCACTACGGGTAAGAAGCCCCACTATTTCTCCAAGGTCAGAGAATCGAAGGTTGTCAAAATAGGTAGTGGCAACCATCGTATCGAGCATGGAAGGGACAAGAAATTCAAAGCTTTCATGTTGTGAAAAATAGGAAAAGATGCATTCACAAAGAAGGGAATGGGATAGAAATAAATGGGGTTTTTCATCTATTCATTCTAGACCTCGGGTGGATTTTAGAATGATTGAAAAGAAATTTTGGAGACCAAAGAAGGCTAGCCTAGAGCCATAGACAAAAAAGGTATGCAAAAGTCTATAGAATGTTGAAATACATACAAAGCAGGGCGAGAATCTAATGCCACATATTGAAGATATTCATTTTGAGGAAAATAGTGGAGTGTCTCCTAAAAACATAGTCTCTAGCAAAGTCCACCAGAATAGAGGCTTAATTCCTAGTGAACCTTTAGTTGATGATGTGAATGTCCAGAATCTCAAGTCTCGCTCAGAGGAGGGAGATGGATAGGTTGATAAGGTGGTGGAGGAATCTGATGATGAAATTTTCAAAGATATCTAGATCTCGCCTATAAGAACTCTAAATTTAATGGATGAGGATAATCGGGATATGGAATCTTCAGAAAAGGAAGGTTTGGATTTGCAAGAGTTGAAGGATGAAACCAATAATATTGTCAATCTGGGTCTACAAGAGGAGGAGGGATTTTTGGAAAAAGATTTTTGAATTAGACTAATTCAAAAATCACCAAACCAAAAATAGGTGAGAAGAGGTCCAGAGGGGCAAGGTCCAATAGGGAAAGGCTGGAGATGGAAAATCTATCTAAAGAACAAACCAAAATAAGATTTGGAAGAGCGTATGACTCTTCCCGGAGGTAATGAGGCATCTTTCGTGGAATGTAAGGGGTTGTAATGCCCCTGAAAAGAGGTGATTGATCAACAGATGTCTTGATTAGGTATGGCCAGATGTTGTGATGTTACAAGAAACTAAATTAAAAGGTGAAGATATTCAAGCTTTTCAATTGCGATTTCAGAAATGGAGAGGTGTTTTTTTCTTGGGCAACATGAGCTTTAGGGGGATTGAGGATTTTCTGGAATGATGAGACTCTAAATATTGAACCATTAAGAATGGAGAAGAATCAACAATGGGTGCAAGTGTACTCAAAAGTTCTACAAAGCAATTTTGATTTGTTTAATGTTTATGGACTGACATTACTTTAGATAAAAGGAGAACTTATGAGCAGTTGGGGAGCATTTTAGCAAATATGGATGATCACATTTGTGTGATGGGGGAAGACTTTAATGCCACTTTTTCCCCTATAGAAAAGAAAGGTGGGAATCTAAGATTTAGTCAAGTGCAGCAGGATTTCAATGCCTTTACTATTAATAGTAGTTTGGCGGAATTAAATTTAAGATAGGGGATTTCACATGGACCAACAAAAGAGCTGGATTTTCAAATATTACAGAAAATTTGGAGCAAATATTTCTTGCAGGTGATTGGGTGTCTAAATCATGGATTATCAAAGCTACCATATTGCCTATCCATGGTTTAGACCACTATTGAATAAGTCTCCTTATTCAAGATGATTTTGCCCCAGCACAATGTCCATTTAAATTTGAAATGGTGGTTCGGGGCTAAAGGGTTTCGTGACTTGATTTTGCCTATCCACGGTTTAGACCACTATCTGATAAGTCTCCTTATTCAAGATGATTTTACCCCAGCACAATGTCCATTTTAATTTGAAATGATGTGGTTCGAGGCTAAAGGGTTTCGTGACTTGATTGAGGACCTATGGAAAAATTCTCTGGCTTGGGAAGGAAATCATGCTTTCATCTTCTACAAGAAATTATAGTATTTGAAGGAGTCTCTAAAGAAATGGAATAGAGAGAAGTTTTAAAATGTTTTTGTTGAGAAGCTTGTCATTGAATTTTTTTTTTAAAAGATTGCATAATAGGGTTATTCAAAATAGCATGTTAGAATCAGAATACATGGAAGAGAAAAAACTCAGCTAGGAGTATATGGAGGTGCTTGCAAGGGAAGAGATATGTTGGAGGTAGTGTATACACCTGAAAATGGTATGAAGATATTTAATTAAATAAGCAATTATTTAATTAATCCCCCTTCCTAATTTAATTGAATTCATTAGGCAATTCGATTAAATTTATCCCTTTCATCTACTTATTAATAAATCTAAGGATTTATTTAATAGGTTCATTTCAATAGTCCCCTTTGATTAATTAATTCAAATTAATTAATCCTCCCCCCACTTCAACCAATTATTCTAATCCCCTAATTAATTAAAACAAATCAATTTATGAGTTGTTGAGAATTAATTAGTCTTTTCCTATTATTTGAATTTTTAAATTCAAATTACCCACATGCCTCCTAAATTCTAACCACTTAACCTAACATTGGGTTTGCCTAACCCTATCCTATCTTGCACATCCTAACCTCCTATGGTGTGGATATTTTCTTCTTGAGACACATGGAACTTTGGCCACATGTCTCCTCTCTTGGACACTTGCCCTTTTATGAGCAAGGCTCCTTGACACTTGTCACCATGGAGATGAAAAGTGTCTCTTCCTCCAACCTCCTCCAATTTCACCCTTGATATCTTCTTTAACACTAATTGGTTCTAAGAAGTACATTTGATAATCATACTAATTGGTCTAGTCAAAATATTAATTGGAGGAAATCTGAAATTTTCTTCTTTAACACCCCCTTGGGAATACAGAGGGAGATTTCACATATTTTGGGAATGCAAGTTGGTAGTCTCCCAAGAAAATACTTGGGTATTCCTCTATTTGGTGGGGCTAGTCGGTCTTCTCTATGGAAGAATCTTGTAGATTGTTGCATTTAAAGGATTGATGGATGGAAAAGTAAATGGTTGACTTCGACGAGACCTATTTTGATGTTAAAATCGGTTATTTCTACTATACTTCTCTTCTCAATGACGTGTCTATAAATTAACCAAAAGGTATTGAAGGTGATTGAACAAAAAATGAGAAAGTTCTTTTGGAACAGTGCTCAAGAGGAGGATAGGATTTTGCAGCTTGCTTGGGATAAAATTTTCATGCCAAAGTAGCCGAGAGGGGCAGGATTAAGGAATTGACAACTAATGAATGAAGCAATGGGGGAAAATTTAGTTTGGGCAAACTATAAAAAATACTCATCAACTTTGGGTACAAATATTACATGCAAAGTACTTGGATCATTCAGATGACTTGAGGATATTTACCATTGCAAACCCTCCATGTGGATCAACAATTTGGAATTTCATTGTTTCCCGCAGAAAAGTAATCACAAATCATTTTTCATGGTATATTGGTGATGACAGGAGTGCTAATTTTTGGGTAGACTCATGGGATGGTATGGAGGTCATTGGTAGCAATGAGGATGTGATGGAGGTCAGAAGATTGTTGGAGGAGGCTTAGGGAGTTAAAGTCGGGGATTATTTGGAATCCCAAAGAATTGATGGAAGGATTGAATGGGGGTGGAAATATGTTAGAGGTGTTCTACATAATCCATATCACATCGGAGTAATGGAGGATATTTCTTAAAAGCAGAAGAGTCTTTGTTCTTGGTGGCAAGGATGTTGTTATGTGGTGTGGTGTGAAACATGACAACTACTCGGTTAATATTGGTTATTAGTTGTTAGACAATAGGGAAGAGAGGGAGGAATGGGAAATAGGTTTACGTTGGGGAAAATAATGTCTCCCTAGAGCGGGGGTTTTTGCTTGGATTGCAGTGAGAGAAAAAATTCTGACAAGGGAAAGGAAGAAGTGCTTAGGAATGGTTGGGCCAACAAAATGTATAATGTGTGACAAGGACGAAGTGAGCATCGATCATCTACTATTGAATTGTAAATTTGCATTAGCTTTTTGGAGGATGGTGCAAGGAAAATTGGGTTGGCATGACCCTCTTATGGGGGCTGTAGCGTCGTAAATTGTACACCCTTGCTAGGGTGGTACAATTCTATGCTTAGTTTAGCACTCACCTTAGTGTGTTTACATCTTGCATTGTAATTTACCTTTAAGCATTTAATTAAATCCAAAGTCATATTTCATCACTCCCCATATCATAAAATTGGGCCCTTTACCCTAAGTGTGCCCCTTTTTATTTTATTCCTCCAATAAATCATTAAATCATAAACCCTAATTATGTCTTATTTCGACCTTTAAGGTCCAATTTCACGTATCAAAACATCTCAAAATTAGTTGTAACTTTGGGATTCAATCTAATATCATCATATCTAATGCCCTTGAAAATTTGGTGAAAAGTTGGTCAAACCATGTGTAAGTTATGCATGGTCCCCGACATTTTTCCCGAAATTTCAGGAGCATAGTTCTATGATATTATAATGTTTAATCCCAAGGAATTGGCAGAAAATTAAAATCCTAGGTCATCCAAAAGACAAAATTAAGATCTAGGGTTTCATACATAAGAGCTCTCTTTCTTCATTTGAAGGCCGAAAAGTTTTTGGCTAAGTTTTCTAGCGATCACAAGGAGCCTTCTATGCAGTGAAAGAGCGGGTCTTTTGGAGTCTTCAACAACATTCAAGAACATCTATTAAGAATTCATCAAGAATTCTTTCATCAATTGGGGGCTTTTGAAGATGAAGGAAAGCAATAGGAGATCACCAATTGATGATCGGCTTGTACCCCTCCCTTGGGGTTGGGTATGATTTCATGTTGTTTTCATGTCTTTGTATGAGCTTCTTACATCAATTTGCATATTTACATTTATGTTTTAGATCAATTAGCATCATTGATTTAGATCATTTACTTTGTCAATTACAAGCATTTAGGGTTTACTCTTTAAAGCATAGGGTTACTCTAGATTGTTTGCATTTGTCATTTTAGGGTCTTGCACACACACAAGATTCCTGCACACACTATTTTACTATACAAATCAACTATTTGTTGAGGTGGAAATTACCAAAATAGGGGTTTGATTAAGGAAAAACCCCATATAGCCACCCAAATCCCCTATTTTCAGTTGTAGGTGCAGGTACATGAGCAAAATTGTAGGTTTCAGGATCAACATAAGGCATAGACATAGTTGCAACTTTCAGATTTTCCCAAATCCCTTAGGGATAGGGGAATGGTGCCCTTTTCCACCCCAAGATAGGGGCATGGCATCCCTATCCCCTCAGTTTCAATGATTTTCAATAAGGTGGAAGCTGAGGACCTCAAGTTTGTAGACCTTCAGTTGCAGCTCCCTGTCAAACAAAACAGGACCAAGGCGTGGCACCCCTGTCCCGAGTAGTTTGACTCATTTTTTGGTGCAAGGTACACATTCAAATTATTTCCCCTCCTCTTCTTTCAGTATCTCAGTTTTAGTCGTGCAAGTTTCTGCAATTTCAGTTCATATAGACTTAACTATTCATCTCATAGTCTAGTTGATCAATCACACCTTATTTTTCACATCTTCTCTTCATATACAAAAAGAGGAATAGAAACCCTAAGAGATAATCCTTGGCTCTCTCTTTCTCACAATAATTATCCAAAGTGAGCTATCTCCCTAGGCTCTTTCATATTCCCAATGTGTTGGCAAAAGTGGGATTAGGTCCTAGTCACCCGGTCTCATTTTTTCCCCTCCACATTTTGGTGAACCTGACGTGAATCCAATATTCTTTAATTTTGATTTATGTTTTCATATTTGAGTGTTTATTCTATTTCAAATTAAAATTTACATTTACAATTTGCAATTCCTTGCAAATTTAAAAATTTAGGGGTCAATTTTGTTAAAACCCTAATTTTTTAATTCAAAATTGAACTTGTGGATAGCTTAATTTGGATCATTAATTTTAGATCTAATTTAGGAACACATTTCACTCATAAATTTCATTTTCTAAAACAACATTTAGATTTCTTGCATTGGTTAAAATTGAACATTTCCTTCTATTTTGCATATGCTATCATTTGAAAGAGAAAAATTGTTGTCATGATGCATTCATTTTATAAATGTGATAATGGGTTAGGTTCCCTTGCTTCAATTTTTCCATCTCTTAAAGAAATGCCTCCTATCTATGACAACATTTTAGTGCCTAAAAGAGTTGTTACCAACCCCTTCAAAACTCTCATGTGCTCTAAGGATGAAGATTTGAAGAGTGATCTTGACAATTCTCCTAAAATGTGCCCTTCCCATCTAGCTATCGTAGAGGAAGAGGATGATATCATAAATGCTTTTCTTAGTGTTACTTTACCTTATTTACATGATTCCTCTCTAAGTGAAAAGGTATTAATGGATATTGACTTATCTTCTCCTAAATTTGGTCTTACCAATGGGGGCATGTTAGTGCAACAAGAGGTTATGAGCACTTCTTTCAAAGATCTCCTTCCTAAGCATGAATCTTTGGAGAAAGATGTTCATCTCCCTCCTAAATAATACTCCCCTCATGAGGATAATTTTGTGAAAGAAGATGGTATTGTCCTTGCTTTTCCTAGTGATGGCATTTCCTCTTTTTACTTCAAAAAAATTCCCACTAGAGATGATGAATTAATGAGAAATGCTTCTCCTTGCCCCGAAGCTTGTCTTACCCATAAAGATGCCTCAGAAAAATAAGCTAAAATCATAATCAATTTCCTTAATTATCTCTCCCCTAAATATCCCATTGAGTACATTTTTCGGGGAAGAGGATTATTTAAACATATGTAGTGATGCTCTCTCTCATAAGGATGAAGAATTAATGAACAATATTATCCCTTCTCCCAAAATTGGCAATAATAATAAGGAAATATTTGTTCAAGATATTTCTAATAATTTTTTCAATGACCTTACTATTTGGGACGAACAATTAGAAAAAGGTGTTTATTATTATCTACCCCATGAGAGAACCCTAGCCAAAGAGGATGAAATCATGATTGATAACTCTCTTGATAGCATCTCACCTTCCATGAATCTCAATCATTTTTCCTCTAAAAGTAAGGCATATCCTTCTCCCCAACTAGGTTCTACTCATAAGGATACCTTAGTTCAAGAAGAGATTATTAACATCTCTTTCAAAGGTCTCTCTCTCAAAGGTGAAACTTTAGAGAGTAATGTAGATCCTTATCCTAGAGAGTCTATTCCCCATGTAGATCCTTTGATGATAAAGGATGATATGACATTTCCTACTAATACTCTTCCTTCTAAAACATCAATGCCTACTCCTAGTCTACCTCCTAAAATTTTTCTTATCCATGATAACATTTTAGTGCAAGAAGAGACTATGAACAATTCTTCCCACAATCTTGTCCATTATTCTTCTAAAATTAATAAGGACACCTTTGATATTCCTAAACCATCTTCAATAAATTTGATACATGTGAATGGAACACCTAATAAACCCCTCTTCATAGTTCAAGGTTCTCATCCTTCTCAAAGTTATCAACGTAAGTCTATCTTAGTGGTTCAAGGTGGTTATGCTAATGATTCTTTTTGCACTCCTAAGAAACCTGTTATTACTGTGCAAATAGGTTATCCTACTAAGAGACCTTATGAGTATGATAATAAAATCACTAAAGAGAGTTGTCATGCGGTTGCTCATACCTACAACACAAGAAACAATAGGCAACCTAATCCTCTTCTAGTTTTACCAACTTCACTTTCTCCCTCAGCACCTCATATATCACAGACTCTTAGTAAGGAGTATTACCTCATTGAACAACTTAAAGCACTACTCTTGCCAAGATTTCTATTTGGGATTTGGTTCAAACTTCACTTGCTTGTCATGGGATGTTACAAGATGCTTTGGAAAACTTAGATGTCTCACCTGCAGTGACACCTAATAACACGGCTTCTTTGATTGATCCTACAAACAAATCCAAATCTCAAATTGCATTCACACAAGATGAGTTACCTTATCATTAAATCCAACATCAACATGATCCTCTTATGATTGTGGTTATTATCAACAATAATGCTATAAGACGAACCCTTGTGGACAATGGATATGGCCTTAACGTTTGCAGTGTGGACTTATTGGATAAGATTAATGTAGATCGTTCTTTGATCGAACCTGCTTCTATTTCTATTTGAGGCTTTGATAATGTTTCTAAATAATCTTTAGGTATCATAACCTTTCCTGTTAAGGTAGTTCATGTTACTTTATCTACTCCTATTCATGTCATGCCTAGTAATTTGACATATAACCTTCTATTAGGGAGACCGTGGATTCATAGCATGCAAGTTGTCCCCACAACTTTGCATAGGCAATTCAAGTTCATTTATGACAATAAGACATACACCTTGTTAGTTCATATAAATCTTCTTGAGCTCCATTAAAAGTTGGATCTTCTTGTTCAACTACTTCCCATTCTTCTCACAATCCTCCTACTTCTTCAAATATATCTATTTCCTTTAATGATCTTGTTCCTTCTAGTACTTGTGATTCTTCTACTCAATCGGAATCTCCTCCTAAAGATATCTTTTCTCCCAAAGGAGTTCTCTCAAATGATGATTGGGGATCTCTATACTTTAACCCTACTTTTATTGGAGAGTATAGAGTGTCTTGGAAAGAATCTAAGATTGAGAAGGATAAATCTAAGGAGGAACCTAAAGAGCAGCCCACTTTGTCTAAACAACTAAGTAACAACTTTGTGTCTGCTTCTAATTCAAATAATTCTTGAAATCCTTCCTCTAATTCATATAGCACTGATACCTATGAGGCGCAACCATCTCTTTCTGATTTGGCATCCCTTTATGGTCATGGTTTTCCAATTTTAACTAAGAGTGGCTATAATGGCAATGGTTGTGGCACAAATGAACAAGGAATTAAAATTCCTTTAGAACATAACACACAAAGCTTCATTTGGACTTGGATATAATCCCTCTAAGCCCACCAAAGCATCTAAAATACCATCTCTTAATGTGAATGTTATATTTAGTAGTGATGATTCTCACCTTAATTAAATCATCTTCTACTTCTTTCAACACTCATCCCCCTCATAAGTAAATCTTGGTGATGAACAAATCTCTTTATGAATCTCCTCAAGAGATTTCTAATCCCACTTATGAGACTTTATCTTCTACTCATCCTAAAATCCCTTCTTATAGGAACAAAGCTCTAATGAATTACAGTTACCCCTCTCCTAAGATTTCTTGTGTGCAAGAAAAGTATGACTTAGTGGCCAATTCTTCTCCTATAAAATTCTCTCTTTCTAAAGACTATTTAACATTCATCATCTTATACATGTTTTTAGTCTCACTTATAGTAGACCATTTAACATGTCATATTCAAATACCTCATTCAATCTATCATGTCTTTAAATAACATTAATGGCTATTATGTTGCTCATCATTATGTGACATTGGTAGCTCACTTACTAGGGGGTAACTGTCATTCATGATGGTACAATTCCATGTGAAATCATACTTTTGGAAACAACATAATAGTCTATTTCTATCTATTCTCCCTATATATGGGGGACAAGAGTGATTTCAAACATCTCTCCTTCTTAAGATTAAAATTTCCCCTTTGTGAAGTAGTGTCTTCCATAAGGATTTCTTATTGATTGTAAAGGTGTATTCATATTTGAATTCCTTCTCTCATATTGGAACAATCATCCCTAATGGGGATCTTAAGTACATATCCTTAATTGGGACCTCCTCCTTGGTGTTGGAAGTCTTTGATCATTCATCAATTTCTTTTCTTCATTGAGTAGTATCTTTTATAATAAACCTTTCTATTTTGTGAATGTGCATGTCCCTGATGAGGATCTCTTGCCTTCTTTTAGAAAAGTGTTTCTATAAATAATCTCTCTTTGATGTCATTTCAAACCTCCATTCTTTTCCAATTTCCTTTATGGAGTTGCATTTTTTTTGGATTATATCTCATGCATTTGTTTCTAATTAAATATTTCATCTTGTGTTATAGAGCTCTCAAATCCTCACACTCTTTGTTGTGTTGGAATTGAGGTTTATTCCTCTTTCTTACCAAACGATTCTCCATTAGTTTTTGATCTTGTATCAAATCTTCTTGTGAGCATTTGTCATCAATCTTCTTTCACAATTCGATGTGGTAAACATGATACCATGTTTCAACTCACTAAATTAGCAAACTGAAACAGGGGGGCATATAGCTACCCTCTATTTTTTATCACCTTCCTTAGTAAGCATTTAGGTGATTTTATCTAACATGTATTTTTGTAGGGTGCGGTTCCTAACTGTGTACTGCAGATACCATTGGGGGCTTCATCCAACAACTCATGGATATATCCTTTTTCATGAATGTTTACCTTTCTTTACTTTAGATTTCATATGCATGTAGTGTCATATGACCGTTAAAGTGGGGGCTAAACGTAGCGTCGTAAATTGTACACCCTTGCTAGGGTGGTACAATTCTATGCTTAGTTTAGCACTTGCCTTAGTGTGTTTGTATCTTGCATTGTAATTTCCCTTTAAGAATTTAATTAATTAATTTAATTAAATCTAAAGTCATATTTCATCACTCCCCACATCATAAAATTGGGCCCTTTACCCTAAGTGTGCCCCTTATTATTTTATTCCTCCAATAAATCATTAAATCATAAACACTAATTATGTCTTATTTCAACCTTTAAGGCCCAATTTCGCATATCAAAACATCTCGAAATCAACTGTAACTATTCTCTCTAATATCATCATATCTAATGGCCCTAAAAATTTGGTGAAAAGTTGGTCGGACCATGCGTAAGTTATGCATAGTTCTATGATATTATAATGCTTAACCCAAAGAAATTGGTAGAAAATTAAAATCCCAGGTCAGCCAAAAGATGAAATTAAGATCTAGGGTTTCATACATAAGAGCTCTCTTTCTTCATTTGAAGGTCGAGAAGTTTTTGGCTAAGTTTTCTAGTGATCACAAGGAGCCTTATATGCAATGAAAGAGCAGGTCATTTGGAGTCTTCAACAACATTCAACAATATCTATCAAGCATTCTTCATCAATTGGGGGCTTTTGAAGATGTAGGAAAGCAATAGGAGATCACCGACTGACGATTGGCTTGTACCCTCCCTTGGGGTTGGGTATGATTTCATGTTGTTTTCATGTCTTTGTATGAGCTTCATTACATCAATTTTTAGATTTAAATTTATTCTTTATATCACTTAGCATCATTGATTTAGAGCATTTACTTTGTCAATTACAAGCATTTAGGGTTTACTCTTTAAAGCACAGGGTTACTCTAGATTGTTCGCATTCACCATTTTAGGGTCTTGCACACACATAAGATTCCCGCACACACTATTTTGCTATACAAATTGACTATTTGTTGAGGTGGAAATCACTGAAATAGGGGTTTGACTAAGGCAAAACCCCATATAGCCACCCAAACCCCCTCTTTTCAGTTGCAGGTGCAGATACAGGAGCGGAATTGTAGGTTTCAGGATCAACATAAGGCATAGACACTATTGCAACCTTTAGATTTTCCCAAATCCCTTAGGGGAAAGGGTGTGGTTCCCTTGTCCAAACCAGGACAGGGGTGTGGCATCCCTATCCCCCTCAGTTTCAGTGATTTTTTAGTAGGGTGGAAGCTCAGGACCTCAAGTTTGTAAACCTTCAGTTGTAGCTCCCTGTCAGACAAAACAGGACCAGGGTGTGGCACCCCTATCCTAAGTAGTTTGAATCAGTTTTTGGTACCACGTACACATTCAAATTCCCCCCCCTTCTCTGCTTTCAGTATCTCGATTTTAGTCCTGCAAGTTTTTGCAATTTCAGTTCATATATGCTTCATTGTTCATCTCCTAGACTAGTTGATCAATCACATCCTATTTTTCACATCTTCTCTTCATATACAACAAGAGGAATAGAAACCCTAAGAGGTAATTCTTGGCTCTCTCTTTCTCAAAAGAAGTAGCCAAAGTGAGCTATTTGCATAGGCTCTTTCGTATTCCCAATGTATTGGCAAAAGTGGGATTATGTCCTAGTCACCCGGTCTCATTTTTTCCCCTCTGCAAGGACATTCAAGGATGTGTTTCCATGTTGTCTGTATAGGTGCAAAAAGTCTAATTTTTCTTGTGTGTGGAAGATCAGTCTAGTAGTGATTTTGTGGGAAATCTGGAAGAGAGAAATAGAAGGATATTTCAAGACAAATGTGAATTGCTCGAAAGGACTCTAGCTAGAATCGATACCTCTATTGAAGAGGTTGTTGGGGCAGAAGCATCAAGATTATATGTGAAAGAGGTTGTATTATCCAAAGAGGACTTGTGTATTTAAAGTTGTTGGCCAAGAATCAAGTTCAGGCCCATTCATGGGCATAGGAGGGATGATCTGTCTATTGGGAAAAATCATGTTCATTTAAATTGTAGGTGGATTCCACTAGAAGAAGGGTGGATCAAGGCCAATTTTGATAGAGCATTAAAAGGAACCCAAGAAATTCTGGTGCAGGGGTGGTGTTATGAGATTGGAAGGACAATATTGTAGCTTGGGGTGCCAAACATTTGGAGAGTGGCACAAAAAATGCAGTTGAGGTGCAAGCAACACTTTTGGCAGTTGAGTGGGGACTACTAAAATATGGTTTTAAAAAACTACTTTTGGAAGGTGATTCATTGATCATAATCAATGCTATCATCAAAGGGGATACTCAATCTTGGATGCTAAATAAGTTTGTTCAGAATATCAAAGGTGATTTGAATTGTTTTAATGACTTTAAAGTCACTCATGTGTTAAGGGAAGGAAACAAAGTAGTTGATGTGTTATCAAAATGGACTTGCTCGTTTGACGTACTAAATGAATACCAACTAGAAGATATTCACAATCTGCAAGAGGATGATGTGGGTAAAGATATATGGATATGGAAACTTCGAGAATGGTGGATGAAGGATGCATTGGATGATGGACAAGGTAGTTGGCACAATTTAGAGGAGGAGTTAATGTTGAATTGTGCAAACAAAAAGGAAAAATATGCTCAGACAGAACACTGATGGATGTGTATTTATGATCTTGGCCTTTGGTGGCGGTGTTGGATGTTGGGTTTGTGTGATGTGCATGATGTATTAAAAGATATAATAATTTATGTTCACTCTGCTTTTTCATTTTCATTTTGTCTTCTCACAATCATTGTAAGAGGTTTGTAGAGAGTGGAGATTATGAATTCTAAGGTGAGGACATTGTAGCAGGAAAATATGGAGGCTTGCTTCACCTTCAAAACAATGAAGAAACTAGTGCCATTTGTGGGGAAGGTTTCGAACAGGTGCATTCAAGGCCTCTTCCTTCACAAGGATGAAAGATTGACAGAGGTGGTGAAGCTTATGTTGGGAGAATACATTGTTCATATTAGTCGCAAATACAAGACTAATATGAAAATATATTCATTAATTGTTGCTTGGGGTCTTAAATTCAAAGACACTGTGGAAAAAGGTTAAACATGTGCCAAATGAATTAATTGGGGATGAATACCTTGGTGATCTAGACTCAATCTTTGAATGGGCTATCTTGGGTGTAGGCATTGACATACCAGAAAGAATGGTAGAAAATTTGAACCCCATTCCTTTTGTCCGCTGGCTAGAGGATGATACGAAAGCAAGATGCATAACTTTAGTATGGAGAGGTTGGAGGCTTTCAAAACCTTTGCAGGGTTAATGTGGGTAGAAGATTCCCTCAGAGAAGCACACGAAATTGTGAGGGTGGAGATGGGATGAAAATTGTGATCGAGGGAACGCATAGAGGAGGTGGTGTGAGTTCTAGCCAAATTCAAAACATGAGAATGCTAGTTAGTAATGTCATTTGCGCTAGCATGTGTTTTCAATTTTATTCAAAACCAATGATAAAAAAAATAAAATTATGTAATATTTTTTGATCTCTGTCGGGCTGATAATGTGCCTATGAAATTGTTTCCAGATGTATGTTTTTAGTTTGCAGTAGCTACTGGGTGATATAGGGGTTTGTTTTTGTGCTATAGTTGGCGGTTTTTTTTTAGTAGATGCTTGGGATGGAGACTGCCAAAAATTTGTATTTTTTTGAATTGATATATTAATAAAATCAAAAACTTATTACCGACAAAAAAAATCAATTTATATTATCTTCCCTTAATTAAATAATTATTTATTAATTATTTAATTATTTAATCATGTTCTTTCAATTAAATAAATTTCTTAATTTATTTAATCTCTCACATGTCAAATCTCAATCACTCCAAATTAATTTAAATAAAACGATAATTTTATTTATCCTCTATGACACATGTCTAAAATGACTAATTATCCTCTTCTCTCTAATTGCCACTAACTCTCAATTCCACTAGTCATTTGTCTCCCCTAACTTATTAGTAATATTTTTCTAACTAGTTAGTCATTCCAGTTGGATATTGTTGATAATTTTGTTGGAATGATATGTTGTCATTGATGTCAACATATTCTTTTGTGTATTCCAGTATTGCAGTCAGATTAAATGAGTTGGTTTGGCTAGTGTGTGGCAGCTGAGCTATTATGGCTTAATGGGTTTAGAGATACTTATCTCTAGTTGATTCTGCAGAAGTTTCAGTGATCCACATGTTGATTTGATCGAGTTATGAGATCCAATATTGTGGTTGGTTATTTAGTTGTTCATGTTATTTGGTATTCTGGTTTGTGCTCTGCATTGTTTTGGAATCACATTATCTTGGTTTGCAGATTTGGTAGAGTGTTTGGGACGTTCATATGTGTCCTCAATTTAGATGGTTCATGATTTGGAAGTTTGCAAGTGAATCTTTCAGTCTATCAGTTAGTTCAATGTGTGTTCTTGAGGTTTGGTATAATGATGATGGAAATTCTAGTAAGTGATGATGTTGTGGTTGTTTCTAGTGTGATTCATGTTGCTTGTGGATGTTCCTAGATCAGGTCATATCCATGTTGATGGTCTACATTGATCGTTGTGTGTGTTATTGGTCATTTTCTTGATCTGGTGTTGTTCTTCATGTTATGTGATATTCTTGGTGATTGTATCATGTTGAGGATGATAGAGGCATGATTCTTGGCAGTGTTTCTTGGTTGCAGTATTGATTTAGGTCCATAATATGTCTTAGTCGATATTGTTTTGGTCTGTATGTATTGTTGTAACGTGTGAGGTTATTATTTTATAATTTGTGTTGAGGGTTTAGCCGACCTTGAGATATAGGTTGATGATCTATATAAATATATGCAATATTCATTTGTGAGATGTATTTGTGTGTGCTAACTTTAAATTGATCCTTCAATAGCAGATGATAAGTATGAAAGAGTGAAAAAGAGTGTGAAGAAGTGGAAAGAGAAGAGTTTGAGTATATGTGCTTAACCGAAACTATAATCAGGCATTGGGAGATGTTATTTCATCAGTTCATATAATTTGAATTGTTGTCAAATCTTTGTAAGAAAATGAGTCTTTCTTAGGGTTGTAGCCCTTCTTGTGATTTGAGCAGTGAGCTCTAGGAAGTGTGCCTGAATGCATGTGCATTCCCCATTGTAATATTTACATTTACTCCTAACAAGGTATTATCTCATTTTGGGTAGGTTCCCACCATGATTTTTCCCTTAATCGGGTTTTCCACATCAAAATCTTGGTGTTATGTGTGTTATTGATGTGGTGATGGTTTATGTTTTCATTGCTAATAATCAGATCTAAATTTAAGTTTGAATTGTGTTGAGTTTGTGATAAAACTAATTCACCCCCCCTCTCAATTTGCTGCATTGTTGGCAACAATTCCACCTTTATTGAAATATTTTTTTCTAATGAACTTATTTATTTATTAACTAAGTTAGTCAACTGAGTTAACTTACCAATCAAATCTAGTTACATGAGTGATCATTTCCCAACTAACTTGTCTCAGTGATCCTCCACCATTGATCTTTCTGCTAAACTCTCAATCTTGATCATCGATTCGAATCTCAAAAATTTATAAATCAAACCTCATTATCAATTAGGATCATAATCACAAGGAGTATAAGAAATCACTAATTTTCAGGAACCAATCCCCCAATCTTAAGATCTTAACTCACTCAATCACATGCAAGGGAACACAAAACAAGACAAAAAGACAAAAGGACACACACCATGCAAAAGCTAAAAAAAACCAAAAACAAGACCTCAAGTCAACTATTCAAAGAGACCTTGATATCAAAATGTCTCAACAACTAATATCACTCTTGAAAATGTCATCTCAAGAACACAAAAGATCACATAAAAAGAGCAAGAGCATACATCATCCATGAACTACAAACTGGAAAAGCTATGAGCTCATGAGAAGAAAGAGAGAAAGCATGGATACACATTCTAGATGTGTTTTTCTAGGTGATCCATGAGAAGAAGAATGAGAGAGAATGTGGATACAAATTCTAGATGTGTTTTTCTAGGTGATCCATGTTGGGGAGGAGATTAGGAATAATCTAGTTGTGTTTTGCTAGTTCCACTCATTTTCATGTGTGTGTGTAAGTGATTTATGGTTTCAGGTGTTAAGCATCCTATATACGAGTTTGTTTTCTTTGGTTTCAAATATGCAACAACCTATGTAGGACATGAAATGAAAATGTAAATGTGTGTCTGGTATCGAGAACATCTTGTGTAAGTGTTTGTTTGCTCCGGCTTCAAGAATGTGCACCTAGTATAATACATATATCAATGGTGTGTCTACTTTCAAGCATGAAGCATCTCATGTAAGAGTTTGTTTTCTCTTGAATTAAGAATGAACACCCCATTTAAGACATGCAAAAATATAGTATAATATATAGTACAAAGAGGGCGATATGTATGCCCCCACCTTAAGATGTCAACATAGGTTTATGTTGATGTCTTAAGGAAGCTAGAAACAAGGATACACACCTTTAACACCAAGGAGATATCATTTTAGGAAGAAATGTTCATAAATACAAGATAAAGAGGCAACACTCTTACAAGCAAAGATAATATGGTTGAAAAATAGATATCTTGCAACAAGTGTAAAGGGAATCCTTGAAGGAGAAGAGATCTTTGCTCAAAAGATATCTACCTCCAAGAGGAGTTTCTCGAACAAATATTGAATCTTCTACCAAAATAAGGGAAGGAGAACAATAATGCATACCTTCCCCCTATTGATAGGTGAAAGGAATGCTCGATGAAGAATGACACAATTTTTACCCAATGTGAGGGGTAAGTTTATAATAGATATAGATTGCCAAATGAAAAGGAGGTTGTAGTCGAGGACACACACCTCTTTCATAAGAGATAATCCTTGAGAAAACAAACAACTTCACACAAGGAATGACATCAAACCGTAAAAAAACACCACTCAATAAAGGAAAAGTGGATCCTTAGAAATGATAAGAAAGAAATCACTATCCCCCACGATGTAGGGGCAATGAGAATAATTACACAACCTCTAAGGAGAGATTATAGATAAATGCAAAATGTACTCACATGAAGGAATATTCAATGCAAGAAAAGACATTAAGATAGGTAAAATACAACTCTAAAGAAGAGGTAATCTTTAGAGGAAGAGAGAATTAGAATGAAGGATCAAAAATTCCCCTAAGGAGAGATTACTCATAAGAGACATACGATTCCATGCAAGAAAGGACATCAAAGTATGAAAAACGCAACCCCTAAAGGGAATAGTGAAGCCTTAGATAAAGAAAACAAAGGGGATAAGATTTTTCCCCTCCAAGCATAGAGGCAAAAATAAACTATGTTGTTGCCTCGAGATGATTGATATTGAAAAATCATCACCTCTTTTGACAAAGAGCCCCCAATGAAGTTAACTACTAATGTCATAGGGCGAGGAGCAACATGGAGGGTAAGTGGAGTGCTAAGGCACCACCTCTTCACCAAGGAAGAGTGCAAGATCAGTTGTAAGAGATATGCAAGCCCTATCATATAGGTCTTAAAAATATATATCAAATGCTTTACAATTTCCAAGAGAATGAGAATAAGTACAATGAAAAAGACAATGTACATCATCTTCCTTACACTTACAATTGTTATTTATTTTAATGAAAGGAAAAACAACATTCTTATCATACTTCAACCTCCAAAACATTCTAGTAGCTAATTTATATTGGTAATCAATGGGAGTAGGTCTTGTCTCTTAAGATGTAGGACAAGGGTTGTTAGAAGAAGATGGATTGTCATCTATGATTATAATAGTTCCATTATCCACTAGTTATTGCATACTTTTAAAAAAATCTAGACAATCATTAGCATGATGGTCACGAGTTTGATGACATGAGCAAAGAGAAGTGTTTAAAAAATAAGCACCTTCATATGGACGATAAGTTCTGTCTTGCAAGATAATCCTTAAAGTTTTTAATTATAAGGAGATCAAACATATGCAAATCATGATAATGCCCTAAACCTTCGGTAGTAATAGGGACTCTAATTCCTTGTTCAAAATTTCCAAGTCTTTGTCCTTTAAAAATTTGTTTTGATATTATGCTATAGCCACTCATATAAGAATGTTTTAATTGATAAGAAGGAGTATTATAATGAATTTCTTTAAAATTTGTAGTGCAAGTGTATTTAGAAGGAACAAAGGGAAAAGTAGATGAAGAAGGAATATCTTGTGTAAGGAGATTCTCCTTTATATCATCATGCATATCATCTTTGATAGGTTGGAAAGGAAGATCCTTATCATCTAAGGGATTATCTTTACTCAATGTGATGTTGGGATATAAATCATGAATGAATTGCATATCATCATCTTCTCTACAAATGTTTTGATGGTTAAGATAAACTCTAGGAGAATAAGGGGGATCTAGAGAGAATGAAACACCAATATTTTGACCTTGTCCCCCTTGCGCTAGGGTATGTGTATGAGAAGAAGATGGTGCCATGTTTCTCTTCAATGATTGCTCTTCATTAGAGAGATCATTTATAGGAGTATTAGCTCTTTCTTCATTCACATTAGATACCCTAGGAGATGTACAAGTGGTAGGTTTTTCATTAGCATCTTTAGGATTGTGATCTACAAAAGATTTTATGTGATCTACACATGTAATCCATTTTCCTAAAAATATCACCATAAAACAACATGCATTATGGATAAAAGATTTGAGATTTAATTGATTTATAGGAATGAATTTGGAAATTCTAATAATGCAATATGTCAAAGTGCTATGAATGAAAAGAAGCAATGTGAAGTGAAAGAAACCATTATCCACCACATGATTATGATGTTTATATAAGTGAAAAGTAATGTAATCATATGTGAAATGGAAAATAATTCAGATCTATTAAGTGTCATTATGAATTTCTAAGATCATATCTAAAAATTTTTTTTACAAATTATGCAACCCACAAACCAAATTAACCAAATAAATTAGGGTTTCTATGAATTTAACCTCTAAATTTATGTAGTTTGATTAAAAATAATCTATGAGTATAAATTTGAAAATTAAAATTCAAACAAATCAGATCTAAGAACACAAATAAAAAATAGTGGCGTAAGGAGTCGAGTTCATCAAAATGTAATGGTGAAAATTAGGGTTTCACCATAAAATATAATAAAACCATTAATTTTGCTTGATTACCATCACATTAAGGAAAGATAGGAGTTTGATAGATCTAAGCCTAATAGACCTAGATTTTGATATGATTCTAGGCCTACTTAATAGGACTCTTCTTTCCATTAATTTGAATTGTAAAGGATTAGGGTGAAATAGTGAATTGTTGAAGAGATCAAGCACAAACAATGAGCTACAGTCATTGCACGCCACCACAAACTTGGATTTGGTCAAAGGAATATGATTTGGATTTGCTCCCAAAAATTTGGCCTAAATTGTTGGGACTGTGGTGGTGGTCACCTTGGTCCTCCTAAAGTTTTTCTATCCAAAGGGGAACCTATTCATCTTTGTGAATCCTTTCATTCCTTCAAAATGTAGCTCTATACTTGTTCTCGCACATAGTGAAAACGAGAAAATTATTGGGAATAGGAGTTTGCCTAAGTCCAACCCCAGTTTAGGAATTAACCTTGAATGAATAAATATATATACTAAAATAAATACTGGAAAGCTATACCTTATATCTGATATTGTTGATGATGATGCTTTTTTCTTTAAATGTAATCATATTATATGAAATAGCATGAACATGACTGTTGGTGTAATTAATTATTCATGTTGGATATTATTACACCTTACTTAAGTTTACTTAGGTACATGCATATCATAGTAGTTTGGGTATGAGACACTTGGGTGCTTGTGCCACATTGGGATAGTGTGTGTAGGAGAATTTCCACCTTTTGTGGTCTTATCTTGTTGTTACATTCCACCTTCAGTGGGTGATCCACCTCATGTGGAATATTATATTGTTTCTCCTACCTACCACACCTATCTCTTACCTACCCTTGTTTCTTATTGAGCCACATGTCATGTTTGTGTGCTCACTTATCCATATAGCCTTGCATATATAAGAAGGCTCATATTCATTATATGTAACTATTGACGATCCAGCTGATCAATACTTTCATCTTGATAGAATACAGTTTATTCCTATCAATATTTTGTCTCTATTTTGAACTTTTCATTGAGCTCCTAATCTTGGCAAAATCTCACATGGTATCAGAGCCATTAAAGCGTCTTTGATTCGTCTTTTGGAGGCCTCAATTTTCAGATCTGAGGAGGTTCTATTTTTTTGGCATGTCATACAATGATTTGGACATCACGGTTGAGTCAGGAAGGTCGTTTCCATAAATTTTGACTATAAAGCCGATCTATTTTGGTGATAATTTTTTTTTTGCCAATTTTGCTATTATGGTACGAATTTTGTAATATATATATATATATATATATATATATATATATATATATATTTTATTTCTGCGAATTTAATTATTATTATTGTTTAAAATTCTATTTTAAATCACAAATTTTTTTTTGGGGGCATATTGTAAAGTTTTAAAATATATTTCAAAAAATCAAAAAATTATTGTTTTTACAAGGGGTTTAACCCCCCCCTCCGACACCCTGTATTGTTTTGCGTCGAGTTGCAGGTTTTTTGGGCCCCTCGTCCACTTCTCCTCCCGGAGATCTCCCATCCGAGCCCCGCCACTGCTCCGCACACCCCAACTCACCTCCCGCCGGCAACCGACGACTCCTAGTCGCCTCCCGCTGGGTCTTCATGGTCATCTCTTACCTTGGTCGTTGTCTTCTCACCGAAGCCGCTTCGACTTCCCACCAGTCATCGCCCTTGCTGTTGGCGACCCTTCTGACCCCTTTGGCAATCCTTTTGATGACACCCATTACTTTTGCCACCGTGTCACCTGCCATGTGGCCTAGTTTGATTCCCAGTCCGGACACTGTCAATGCCACATTAATAGGTACACATCAACCAGACATGTCGCCATTCCATATGGTACAAAATCATTCACAGAATACCACATGGAACTTTCCATACGACTGGCCAAGGGGAGCAACAGTCATTTTGACAGTCATACGACCGTCAATTTTAAGCTTGCAAGTTGCTAACATTAGCAATTTTGAAAACTTTTTACCCCCCTCTCATTGAGCTTTTCAATTTTGCAATTCAACTTTGGAAGGCCATATCTTTCTCATTTTTTCTCCTTTTTTGGTGCAATCTTTTTTGAAATGGGCTAGAATTTCATGTTCTTCACAATGGTGGAGGAATTTTTTAATTTTGATGGATGAATGTTTCAAAATTTGCAGATCTTCATGACTGTACCTGTCTAATCTCAGATTTTGCAACTTCAGAGACTTCATTTGGGGTCATACGACCTCCTTTTCAGGTGCCCTTTTTTTGGAAAGTGCATAATTTTTCATCTACTTTCACAATCTACCATTAGTTTGCAGTGATTTTGAGTAGAAATTGTACTCTCAGTATTTGGTCATTTTTTGCCTATTTAGTACTTGCATTTTGCTTGGATCTCATTTTAGATCACTTGTAGTATTTGTTGAGGTCTCTTACAACCTATTTGAGGTAGTTGTAAAGTTGAAATTAGAAGTCCACCTTGCCTTGTTTTGCAAGTGGCTCATTGTATATGCACTAAGTATAAAGTGCCAAATCATCATTTATTTGGGGGGGTGTTCTTGATTGAGTAATTTGGGGGGGTGTCTTATGTGATTGTGTCTCTCTCTATCTTGTGTTTTTTCATTTTGGTGCTATGGGTTCTCCTAAATTTCCACTTTTAGCTCCTCATAATTATGGTTCATGGAAGATTAAGGCATGGAGTAAACTAATGGAAAAATAACTCATTCATTATGTAAATGAAACTATAAGAACACCACCTGATCCTAAGGCTGATCCTAGTGCTCAAATCGAATGGCTCACTAAGAATGTTATGGCTCTTGGAACTCTTAGAAAGTATATATCAGATGACCTCATTTTTCACATTGATAAGTGTACTACAACTAAAGAGGCTTGGGATATTTTTGAGAAATTGTATGAACAAGTTGATGGGATTAAGGGCTACAAGTTTGATAGTGAACTCACAACTTTGGATCCCAAGGATTTTGATACAATCCAAGATTATGTAACAAAAGCAAATGAGCTAAGAGCAAAGCTAAAGGATCGTGGAATTGACAAAAAGGACGCTCAATTGGTTTATAACTTGTTGGACAAGCTTCCTTCAGAGTATGCAGCCTTTGTATCTAGCTTTCACACCCATAGGTTAGCTCAAGGTTCCTCGTATACTTCTCCCTCATTTGATACATTCACAGAGATGTTGATACTTGAGCAATCTAAGTTGACCAAGATGGGGATTCTCAAATCTTCAAAGTCACAAGCTTTGGTGGCTAATAAGGGGAATCAAAACAATCAAGGAAAAGGAAAGAACCAAAAGCAACCTAAGTCTAAACTACAACAAGATGGAGCACAATCCTCCTCTCCACAACAAGGTGATTCTACATTCTCACCTAAGAGGAAATCATATAAGGACAATCTTTTTTGTGCATATTGCAAGAAGTCAGGACATGATGAACATCATTATTACAAGAAGGATATTGATGAGTTGAAGAATCTTCTTGAGAAGAAGAAAATCAACCTACCTTCTAGAATGTCTACATTGGCTTCTTCTTACAAGGAAAAGGATAAAGGAAAGGATCACTCTTTTGGGACAGATAAAGGAAAGGGACAAGCTCTTTGTGCTACTACAAGACATGATTCAGGGAGATGGCTTCTAGATTCAAGGGTTTCTCATCATATGGAATCTTCATAGTCTATGTTCTCTTCATTTGAGCCTTGCCACATGCCACAAATTTTGATGGACAATCATGCATACATGGATGTGATTGGAAAATTATCTATTTCCATTGGGGATAACTTGTTCAATGATGTGTTGTGTGTACCCCATTTGACAAACAATCTTCTTTCCATCTATCAAATCACACATGGGGCAACTAATAAAACTGTGGATTTCACACCTGATTCGAATATCATTAGAGACTTGGAGACTAGAGCTATCATTGCGACTGGGGTGGTTGATCATGCATCTCGGTTGTACTCCTTTTCCCACTTTGGTTCTATTGATGAGGTTGATTCTTCCTATGTTGATGATTCAGATTTTGAGGAGAACTTTGGGTACTTGAACTTGGGGATTCTCACATGTGACCTCATTCTTGAGCCTTGCATTTCATCTCCTCCTATTGATATCACATCACCTCTTGCACTTGATGATGCAACTAGTGCGATAGTTTTGCCTTCTTGTGATTCAGTGCAGCAGGATATTTCATATCTTCCAGCTTCAGTTTATTGGCATGCCTACTTGATAGACATTGCAGATTTGTTTGTGGAATCCTACATTGCAGATTTGGGAGACATCTTTGATGACATTCATCTTCTCTTTGATGAAGATGATCCTTCTTCAATTATTGCAAGGGAACACTCTGACCCTCTTGTGCATTCTCTACATGATCATTCTTTAGAGGTTGACATGATTGTGGATACTTTTGTACATTAGTTGGAGGAGGTCTCTTTATGCTTAGAGGAGACATGTGAGTCTTTGGATACCGTTCTACATTCTTCTCACTAGATCTTAGAGTGCCTTTTTTAGCAGTGTGGAGCAATTCACCACCTTTGGAGTGGGTAACCTTTAGCATCGACATGGGGACACTTGAGAAGTTTTTCAGAGATTCCATTCATCATGAGTTTTTTTCCTACATCTTCCCTTCATGATTGGGGAGACTTCATGGATACACCTTTGGTTTTGTTTCTTCCCAAGGGGAGGAACGTTGTTCAATGTTCATGGAGCAGTTTATTCATACATCATCAAGCTTCTATCATTGGTGCAAATTCTACATTGAGGGGGGGCTTCCTAGCTTCTCTTCTTCTCTCATATGGGGGGACATTTTCCTCACATGGGGTTTGGTTCTTCACATACTTCTATGAGAGTTCTCTTATATAGTTTTCATCTCTCTTTTGGGGGAGGGTTTTTTCCCATTGGGTTTTTCTCTCTTTCCCTGCTTTATGAGAGATTTCATTGCATTGGTTTGCATGCATTTGTACATGGGTACCTAACATGGCCTAATAGCCGGGACCCATCTTGCATTACTTAGTTGCATTTTAGACTTAAGTGCATTTCCCTAAGTTGTACTTAAGGGGGAGTGTTGGTGTAGTTAATTATTCATGTTGGATATTATTACACCTTACTTAAGTTTACTTAGGTACATGCATATCATAGTAGTTTGGGTATGAGACACTTGGGTGTTTGTGCCACATTGGGATAGTGTGTGTAGGATAATTTCCACCTTTTATGGTCTTATATTGTTGTTACATTCAACCTTCGGTGGGTGATCCACCTCATGGGAATATTATATTGTTTCTCCTACCTACCACACCTATTTCCTACCTACCCTTGTTTCTTATTGAGCCACATGTCATTTTGTGTGCTCACTTATCCATATAGCCTTGCCTATATAAGCAAACTCATATTCATTGTATGTAACTAGTGATGATCCAGTTGATCAATATTTTCATCGTGATAGAATACAATTTATTGCTATCAATATTTTGTCTCTATTTTGTACTTTTCATTGAGCTCTTGATCTTGGCAAAATCTCACAATGACAAAACCATAATCACACACACATGCTTGCATATGAATGATGTAATTTTTCTTCATAATGGTTGCATGAAGAATATGCAACCTTGAAAATCTCAGAAAATGTTTGATAATGAAGGATTCATGGATGCAAGAGTGCTAGGAATTGATTACTTAGATTGGATAAATGAAATTAGGTTGATCAAATATCTTTAAATAGGTGTATCTAGGTAAATTACCCATTAGGATGACCTCCAATGGTCATGCTGAGTCATGGAGATAAATTCTTGTCAAAGAGATATGACTCCTAATGCAATTCAAATTTGGGTCCCAATGAGAGGGACCATGGCACTAGGCGCCATGATCCAGGACCAAGGTGTTGGGCGTCATGGTCCAAGACCAAGGCATTGGGTGCTATGGTCCTTCTAAAAAAGGGACCAAAATAAGCCTCAAGGGAAAGGGGCACCTCACTTGGGAATCCATCAATGGGTGTTCATGGCATCATAAGTGGAGAATAGGCACAAAATAGACCTAGATAGGTGAAGAGAATAGGACACACTAAAGCAAGGGCAATACATGAGGTGTAAATTGGCCCGATGACAATTTATGATGCTACATCATTATTAATATCTATTGATGCAAGATGACTTATAGTCAAATTGAAAGTGTTCAATTTTTTATCAATAAAATCACCATCCTTCATTTTCAAATAATAAAAATGTCTTTTAAAATATAAATTATTGGACAAACTCTTAGTTCAAGGTAAATTTCACTTATCTTCCTCCACAACTTGTATGCAATATCTTTAGTGGATACATTCTAGAGGAAAGAGTCTGTAAGACACAACCAAATGGCTCCCTGTGCCTTGTTGTCTATTTTCTTTCATTCTTAATTTGACATGGTAGAGGTAGCTGATTTATTTTCTTCTAAAATAGGTAACCATTGATCTCTCTATTTGAGGAGATCTTCCACTTTTAAATTTTATATCTCATAACTAGTGCCATTAAAATTATTGATATCCTGGCAAGAGGTAGAGGAAATGGTATACAATCTTTCATAAATCTACAAAAATCCCACAAAGAAAAATCTCCCACTATAACAAAATCCTTCAACACTTATAAGAGAAAGGTGTCCCTCCCTCAATTGAACCATTAGCTCTGATACCGAATTTTGATTAACAAGGTGAATGAATATAGCAATATGAACTTAAACTAAGTGTTTACAAATTTAAACATAAAATATTAATGCTTAAAGAATGTGATTACATAATCAAAGAAAGAAAGAGAGAACCATAATGTAGTTAACACTAGATATACAAGGAGAAACCCCTAAGGGAAAAAAATCTACAATAGAAAGAAAGGAAAGTATATTACTAATCCAAAGAGACATAACAATAATAATACACTTCTCTAAATAACTCTTTAGAATTTGCAGCACCTTGTTACCTATGCAATTGAACAAACTTGATACAAATTACTAGTTCGTGACCCTAATTTATAGAAACTCTAGGGAGTGAATACTAATATGGTATCACAATACAACAAAAAACAAAACCACCTAGATAAATCCCATGCACGCCTCCTTGGAATCATGCATGTAGCCCAAAATAGCCACTTATTGATGCTCTTACAGTCATCATAAGACATCTCACCAAATTGGATCAATATAGTGCAATCATTTATCATAAATGCACTCATAGTGACTCATGATAACCTATGACATCTATCATAATTGTCATACATGCACTTACAACCACTTACATGTGTCTAACAATCTAACAATAGAAGATTCCAAATGGGACACCTAACTATTTATCTATTTCTCAAACTCCAAACGTAACAGTAAACTTGTCTTTACATTAGCTCTTTCACCACCCTAGAAATTACAAATAACATTAAGAGAACAAATAATTGGGGTTGAAAACTTTGATGGCACCTAAATCCTAACAATTATCACCCACCCATAATACATTGCATATATAAAAGGAATGTCAATGCATTGCACAGTACATTGTGAGTCACTTTCTTTTTTCTGGGCTTTTAAACAAATTAGCAAGTGAGAATAATATTTGATGTATCCCATACTACATTGAGGGTCTTACCTTAACCCAACAGGGCCAAGTATACCATTTCTACATCAAGCTATACCAAAAATATACTACAAGGTTGGTCCAAACTATTACCTACTTATTCTTCATTAGAAACTCTCTTTTCCTTGTAGTCCATTAAATGACTAAGCAAATGAGGACATCCATTGGCTAACAATTTGCTGGAATACTATACTCCTTAAACACTATCAATCATAAGCATCGATAAGATTATCTTTGATTGGGTCATTGGATTACACAATTCACATCACATTTAATTTTCTGAACAAACTTATTTAACATCCATGCTTGTATTTCCCCCTTAATGATTGCACTGATTATGATCAATAAATCTCCTCCAAATGTAATTTTGTAAAACCAAAATTTGATCCCCACTCTATCACAGGAGTGCATCTTGCACCTCGGCCTCATTGTTTGTGCCCCTCTCTAGACGTTTGGCACCCCATACAACAAGATTACCTTTCCAATCCCTGATCACCACCCCTGCACCAAATTCACCTAGATTTCCTTGATGCCCCATCAAAATTTGCCTTGATCCACCCTTCTTCTGGTGGTGTCCATTTACCATTTAAATGCACCTGAGCATCCCCTAGAAGTGAATCATCCCAACTAGGTCCATGAATGGGCCTGCATAGTAAATAAAATTTATTTATATCTATGTCTATAATTTTATATTTATTTTTTTGTATTTAAGTTTGTCAAATAATTTTATTTCATAAAATATATACTTTTATGTAATCTTGGTTTCCTTATGTTTTTAGGTAGTAACTTTATTTATTCTTCATGAACTTTTTGTTTGTACTATGCATGCTAATTTTATAAGAATAAATTTAGTAATAGTTGATTTGGAATCACAAATGATTTGTTTTAGTATTTGTTTTTTAGTATCTTTATCCTAGCAAGAATGCATTGCCAAATGATAAACTTTGAAAATGAAGAGCAACAAAGACAACATCGAAGAGAATATGATCGAAATTATTTGAGACAACAACGTGAACAAATGGATAATGCACAAAGAGAGGAAGTGGGAAGTCTTGAAAATGAAGAGCAATGAAGAGAATGACAAAGAGAATTTGCTCAAAATTATACGAGACAATGATGTGAACAAATATATGATACACAAAGACAAGAAGAAAGAGATTGTTGAAACCAAAATAATAGAGAAAGACGTGTTAAACGTAAGGTAGATATGATAGTGGAATAAATTGAAGCATAAATGAGATGATAACACATTGTACATGAACATCTCAAGAGGAGTAATACATATTGAGAAGAAGATTACAAAGAGTTATGCATTCAAATCAATTGAATGAGATAAAAACAACAACAAATATAAGTGTGCAAACATGAATCGATTCTAAGACAACGTCAATCTCACGAGAATGCAAAGGTTAGTTTTGAAGGGATGAATTATGTTACAATAGATCGTATGTTACAAACACCAAATAATAGAGTACAAGATGTAATAAATATTGAAATTGTTTTGAAGACTTTACAAACAATATTTTGACATAGATTAGATAAACTTGCTACACTAGTATGTACTACATTTGTCAAGAAGTTATCCTACAATAAAAATTGTTCGTTTACCTAAAGGCCCTATTTGTAATCAATATCGACAAGAGAAGAATGAACATCAATTTTCAGTATTAAACAACATGGATCTTGGTCCACAACCTTTAGAACTTACAAATTTAAAACAAATAAAGGAAATGTTGATATCACATGTTGACCCAATTCTTTAAGTTACACATGCAAGTAGAAGTCAATATAAATATAAAGGGCATACCATAAGTTTTCCGAAAAAAAAAAAAAGAAATAGCTAAAATCTTACTACTTCAAATATAAGATTTATCCATCATTATTATTTGGAAGAAGGATCATCGTGAAACAAATTATAATTTTGCCATCAATAGAGAGAGAGTATACAAAACACTTAAATATAAACTAGCTTAGATATCTTTAATACATCTATCTAAAATATGTCGAGAGATGTCAGTCTTGAGACGCCTATATTTAAATTGTTATTGTGAATAAATAAACGCCTTGATATCTCTCAACGTATTCTAGATAGACGTATCAAAGATATCTAAGCAAATTATTTTAATTTTAAATATAATAGTATAAAATATGCACAAATATTTTTTAGTTTTAATAATTTAACATGTAACTTACAAATTCATATTAATTTTTTAAATTTAACTATTGCTTTGAAAGAAAATATAAGGTTTAATTTAGCTAGCCTATAGCTTTGAGGAAAAAAGAGAGAAAACATACTAATTTAACAATCGCTGTTGGAAAAACAGAGAAAGCTCCGCTCCATTCTCGCTGAAAAAAGAAGAGAAAGCGCCGCTCCATGGCCGTTGGCTCTATATCCATTGAAAAAAGCAGAGCCGTTGAGAAAAGCTTCATGGCCGATGGCCCCATAGCCGTTGATAAAAGCTTCATGGCCGTTGGCTCCATGGCCATTGAAAAAAGTTCCATGGCTTTCACTGCTTATATATATATGGCTGGGTGATCTGAGAAACCGGCAGACTGTTTGTTTAGTTTCCTGCAAGTTCCCTCGCCCGCGTGGAGAAGCCCTTCCCGTGGTGATGGCGATGGCGACTTCAACAGTGAGGGCTTGTCCGAGAGAGTGATGGCGCCCATGCTTCCACATTTGTTTAATTTGTCGTCCATGCTTCAAGATTTCCTCACCAGAATGCGCAATATGACCTGTGCCCTGCATCCGCTCCGACGCCACAGGGCTCATCCGCATCGCCAATCATCTGCGGAGGAATGTTGTAAGTCCCAGCGCCTCCAAAGGAATTCTTGAGTATGGTTACTTAAATTCATATGTTGTTTTTACCTCTCTTCTGTTTCATCTGGTTAATGGATGTATGTTTTTGATAGGGTAATTTTCAATATCAAAGAACATAGAATTATATTTTATGACATGTAGAATGTAATCATATTTTATTGACAAGAATGTTAACTTGATCAACACAGAATAAAAGATTCTGTTGAGCAATAGCATTTGAGACACTCTATATCTAGTATCACTGTTACCATTCATTTATTTTTAAATATTAAATTTGTGTTTGGCAGAAATTGATGAAGTTGGCCATGCGTATGCTGGCAATCTCTTGGCTTATTACATATGCATATAATATTTGTGATATTGTTCATTTTTATTTATTCATGTCAGGCATTTCGGAATAGGTCTTGTTTGTTGTTGACCTTGTTTATTCTTAGCCATTTTTTACTTGTGTGATCTAAACATATGTCCCGGGATGTTCAGTTTTACATTGGCAGAGTACTATTAACTCCTTGCAACCAACAAGTAAAGTCGTTGTGAACAATGAATTCTTTGCATGAGAGTTGGGACCAAATTTTGTATCATATTTGATCACATAAATCGTTAGATTATCTGGTCACTTGTGTATACTTTTGCGCTCTTTCTATAAATCAGGTTCTTGGACCATTTTTCTTGTTCACTTGGCTTGGTTACTCTGGTAGAAAGGAAAGCATTGAATTCTCTCTATTCAAGAGAGGGGCAACCAGTAATACCATGGATGTTAGATTGTCTCTCAAGCATTACCTTATACCTTGTTGTCCATGAAAGACACTATGACTTATCCCTTTGTTTGGTCAGACTTGTCATGTACTTGTTTTCCTTTTGCTGGCTGTTCCCATCCTTTCCTTGTGGTTCTCTGCTACTTAAAGACCTTTAAAGAATCTTGACAATATTGACTAGTATTTACCATTTTTAACATGTCAACTAATAATGTGGTCAACTTCCTTTCAACTGTCTTGACTGTGATTTCTTTGTAATTTATGAGAAATACTTAATTGTCATGCCCTGTTCACTGTTGGCTCTGCAACCTGAAAGGACTATCACAGTAAGCTTAAATAGAGGACTGCCTTCATCCTTTATGACTTTCACTATGTCTTGAAAACTCCTTTGCCTATGTTGCCCTTTTAGTTTCCCTTCAAGAGGCTTTATCCATATAGCTTCAATGACTAATACTATGTCTCTTGATGATTGTCCTTAACTGTCTTCATTTAAACTTCTTAGCTTGACATCATCTGACACCCCTTAAAGACTGCCATATCTCCTTTTTCATTATGCATGCATTCTTGAACTGTCACAGGCAACTTATACCATGACAGTCTTCTAAACTATTCTATGGCACTGCCATTGCACCCTTCTTCATTCCATGCACACGACTCTTAAGACAAGAACTCTTTATCAGTCATCTTAAGGTTAGGCATCTTTATTTTCTCATTATGATTACCCTTCTCTGTGTGTCCTCAATCAGCAATATCTGCTTATGGTTTGCTTAATGTCCTATACCTTTCAACAACCCTCATGACAGTCTTGAATCCCCAATGAAACCCTTTTTTTGACTTGAAAGAAACAAAGACATCTTTACCTGAGATTGAGTAACACTACTGTTATCTTTCCAATTCCCAGAGAAGTTACCTGCCCTTCTACTTATGACCAGACCTGTAGCATGATAATTTGTATCATGATTCACCATCTGGTACTTGCAATGCTTGAGCCTTTATGTCATTACAGTTTTGTCTTCTGTGACCTTAATCTGCAACTCTTACAGACTATGTTAGTGCATCTATGACTGTCCTTGTTTCTATATTATCCACTCTTGATCAAATAGCAATCACCCTTCTTGCAACATCCAACATCTTCAAACCTCAATAATAATTTTTTGAGATCCCTGGAGCAAAGCCTTCACATCCTCAACTTCATGCTCACTTCTCTAAATTAGTGTCCTTTAAAAGGTTGTGGCCTTCCTTTAAACTAGCACTAGACTGCCTTCCCTTATTAATGTCGTCTGTTGTTCATTGCTTTGTACAAGGGAATTGCAGATGTGATGGGACCTTGCCTTTTTTGCTACTGTCATGTTTTTCTCTAAAGACTGCCATTCCTTATTTGTCTTTAACCATGCTATCTAAGCACACATACCAAAGGAAACCCAACCATACCAGGTTTGTGCCCTATTCCTATCTAAGCACGCATACCAAAGGAAACCCAACCATCGTTTCCCTCTTCAATTGAAATATCACTGTCCTTATGCAAAGTGCAGCCAAATTTCCAGAGTGGGACCAAAATTTTATGAGTTATGGCATTCAACAATCACTAGAAGATCTCAAGATATCTCCTTTCATAAATTGTACAGTCTAGATTGTTGTTGCCATGAAGAAGTGTGTCGCATCTTCACCTGTGAAAAGATGAAAATTAGCCACGTTGAACCTGCGCTTAAGTTATGCATAGTCCCTCAAACTCCTCCAGCTTCATCCAACATGACATGCTCCTTTTTTCTTTTTTCTGCAACGTGCGTCTTCAATAGAACAGCAAAGTGCTGGTTTCCAGCCAAAATTGGAGGACCTTTCAATGCAACAACAGAAAGCCTAAGTTCCTTTACTGCGACGTCCCCTAAACTCCTGGGAAAGAGCTTTTCAACGTGGATTTTAGAGACTTAACAAAGTGAAGCTTCCTTTTGCCTCTTCTTTCTCGGCGCCTAAAATTTGTACCTGGCTTGGTTACTTTATTAGAAAGGAAGGCACTGAGACAAATTTTGAACTGTTTTTTAATTTTTTCAACTTTTACATCAAGTTAGGGCATTGACATCTATGAGTAAAAAAGTTTCATTGAGACTAAAATTTATTTAGCTTGAGATGTTATTTTGTCTGAATTTTTTATCATATAACAGGACTGATTTTATTGTATAACAGAAATGATTTTGAAAACCGACAAAATTTGCAGAGATAGAAGAATTCTTAGCCAATATAAGAGAGGGCAGAAACCAGGTTACTGAAACTTAAAGCTCTGAAAATGGGAGCATGTTGAACGCATTGTTAGAGATGGTGTAGCTTCTGGAAGACTGCAATGGTTCAGGCCAGATATGTAGATAGTATAAAGCAGGCATTTAGCAAATACCTGCTTATGCTATGTATGCTACATCTAATTCCTCATTTCTTTTTGTGATTACATGGATGATACAAAGATAATAAAGTTCCTCATTGCAAACTGAATATACAACGTCCAACAAATAGGTGGATGCATTTTGCTAAAAGTGGAGTGAATTTTAAAATATATTAAAACTTATCATAAAACAAAATAAAATTTATTGTGAACTTTTTTGTATATATTTTTAATAGTAATGTTAATATACAATTTTGTGTTTCATTTAAATTGATATTAACAGTTTGATTGTTGAAGTCATATTCACTTCAGTGACTAAATGAATGTTTAGAAAGTTCTGTTTACATCACATTCTATTGTGTTAGTTTTTTTTGGTCCATCATTCTATATTTTTTGTTTCTTTTTTGTTGTTGCTTTGATTCTATTTTTGTTTGGCATGGCCATGCCTCCTCTGTTTTTATTGTCTGAGTTCTATTTTTTTTTTTTTTATATGTATTTTTCTTTTGTATTTTTATGTGTAGATTGTTTTAAAAAAAAGTTTTATTGGTATTTCGTATGTCTTTTTTTATGGGTGATGATATTTCAGGTAGTAGTGGTGATGATGAGGAGGAAGAGAAAAGAAGCAAAACTACATATAACAAGCACAAGGAAATACAGCAGGTACCGACATTTGAATTTGTGTATCAGAAGCACTACATTTGAATTTGTATTTGATTATAAATTTAGATTTTGCCATCGTTTTGTTTATTTAGATATACTCAAAAAATTGAATTTAAAAAATCTAAAATCTATTGTTTTATTTACTCTAATTAACATAGTTCTTTTACCCATTGTATGATCCTGGAGGGCAACCTTGCTCACCATGTCATGTTTAAATTTTAAGATTTGAGTCACTACATTTGAATTTGTATTTGATTATAAATTTAGATTTTGCCATCCTTTTGTTTATTTAGTTATACTCAAAAAATTGAATTTAAAAAGTCTAAAATCTAATGTTTTATTTACTCTTTATTAACATAGTTCTTTTACCCATTGCATGATCCTGGAGGTCATCATGTTTAATTTTTTAGATCTTATTCACGATATACTGTCTAATAGAGCATATATATCAAGTCTGTAGTCTTGTAATTTATAATCCAGACTTGAGACTGCATTTAATTAGAATTCACTCACAATCACATATCTACAATTTCATGAAGTTTGAAATATATATATTTCTTGAACCAAAAGGTCCGTATGAATTTTGCTTCACCAAATGTTTCAAATTTACTTTAAATGTATGGAACAATTTTATTATGGATTTTGGATTTCAAACCTCTGATTACCGTATACTTAGCTTCTCATGGATGCATATTCTATGCAAAGTCTTTTCAAACCTGAACTAGAATATCAATTTTGATTGATTGCAGAACTCAAGTCCATAGTTTAGCTGAGTATAAGTTTGTAAGTGGAGTCATCTTGATTCTTAACCATAGATTTGAAACTCCTAGTAAGGATTGATGTTCTTGTTCTGATTACCATATACTCTTAGCTTTCCATGGCTGCATATTCTATGTAAAGTCTTTTCAAACCTGAACTAGAATATCAATTGTGATTGGTTACAGGACTCAAATTTGATTTGAAGCTCCTAGTAAGGATTTATGTTCTTGCTCACTCTGTTTTGTGTGAAGAATGTGGCTATGACCTCAGAACTAGAAGTCTTATGAAATCCGCTTAACCATTGGGGTGAAGTCCAACTATTTCAACTTTTAAATCTATGTATAACCAAAATAATTCTATGCTCATATAAATGTCATGCCACTAAGACTCAAACACTCAATGATTATACAAAAATTGCATGCCTCGAGGAGGCACCAGCTATTCTCAACAAGAAGCTTCAACAGTACCAGGGATTGTTGGATCAGGCATGTGAGTATTTATTATACAATATTTGACTATGACCTATTAAGGTTTTCCTTTCTGGTGCCCATGCTGATGTTGAAATCCTCTTTAAAATTGATTTGAGAAATAAGTAATTTTAAAGAGGATCGTC
Source organism: Cryptomeria japonica (assembly GCF_030272615.1). NCBI lineage: Eukaryota > Viridiplantae > Streptophyta > Pinopsida > Cupressales > Cupressaceae > Cryptomeria > Cryptomeria japonica. The sequence continues at coordinate 448,239,772 of NC_081410.1, forward strand.
TAAACCAACTCAACAACTGAATTTTAAAAATCTTTTTCTACGACATAATAATTCTACACAGCAAATAGCTCATGCCATAACTAGAAAAACCATCATTTCCATGCAACTGAGTAATGTTTATAGTTTCTTGCTTAGAGACTAAAATTTATTTAGCTTGAGATGTTATTTTGTCTGAATTTTTTATCGTATAACAGCAACAAAATTTGCATTGATAGAAGAATGCTTAGCCAATATAAGAGAGGGCAGAAACCATGTTACGCATTGGTAGAGATGGCATAGCTTCTGGAAGACTGCAATGGTTGAGGCCAGATATATAGATAGTATAAAGCAGGCATTTTTAGCAAATACCTGCTTATGCTATGTCTGCTACATCTAATTCCTCATTGCTTTTTGTGATTACATGGATGATACAAAGATGATAAAGTTCCTCATTGGAAATTGAATATTCAACATCCAACAAATAGGTGAATGAATCTTGCTAAAAGTGGAGTGAATTTTAAAATATATTAAAACTTATCATAAAACAAAATAAAATTTATTGTGAACTTTTTTCTATATATTTTTAATAGTAATTTTGTGTTGCATTTATATTGATATTAACAGTTTGATTGTTGAAGTCAGATTCACTTCAGTGACTTAATGAATGTTTAGAAAGTTCTGTTTACATCACACTCTATTGTGTTAGTTTTTTTTGGTCCATCATTCTATGTTTTTTGTTGCTTTGATTCTATTTTTGTTTGGCATGGCCATGCCTCCTCTGTTTTTATTGTCTGAGTTCTATTTTCATATTTTTGGTATGTATTTTTCTTTTGTATTTTTATGTGTAGATTGTTTTTAAAAAAAGTTTTATTGGTATTTCGTATGTCTTTTTTTGTGAGTGATGATATTTCAGGTAGTAGTGATGATGATGATGAGGAAGAGAAAAGAAGCAAAACTACATATCACAAGCACCAGGAAATACAGCAGGTGCCAACATTTGAATTTGTGTATCACAAGCACTACATTTGAATTTGTATTTGATTATAAATTTAGATTTTGCCATCCTTTTGTTTATTTAGATATACTCAAAAAATTGAATTTAAAAAATCTAAAATCTAATGTTTTATTTACTCTAATTAACATAGTTCTTTTACCCATTGTATAATCCTAGAGGGCAACCTTGCTCACCATGTCATGTTTAAATTTTAAGATTTGAGTCACTACATTTGAATTTGTATTTGATTATAAATTTAGATTTTGCCATCCTTTTGTTTATTTAGTTATACTCAAAAAATTGAAGTTAAAAAATCTAAAATCTAATGTTTTATTTACTCTAATTAACATAGTTCTTTTACTCATTGTATGATCCTGGAGGTCATCATGTTTAAATTTTTATATCTGATTATCTAACAGAACATATATATCAAGTTTGTAGTCTTGTAATTTATAATCCAGACTTGAGACTGCATTTAATTATAATTCACTCACAATCACATATCTACAATTTCATGAAGTTTGAAATATATATATTTCTTGAACCAAAAGGTCCATATGAATTTTGCCTCACCGAATGTTTCAAATTTACTTTAAATCTATGGAACAATTTTAATATGGATTTTGGATTTCAAACCTCTGATTACCATATACACTTAACTTCTCATGGGTGCATATTCTATGTAAAGTCTTTTCAATCCTGAACTAGAATATCAATTTTAATTGATTGCAGAACTCAAGTCCACAGTTTAGCTGAGTATAAGTTTATAAGTGTCCTAAACCACAGGAGTCATCTTGATTCTTAACCATAGATTTGAAACTCCTAGTAAGGATTGATGTTCTTGCTCTGATTAGCATATACTCTTAGCTTTCCATGGCTGCATATTCTATGTAAAGTCTTTTCAAACCTGAACTAGAATATCAATTTTGATTGGTTGCAGAACTCAAATTTGATTTGAAACTCCTAGTAAGGATTTATGTTCTTTCTCCCTCTGTTTTGTGTGTAGAATGTGGCTATGACCTCAGAACTTAGAAGTCTTATGAAATCCGCTTATCCATTGTGGTGAAGTCCAACTATTTTCAACTTTTAAATCCATGTATAACCAAAATAATTCTATGCTCATATAAATGTCATGCCACTAAGACTCAAACACTCAGCAATTATACAAAAATTGCATGCCTTGAGGAGGCACCAGCTACTCTCAACAAGAAACTACTCTCAACAAGAAGCTTCAGCAGTACCAGGGATTGTTGGATCAGGCATGTGAATATTTATTATGCAATATTTGACTATGACCTATTAAGGTTTTCCTTTCTGGTGCCCATGCTGATGTTGAAATCCTCTTTAAAATTGATTTGAGAAATAAGTAATTTTAAAGAGGATCGTGTAAACCAACTCAACAACTGAATTTTAAAAATCTTTTTCTACGACATAATAATTCTACGCAGCATATAGCTCATGCCGTAACGAGAAAAACCAATTGTTGACGTATTTGGATTGATGGATGCAACATAATTTTTCTCTAACGTGTAGAAACATCATTTCCATGTAACTGAGTAATGTTTATAGTTTCTTGCATTTTATTTTATTCCCGTTTTTATTTATGTGGCATAAGTATAAGGGTTAAACATCGCCTTTGCAATACTATACGGCCCTTGTTAGAGTAATGCTAAGGAGCATAATGTGCTTATTGATCACGTGCAATCCCCCTTGTCTTCCCATTAATCAAACACAAGATTTCACTTTACTTGGTGCTTGCAAAGTTGCCACCCATTAGTAGTTGTACTAAAATTAGTTTTTACTAATTTTTTTACTAATAAATCATAACCCAATACGTTTACTTTATGATTTCAGGAGAGCAGCCACATATTGATATTGTCCGGATCTGGCATTATTTGATTACTATATTCATAAAATCTTTGCCATGTCTGTAGACTGGCACCTAGAGTGTAGAGTGATCTGTAGACTGACACACAGAGTGCAGAATATCTCAATTGTTATTGGAGTCAATGCAGAGCAAATTTTAATTTTTACTGTTTGATTCTTGAATCAGTTGCTTAAATTGGTCAACTTATTTGTAAACCGGTATGTATATAGATTTGTTGTTTAATAAAAGAAATTATTTAGGAGGGTTTGAATTGGCCCCTCCTCAAGGCTGCAGGGAATGGTCATTTGTCATGGTCATTTTTCCAGCCTACCGTTTCTGTGTTGATTTTTATATTATTTTTTGTTGCAGAAAATATAATTTTTATTTTTATTTCATCATATTGAATTATTAATTATATAACATTTTTGATGTTCTGTAATTATTTTTTTTATGGAATTGTGAATCTAGATTTTGGGTTCGGTGGAACTTTGGCGAACCAGGTCTTAACTTTGATCATCGTTGGGAATGCTCCCAGTTGGATAGAGAACATTTTATAGGGCAAAGTTCTGTTTGAGAAGATTAGGGCAATTGCGATGCTTAAAATTCCTTTGCTTTCTTTTGGGTAGGGTAATCAGTGATTTTACTTGAGTTCTTATGTATTATTTGAGAAGATTAGGTCCATTGTGATACCCCAAATGCGTTTGCGTATTCTTTTGGGTAGGGAATGTAGTCAGTAAAAAGTAAAAAATATGTATTGTTTTGAGTGGATTAGGGCAGTTGCGTTACTCATGCATTTGGTTGAGTCTCTGTTTGGGTAGCTAAGTATGTATCGTATGAGTGGACCACGACAATGGATTACTTAACAGCCTTTGGATCAGGGTTTGTCTGGGCAGGAGTAAGACAAATAGGTGAATTCCCCAAGTTTTAAATATGTATGGTATGAGTGGCTTAGAGTAATGGTTTACTCAACAGCCATTGGAATCTTTGGAACATTGCATAGGTTCCAAGGGTTTGTCTGGGCAGGAGTAAGACAAATAGGTGAATTCCCCAAGATTTTAACTACTCTACAAACTGTAAATATGTATTGTATGAGTGGCTTAGAGTAATGGTTTACTCAACAGCCATTGGAACCTTTGGAACATTGCTAACCCGTTCTATAGGCTCAATATATATTGTTTGGTAAACTTAATTTACAAGAAGAGCAACCTTCAAGAGATGAAACATCATGTTCCATAGTTAGTACTCCATAGCTTTAAGCATAGTTATATTTTATTAAACTTGAATTTGTCTTTTTAACTGTAATTTTTTTTAACTATTAATGTTGTGTTATTAACAAGTTGTAGTCTAAATATGTTCAGTGTTTTATTTTGGGAAATCATTTATACTTTGTATGATATTGAAGTGTGGGTTTGAGTTTTGGCATTCATCAGCTTACATTTATTGTTTATATGAAGTGTGTGTTTGAGTTTTGACACAAATTAATTGTTTATTTGAAGTGACTTGAACAAACTTGTTTGTTTAGTGTGTTTTGGCACCCACTAGTTGTGAAATGTGTGTTTGAATATTGATTTACTTAGTGTTTATATGAAGTGTGTGTTTGAATTTTGATACAAATTAATTGTTTGTTTGACGTGACTTGAACAAACTTGTTTGTTTAGTGTGTTTTGGCACCCACTAGTTGTGAAATGTGTGTTTGAATATTGATTAACTTAGTGTTTATATGAAGTGTGTGTTTTTGTTTTGACACAAATGAATTGTTTGTTTGAAGCGACTTGAACAAACTTGTTTGTTTAGTGTATTTTGGCACCCACTAGTTGTGAAACGTGTTTGAATATTGGTTTATATGAAGTGTGTGTTTGAGTTTTGACACAAATTAATTGTTTGTTTGAAGTGACTTGAACAAACTTGTTTGTTTAGTGTGTTTTAGCACCCACTAGTTGTGAAATATGTGTTTGAATATTGGTTTATATGAAGTGTGTGTTTGAGTTTTGACACAAATTTGTCGTTTATTCGAAGTGACTTGGATAAACTTGTTTGTTTAGTACCCACTAGTTGTGAAATGTGTGTTTGAAAATTGATTTACTTAGTCTTTATATGAAGTGCGTGTTTGAGTTTTGACACAAATGAATTGTTTGTTTAATGTGTTTTGGCAGCCACTAGTTGTGAAATATGTGTTTGAATATTGGTTTATATGAAGTGTGTGTTTGAGTTTTGACACAAATGAATTGTTTGTTTATATGAAGTGTGTGTTTGAGTTTTGACACAAATTAATTGTTTGTTTGAAGTGACTTGAATAAACTTGTTTTTTTAGTGTGTTTTGGCATCCACTAGTTGTGAAATGCGTGTTTGAATATTGATTTACTTATATTGGATCTATTTTAATATTTAATTTGCCTGTTTGAATTTTAGCTCTTTTAAATTCACTTTGTTTGCATTTATTATTATATGATCTTTGGTATTCAATTTGTGTGCATGTTTTGAATTTTTGCATCCTCTTATTACATTTTAAAACCGTGTGAAGTGTGTGGGTGAAATTTGGCATTGTCTTATATTATTTGTTGGCATTCATTATGTGAGAGTGTGTGAATTTGACATTGCCTTATATTATTTGTCGACATTCATTATATGAAAGTGTGTGAACTTTGACATTGCCTTATATTATTTATTGGCATTTATTGTGTGTGTGTGTGTGTGTGTGTGAGAGAGAGAGAGAGAGAGAGAGAGAGAGAGAGAGAGAGAGAGAGAGAGAGAGAGAGAGAGAGAGAGAGAGAGATTACTTTGCATATGTGTGAAATATGTGTTTCAACAAACCTTTTTTGAGGTGTTTTAACTTTTCACATTCACATTGTGTGTGTTTATTTCAAATGTGTTTGAACTGATTTTGTGTGAAGTATATTTGAACTTTGACATTTACTTTGTTTGTGTTGCACTTCAAATGTTTACTTCATGTGTGATTGAACTAACTTTGTATGATGTGTGTGTATCTTTTGAACTTTTAACATCAATTTTGTGTAAAATGTGTACTAGCTTTGACATGTGAAGTGTATATTTGAACAAGATGCGTGAAGTGAAATAATGGTGCATGTCTTTGAACTTTCATATTCATTTATGTCAATATTTAAATTTTTGCATTTGCTTCGTATATGTTTGAACAAACTATGTGTGAAACAAAAAAAATATATGTGAAATATGTTTTAAAGACAATCATTTTGTTGTATATGTATGTACTTTGGCACACATTTTTTCAATGTTTGATCAAACTTTCACATTCACATTATATGAAGAGTGTATTAACTTTGAAATTAACTTATGTTTTTATGTTTGAACTTTATATTTCACATTTTTTGTATTTGTACTTTGACATGTTTGAACAAAATCCATGTACTTTGTTTCCATGTGTGTGTTGAAAGGTAATTTTGACATTACCTTTGTTTGGTATTTGTATTTTAACTATCTTTGGAATACATTTTGTGTGATGTGCCTTTGACTTAACTTTGACTTTCACTTTTGTGTGGTGTGTTTTAATTTCTTTGTGTTTGAGAGAATTCCATGTGCAACATTTCATATAATTTTGTTTCCATGTGTGAGTTGAAAGGTAATTTTGGCATTACCTTTGTGTGGTATTTGTATTTTAACTATCTTTGGAATACATTTTGTGTGATGTGTCTTTGACTTAACTTTCACTTTCACTTTGTGTGGTGTGTTTTAACTTCTTTGTGTTTGAGAGGATTCCATGTGCAACATTATTTATAATTTTGTGTGAATATAATTGAAATTAACTTTTTGTGTGAAATTTAATTTTTGTGGTGTTTGTTTTAACTTTGGCATTCATTGTGTGAACGTGTGGATGAATGCATATGTGCATGTGCATTATTGCATTCATTGTATGCATTAGCGTTTGTATGTATGTGCATTTGCATTTGTATGTATGAAAGTTAAATTTGTGTGGTGTATTGTTTTTTTGAACTAACTTTGATGTTCACAACACTAACTTTGATGTTCACCTTGTTTTGTGTTTGAACTCAATTTGGCATTCACTTTGTGTCATGTTTGAATGGACTTCAACATTCAATTTGTGTGTGTGTATTTTGGTAAGTTTGAGCTAATGCTTATTTTGTGCGTGATTGTACTTGGGGTGTGTGTGTGGTGCGTGCGTGGATGCGTATGTGCATGTGCAAGTGTGTGTGGGTGTGCATGAATACAAACACCTCATTTCTATTTAAAAAATATGCATAAATAATAATTATGTTTTTACGTTGAGAGGTGTATTACACTCACTACGGATGTTAAAATGTGTTAATAAAAATAAAGACATTGATTTGATGTGCTTGTGAGTGTAAATTAAATAACTAAAGTAAAATGAAATGAAATTAAATAATTTAAATTACTGTCGTCTAAACTCGAGTTGAAATATAAAGACCCCAAGTTTGTTGATTTCATAGTTTAAAATGAATATCATAGTTTTATTTTTAAGAGAAATAATGAGCTAATTAAAAATTTAAGAATTTAAAAATTAAATTAAATAAAAAAAATTAATTAATTAATTTAAATTCGATCATGTGTCACTGGTTATTCTATCTGTTGCTTTGAATGTTTTTTCAGGATTGCACTATCTTATTAACTAAAAAGTTAAATGACCATTAAACAAGGAACTAAATGTAGGTGACTAAAATATAATTAAATATTCTAATACCCTCCCTTAATGGTCATGGTATCTATCACACAAAGTTGCCCTCTAAATTTGAGAAACTTTGCCGGGCTCAAGGACTTGGTGAGGATATCTGTAGTCTGATCTTCTGTGGGAATGTACTGCAGTATCACTGATCCATCTTCAACATGTTGGCAGATGAAATGACAATGAAGCTCCATGTGCTTTGTCCGCTCATGGAAGACTGGATTTTTGGCTAATTTTAGAACCCCTTGATTATCACAAAACAAGGGAGTAGGTCTTGGTTGAGACATTTGCATGTCTACAAGCATCCTACGTAGCCAAATTGCCTCACATGCTGCCTTAACAGTTCCCTGAAACTCTGCTTCGGTCGAGGAAAGAGCTATTGCCTGTTGCTTCTTGCTGGTCCATGTGACTGCCCCTGTACCCAAGCTGAAAACATACCCAGAAGTTGACTTTCTGTCATCAACACAACCTGCCCAATCTGAGTCTGTAAAACCAACTAGCCTAGGATCTTTGCTTCTGTTGTCCAAAATGTCAAAATTAGGAGTGCCCTTCACATATCTAAGCACACGCTTCGCTACAACCCAATGTTCAACTTTTGGGGTTGACATGAAGCGAGAAATATAGCTCACAACATAATTGATGTCAAGTCTAGTGGCAGTGAGATAGATGAGGCTGCCCACTAGTTGCTTGAATGAAGACTCATCCACTACAGGTGAATCTGATTTGGCTGATAATTTGAGCCCTATCTCCATAGGTGTAGATGCAAGTTTACAATCTTGCAATTGAAACTTATCTAGTAGGCTCTTGGCATACTTTGACTGAGAAATGAATATGTGGCTATCAGTTTGCCAATCCTCTACACCGAGACAATAATGGAGAAGTCCCAAATCTGTCATATCAAAATGCTGACACAAATTTTGTTTGACTTGCATGATCAGATGTGCTGCATTGCTAGTAATGTTGAGATCATCAACATAGACTACTAGAAATAGAATATCATCACTAGTATGTTTGACATACAAATTGGGATCTGAAGGACTCCTTTGAAAGCCTTAATCAATCAAGTACTTATCAATTTTGATGTACCATGCACGAGGAGCCTGTTTGAGGCCATAGAGTGCTTTGACTAGTCTACATACTTGGTGTTCCTTACCGACAACCTTGAAACCTAGAGGTTGCGTCATGTAGTCTTCTTCCTGCAAATCACCATTGAGAAAAGCACTCTTGATGTCCATTTGATGGACTTTCCATCCAAATTGAGCTGAGAGAGTGAGGACAAGCTTAATGGTACTCATCTTGGTTGTGGGAGCAAATGTCTCTTCATAGTCGATGCCCTCCTTCTGTGAAAACCCTTTTGCCACCAACCGAGCCTTGTACTTATCAAGACTTCCATCAGCTTTATACTTGACTTTAAACACCCATTTGCAGCCAATGGGCTTCTTTCCTGGAGGAAGATCAGATAATACCCAAGTGTTGTTTTTCAGAAGACTATGTTGCTCTGCTGCCATAGCCTTTTCCCATTCAGGTACACCTTTAGCCTCTGTATATGTTTGAGGCTCATAAATATTGTGAATGTTGGCCATAAGAGCAAAATTAATTGTGTGTTGTCTTACCTCTAACGGATCTACCCTCAATGAGCTCATCATCATGAAGATCACCAATGGTCTTGGCCCACCACTTAGGCTGGAGAGTAGAAGTACCAACATCCGCTGCAGGATGAAGAGTGCCTGGAATATCTGGAGCAAGCTCCTCTAGATGTGGATCGATAAGATCTTGAGGAAAGTCAGGGGGTGCAATGCCATGCCTGGGAGACCCCACAACTTTAGAGTCAACTAAATCCCTCCCATCAAGTGGAGCTAAGGGAAGATGAACACCCATACTTACAACCTTTGGAGGGTGATCCTCAGTGCTCAAATCAGGAGAGGAAGGCTGAAAAGGCCCTCTTTCTTCATCAAACACTACATCTTGACTGAATATGAGGTGATTAGTGTCTATATCAACTAGCTGATATGCCTTGTGGTTGTCACTGTAGCCGATGAACATCAATTTCTAACTCTTTGGATCTAGTTTGGTGTGCGTGGCATCTGGAATCCAAACATAAGCTATAGAGCCAAAAACTTTCAAATGACTGATTTTGGGCTTCCTGCCAGACCAAGCTTCCTCTGGAGTCATCTTCTTAACGACCTTTGTGGGAGACTGGTTCACAAGGTAGACTACAGTGAAGACCGCTTCCGCCCAAAAGTGTTTTGGAACATTTCTATGCTCCAACATAGACTGAGCCATCTCAGTGACTGTACAGTTCCTGCGTTCAACAACATCGTTCTGCTGTGGGGTGTCATGTGTGGTAAGCTAATGCTTAATGCCATGTGATGCACAAAAGTTGGTGAACTCTGTAGAACAAAATTCCACTCCATTGTCGGACCGAAGAGTGACTATCTGATAGCTAGACTCTTTTTCCACTAAGGCCTTAAATGTTTGAAACATGGTGAACACGTTTGATTTCTGCTTAAGAAAATAAACCCACATGTGTTTGCTGAAGTCATCAACAAATAATAGAAAATACCTGCATCTAGTGACTGATGGAGTGTTCATGGGACCACAGATGTCTGCATGAACGAGTTGCAAGACCTTGGATGCTCTCCAAGCGTCTCCATCTGAAAACAGAGTCCCATGCTGCTTTCCAGCTTGACATGCTCCACAAACTCCATGATTCTGAGTTTGAATCTCAGGTAATCCTACGACTAGATCCTCTCGAACCAACTGAGAGAGATAGTGGACATTGAGATGCCCATATCACTGATGCCAAAGAGTGCTGATGGAAGTACTCCTAGCTGCCATGGCGAGCTCTTGAGAACCAGTAGAATCAACAAGTCTATAAAGACCATGATCCTCAATACCAACTGCAACTGTAGTGCGAGTCTCCCTGTCAACAATGCTGCACTTGTGCAACTCGAAGACGACATCCAACTGTGGTGAATGTTGCATAATCTGACTGATTGACAGTAGATTGAGCTTCATACTAGGTACAAAGTATACATTGAGGAATATTAAATCCCTCCCACCAGATGAAATCTGAACGTTGCCCTTCCTGACAACAGTATACTCTTCACCTCCACCAAAGAACACTGAATCAGTGAAAGACATGTACTCTGTAAACCAATCCCGACGATGTGTGAAATGTCGAGAGGATCCAGAGTCAATGTACCAGGCTGATGATTGAACATCATTAGAGGAGGTTTGGGCCATGAACACATAGAAGGCAGATTCCTTCTAATCAGGATGCGTGGCAGAATTGGCTTTCTGCTTGGACCCTCCCTGTTTGGATTGCTGAGATGCTATAAATTTCTGACACTTTCACCAAATGGCCATATATATGACAGTAGGAACACTATAAGCTCTTCTTTTGGAAGACTGCTGAGGTTGACCTTGACCTTGTCCTTTCTGCTGGAAGGACGGAGCTTTACCCTTGTACTTATGCGAAGCTGAGGCTATGAAAGCCTGTTCAGTGGATGAACTAGCGCTGCTTCAATCGATCTTGTTAGAGCAGCTTGTTGCAAAGATTAGGAAACTTCAAACTAACACTAGTAGAGGAGATATTGAGCGTATCAATGAAATGCTTGTAGGATCTGGGAAGGCTTTTCAACGTGATCACTACCATATCCTCTTCCACCATGGTTCGACCTATAGCTTCTAACTAATCATGGATGTCCTTGATCTTCGTAAGATGTGCCTGGATAGATGACTTCTCATCCATCATGATAGAAAACAACATATTCTTTAGAAAGAAAGCTCGGCTCTTGTCGGACGTTTCATGAAGATCCTTCAAAAGATCCCAGATCTCTTTTGTTGTTTTACCTGAAGGCACTTGTGGGAGTTGATCATCTATGACAGAGAGTTTGATAAGCATGACAGCCTCTCGATTCTTCACATCATGTTTGTTTTGATCATCACCTGCCATTGTAGGACAAGATTCCTTGCCCAAAACAAGCTGATCAAGGCAACGATACTCAAAGATGGTAAGCATACGCTATTTCCAGGTGTTGTAGTTGCGGCCGTTGAACTTCTGACTGTGTTCCAACATGATGTTGGTTAATGATGCCATCACGGAAATCGAGGTTGATCGAGGTCAACTAAGTGAAAGCAAGAGACAGAAGAATATGATTTAAAAAAAAATCAGAATAGAAACAGCTACTGAAAAAACTGAAACCCTATAAGAGAATTCCGACATGAATTCCAAGGCACAAATTTTGAGGTTTGGAAGAAACCCAAAAATTAAAATTTTCTGCACAATTAAAACAGCATAAATGGTGCCAAAAAAACAACAAAAATCCCAACGTCCACAGAAATAGCAGAAATTGTGAACTGTTTTTAAATTCCAAGGCAAATTTGTTGGCACAAAAATTGAGGCACAGAAAATGAGGGACCCAGAAAAATTTGAGACCAACCCAGAAAAGCTCTTGAAGAACCCACCAAGAATTTGAAAACAGAATGCAGATCTGACGGCTCAAAAAATGAGGCAAGGAAAATGATGCACCCAGAAAAATCTGACGACGACCCAGTTGAGCTCTCGAAAAACCCACCAAGAATTTGCAACCAAAATAAAATTTTGACTTGAATAAAAAGGGTCAAAACCCTAGTTGAAAATTGTAGAAACCTTAGGAAAATTTTCAACCTGCAAAAAAAAACTGCCCAAGAAGAGAAAAAAATATTTGTTTTAAAAAAAAAAAACAGTTTTAAAAAAAATCTCTTCAATAAAAACTTCAAAAAATTTTAATAACAAAAGTTTTCGAAATTTTTAATTTCCAAGCTCTGATACCATGAAAAATAAATTGAATGAATGATTCAATAATCGGATGATTACATTGAATGATATACACACGTATATATAGAGGTTACAAGACAATGTTCTATAATTAGAACATAACGTTAAAGTAAAAGATTAAAGAGCTAAAAGCTAATTAACTAAAAAGAAAAAAACTAAATGCTAAATAAAGCTTAAAAGCTAATTAATTAAAAAAAAAAGCTAAATGCTAAATAAAGCTTAAAAGCTAATTAACTAAAAAGCTAAATGACCATTAAACAAGGAACTAAATATAGGTGACTAAAATATAATTAAATATTCTAATAGTTGTGTCCATCCCAAGCATGGTGGTGCCTTTGTAGGTGATTGCTCCTGACGATCAAGATGCAATTAATTATGTGGCTTCGTCTCCTCCAGATGTAGGACTCAGTGACTAGTTTCTTCATCCTTGAAGGCTTTATTGCTCGGATTTTTTGACTCCATTTGCAAAAGCTTGTTGTATCTGGCCCCATATCATTTTGTATTGGTTGGGTTTTGTTTAATGTATCTGGGTTTGGGATTGGGTGAATTTTTTGTCTAGTTGGTGGGGCTTGGGGTTGAATCATATAGTCTCCTTGTACTTTCATGCTAATATCTTTGGAGATTGTATAGTTTTTTAGGATTTTATGAGCAAGACCAAAGGTTTTCTTTGCCTGGTTCTTTTCTATCGGTGCTCTTTGAACCAGGACTATAAATTTTTTTATAATTAATAATATTTTGTGGTTTCTACAACTTTTATCAAAAAAACCAAAAAAAATTTAAAAAATTAATTAAATAAAAAATAAATTAATTTATATAAGTAAAATTAAATAATATTAATAGCTAAAATATTGGACATTTAATTTCAAGTTGATAAGTTAGTTGATTTCATGGTTTTTATGATTTAAATATCATAATTTTATTTTTAATATAGAATTAAGTGAAAAAATAGGTTAATTAAATTTAAGAATTAAAAAATAAATAAAATAGCTTACTTAATAAAAATTTAAATAAAATTAAATAATTTAAATGAATTAAATTAAATAACAAAAATATTGATCCTTTAAAAGTTTATTGATACGTTAAAAGGAATATCATAATTTTTTTTGATCGATATTGAATACATTAAACTTAAAATACCTGTATACATATCTAACCAGTTCATAAAAAAAGGGATACTAAATATCCACCATTAAAGGCCAAACAATTTTCCTACTTGGTTTTCAAATTCTAGCTAGGATCAAACCCCCAACCCTCTGTAACGCTAGTCTCCATCATCTTGCCACAATCCTACTTCTTCTTTGCCTTACAAGCCTTGTCCCTTTCAATCTTTGTCGAGTGAATGTATACCAATAGATCCTCCCACACCTCTTGAGCCTCATCAGTTCTTGCCACACGATCTATACCATCCTACCAAAGCATGGACAATTGATATTCCACATGCACTTGGTCGGGCATTATTCCCTCCCCAAACAAATGTCTCAAACCTTGCGCTAGAATTGCTCTCCCTAGTAGAGAAACCAAACCACACAATGAATGACCCGAGACACACACTTTAGTCATCCATTCAACTTCTGCTTTAGTCTCAAAAGAAAAACCCCAGGCCACCAACATTGACACAATGTCCATGTTTGTTCTGTATCGAAACTCAGACACCAAATATTCACGGCCCAACAGTCGCTTGAAAATGTTCAGAAATTCCTCCTCATCACAAAGAAAAAATTGGCCTCCATCTCCAACCTGAGAAGCTGATATTAACAATTCCACCACCACACCTCACCCTCTCTCCAAAACCAGGGAAAGCCTCACTCAAAGGTAAACAATGTTTGTCAAAAATCTAGAATTTTTCGATTTCAAGACTAAGCCAACCCATTCACACGACGTAATATGTGCCACCCCACAAACATCCAATCACAAAAAAATTGTCATATTAATAAATCTAGGTGGCAACTCAAAAGTAATGATGAGGAAGTAAGATCAGAACGAAGAACAAAAGTCGAGGAGTGAAATTAATGAATTGTACATCCCAATGGCAAGAAAAATAATTACCAAGTATCGCTCAAGTAGCCCATGCCACATCGACCTCTGAGTTGTCCCACCACCGAATCCTTTGAGGGTCTAACTCACATCCCAGGTTGGTCAAAAATGTGAAATTTTGTATGCAATTTTTGGATTAGTTGGTTAAAAATTGCTCACACAATCTAATCCAGAAACTGCATACAAGATTTGAATGGATTGTGGAAATTTGATAGCTTTGAATGTGTGAAATTTTAAAATCTTGAAAAGAATCCAATTTTGTGCAAATAATATAAATAAATTTATTTATTCACTAACATTGGGAGGATCCACTAGAAATTGCATCCGTAACTATCTTGGAATCCCCTTCAAGATAGTGTTTTTATATTTTGAGTTTGTTGATTTCATGATTTGATACATTAAAAGGAATATCATAATTTTATTTTTAATATAGAATTAAGAGAAAAAGTAAGTTAATTAAAATTTAAGAATTAAATAAATAAATAAAATATACTAACTTAAACTAAATTAAATTAAATAACTTAAATTAAATTAAATAATTTAAATTAAATTAATAACTTAAATTAAATTAAATAACTTGAATTAAATCAAATAACTTAAATTAAATTAAATAACTTGAATTAAATCAAATAACTTAAATGAATTAAATTAATTTTTTTAAAATAAAATAAAATAAAATAACTAAAATATTTAGAAAACATACATTTTCACTAGCTCATAACACTACCTAATTTTTCTTTAGCTTCCAAAATCTCGAGAGACATCAAAACTAACTCTCCAAAATGGGATACAAAATCTCGAGAGACATCAAAACTAACTCTCTACTTCCCCCTCATTGCCTGGAGGAGGAGGTGGGGGATGCGGTGCTGGTACACCATCTTGCCTCAACGCCCTAGCTCCCTTAGATCTCGCCATATAGTGTAAATAGGGTACCACCTACCTATCCCCTGGCACCGCTGCACTATAAGCTTCGACATAGTAAGCCTCGTCTGATGCATCACCTCACACTAGAGGCTATCACGCTCTACTCTCATGCTAGGCAATTGCTGATCTCTCTTCGCTATTTGTTCTTGTGATACTGTCGGTTGTGCCTGCACACCTCTAAGTCTCTTTGTCAACACACGAATGACATCTTGTGGCGTTTGCCCTCTAGGTATATCACCCCCACTGGTTGGCTCGTCCATCCGTTGCCTAACCTGTCAAGCTGCCTCCTCATCATCAAGGCCTGCTCCCTCACCCATCTCCACATAACCCCTAGCCTCCACTCCGGTATCACCACCTAGATCACCTACCACTTCTCCAAGTGATCCTCCCTCTCCCTATCTTCGTTGTCGTCCTATAACGGGCGCTCTGTTCGAGCTAGTATCAGGGTCTCCTTCTTCTCTCCTGGGTGTTGCATCTCTCTGCGCACGCGCTGGAGCATCACTACTCTCATCTATCCGAGGTGCTTGCTCTGTCGGATCTATGAATCTCAGGAATGGGTGTCTATGAAAATAATCTTTGAATTGGGGAGTGATCCCCGCATCTGTGACATCCTCCACATAATCCCAGCTCTGTGTCTATATCCCTGCCAACTCCTGCATCGTAAGGGCATATGATAATCTAGGCCCCCATCCCTGTCTCTCCTCATCTGCAAATCGGGCATATGTTGTGAACTCCTGAGACATGCCCTGTTGTCTTCCATACTACCTCAGGACCCGACTGACAACAAATCGCTCTATGATATCTGAGGATCTCTCAATGAGTGGTCGGGTCATGAACATGTCCCTCTGCTGCCTCCTCTAGTCATCCCATGGCTCTAAACCCCTGTACAACCTCTAGATGACGACTATCAAATCATCTAACTGACGTCTCCAGTAGTTAGTCTTCCCCAAGATGGGCTGTGACATGTAACCTGTGTATCTATAAACAAATGGTTGCCCATCCTGTCGGGTATCATCTGCAATAGGCCTGAACATTGGGATATGCTCCCATGCCCATATTTGTAATACCAAAACCACGATCACCATACTCTTCACTCCTCTATAGGCGATCTCATGCATCTCATGGTACATGTGGGCCAATAAACACAAACCCCATCCTAATCTCATGGGGTGAGTAACTAGTCCCTCCAGCAGCCTGCCCCATCCACAGAGGAATCCCTGCTGGCCCCTATCTGACATCACAAAACAACCTATAATCTCGACCAACACACAAGCGAGAGGGAGATGCGCTCCATATCTACTCATCATATCGTCCCAGGTGATGGAACAATCCAAGATAGTATCATCTCCAAATACTCGCCTCGACACCTTAATTCCCGATCGTGGAGTGGCATCATAATCCACCTTGTCTCCAACAAATGGAATCCTCAAAATCCTCTATATACATCCTCGGGAGTGATGGTCATCTCCCCAGTTGACAAGTGAAAAGTGTTATGCTAACTGTGAAACCTCTCAACCAAGGTTGTGAGTAATCCGTGATTCACACGGATGTCAGGCATCTCCAGTAACCATTTGAATCCACACAAACCAATATGACCCCTTTGTGCATTTGTCAACTATCGAACTAATCTCATCGTGGGAGGATATGTACATCAAAATTGGATATATGGCAACTGAACCTACAAATTGAACGAAATATCATCAATTTGCAATCAACTTTGACCTAATAATGTGTCTAAAGTAATAAATACTCTAAATCAACAAGAATTAAATCAAAATTTGATGATAGGACCCTAAAAAATGCTTATTGTTTTCCATACAAGTACCCACAAAAAGATAGCAACTCGTAGGATAATTATCTACTGTCCATACGAGTAAATAGGCTCGTACGAGCAACTGTGTGATATCAGAGGACTAAAGAGTATTTCATGAATATGGTCGTACGATTCAAGGGTAATAGCCAAACGACAAATCTAATTCGCCCATATGAGTAAAGAAGTTTCAATGGTTTCTTGTACAAAAAACCCTACTCTACCATACGACTAGATGACCTAGGATGACCTAAAACAATGAAAAGTATGAAAAAATCAATCAAAATGCACAAAATTTGAATCACACAAGGCTTCAAATCGATGACTTACTGCTATAGCGAAGTTTTGGGGTCGGTTGTGGCGTCTCTGGTGCTCGAATCGATGATTTTGCATTGAAATTGCCATTTTGCTTTCAACGAAGGTTTTTTGAACTTTTGAATTTGTGAGGTAAAAATGAATTGAAAATGACTCCTTCAACCCCTTATATAGGCAAAACCCTAATTTTCAAACTTGCTCTGAGGGGCATATCCATTTCATCGCACTAAATCAAGCTGATATTGTCTTCATCTGAATCAGTCTCTTAACAGTAATCAATTTCATTGCACCTCATCAAGTTGATTATTCGTTTAAACCTAATCAAGGGTTTAAAGAGTCTTTTTGACAGTGATCACATGCTCAATCCAAATAGGTGTTCAGTTTCATCACATCAAATCAAGATGGACATTCTGTTTCACTAATCGGTTCTTGTTCAATCAAGTTCAAAATTGGTATTATCTCTTCGCTCAACCGATTCTAGTTCAATCAAGTTCTAGATCGATACCCGCTTATTGATCCATCAAGTTCAAGATCGGTATCTTCGCTCTTCATCGATCCTAGTTTAATCAAGTTCGGGATTGGTATCGCTTTGATCAATCTGTTTAGTACTTTCATTGTTTCAAATCAAGCTGAATATCTTGCTTTTCATCCATCCATGATCCAGCAAGTTCAGAACCGATATCTCTTCAACATCAATTGTTCTTTGAATCAATGCGCTGATTGCACATCAATTCAAAGAGGGGCAAATGTAATACCCTAAAAATGGTCATCTAAACCATGGACCCCTAATCTCGGCTACATCACCAAGCTCCTAACCAAAGGCAATTAAATCAATTTTGAGCACCTAATTAATTTTTTCCTAAATCATCAATGTCACATGACAAATTAATCTTTTCCATTAAA
The DNA here is from genome assembly GCF_030272615.1 of Cryptomeria japonica. Classification (NCBI taxonomy): domain Eukaryota; kingdom Viridiplantae; phylum Streptophyta; class Pinopsida; order Cupressales; family Cupressaceae; genus Cryptomeria; species Cryptomeria japonica. Next base: position 448,258,095 of record NC_081410.1, read on the forward strand.
TAAATCATCAAAATCTCTTTAATCAATTATCCTATTTATTTAATTAAATATCATAGCATATTTAATTAATAAATCAATTTGCCATTAAATCAACAAAAATGAATTAATTTGAAAAAAAAGGAATTCATCATCAAAAAGGAATTAATAATCAAAAAAGAATTATTTTGAGATAATTTGAAAAGGAAATTTCAAAAAAGGAGCAAAATTGAATAAAAGGGAATAAATCAAATAAAGATTGCTTTAAGAAAGGAAAATTGAATAAATCAGTTTTTCTAATTTTATCTCAAATTTAGCTCAATCTCATCTCCTTCAAATCTTAAGAAAACAACCAAAAAGAAGCCAATCACATCAAATCACCTGGATTGTGCTACTTCTGGGAAAATCTTGACCGCTCATCAACAATCAATCTCGACCGTCTTGCCAATATTGTATCTTAGCTTAATCATGCTTGCATCTAGATTTCATATAGCTTAATCTTGCATTCATATAGATTAAAATCTCCACCTTGGTGTAGTCTAGTCATGGTATTCCTCAAATAAATTTGAAAGCAAATCTATACTCGCATCTTTTAGGAGGCAATAGGTCGAATTGTTATGGTTTTACATTCATTAATTTTGATCAATTAACCATGCATGCAATGACTTATTGAGTGTTTGTGTTTCAGATACAGATTCCAAATTTCACACACATTTTTGGCGGCCACCGTGGGGCAAGAAACTCAAATTTTTAGGCCTCGTAGATCATCAAAATTTTACCTTTTGGATTTTGTCTATATCTGCAAAAACTCATACGACATTATATTCATTAAAGTATGATATTCTATCTTCTGTCATACGGTCAAGTGAGAAAACTCGTACGAATTACTGTTTTCTCATACGATCAAGTGAGAAAACTCGTATGAATTAAGTTGTTTTCTTGTATGAAAAACAAAGAGGTTTTTAGGGGTTTTTTGACATGAATTTTCTTATGCTAATGCTAACCCTGATCTGTTTTCTATCTATCTAAGTGTTTTTCACAGCCTGACAAGTTTTTGCAGAACATTTGTCCAAGAATATGTCTGTATTGCTAAAAAACTATATGATTAATGATTCGTTGTTTTTGTAGGTTGCCTAAGGAGATTCAAGCAAACTTTGTGGATTCTTAATTATTTTCTAGGCACCTAAATTGCGATGTGGTAAATAGACAAATCTATTTTTCATGTTTGAGAAAAGTCTAAAAGGTAGGAGAGTATGCTCTTGTCTGCACAGACAATCAGAAATACAAACCCTTGAAGCTTTTATAGTTTGAGATTTGTGTTCCTTTAGCGGGCCTATCGCAGTGGGAAAAAGTAATCACCTTGTGAGAATGACCCAAGTGAGTACAACTAGACCCAAGCATTCCGACTCACTATAATAAATAGGCCTCTTTGAGATTAAAGTCTCGGAGGATGGAACTATTTGATTTTTCTCTTCGAGATTTCTCATATTAGGCATTTTATAGGGCGTCGCAGACTCAATCATGCTTGTGTGACTATATCTTGCTTGGTACCTTGTCGGGCTATAGGCCTTAATTGTGCTTGTGCGACTTCAAGGGGTAATTTCAAATGTAAACCCTTACTAAGAACTCTAGGATAGAAGCTACTCGGTTCACGTCCGAAAGGGGGATAATCTTTGTGCAAGAGAGATAGTAACTATCCCAAGACATTTTCCATATCATGGCCCCATTAGCGTTTGGAGTCGGCTAATACAGAGTTGAGAATCCATTGCGTGAGACTCAGTGGCCATATTCTGATTAGCTATTGGGTGTGTACCTATGTTTGCAAGCAAAGGTTTTCTCCCTCAGCCAACTTCCTTAGGATTAATGTGTTGTGCTTGAATTCATTTTACATCTTGCATGTTTGTTGTCTCTCTATCCTTGAACTATCTAAAACTATCACTGAACAATTTGAAACTGGAAAACCTGGATAATCAACTGAAGCATCAAACTCAACGGTCAAAACCCTGTTTCCTATCAAAACTCAAATCTTCAACTTCAATAGTTTGTCTCCATACTCCCTAACTTGACTTCAGTTCTATATATTGTAGAAGTGGATGAACTACTTGTCATTGAATGCAAACCCTAGCATGCATACTATATTCTTTTACCTCTAGAGCTTCATCGACCATTAAAAACCCTCCAAGATTGTCGCCTATCAACTTTAGGGTTTTAGTATCCTAATACTCATGAGGGAGATTATAGAGTCATATCCATAGTGGAACAATATCAATCTCCTCCTCCTTGAGGTCAAAGTTCAGCCTCCATTCTTTAATAACAAACCCTTTCCCCCATGAGAAAAGGACCGCTATTTATTATTCATTCCTTATCTTACTCACTTAGATTGATGACAAGGTAAAACCCATTTGGGAGGGTTTTCAACACGTAGGCCTCTCCCAAGTTAGTATCAACCCACGACCTAACTCTGGAGAAAGCAAGCCAGTCTGCATATCATTTCGTGTTCAAAAGGATCTACTTTTTAACATTTGAACTGAAATATTCCATTCATAGTTATCTACAAGTATGGAAACTACAATTGCGTTCTCTGAAATTTTGCATACCTTTTTTGTTTGCGTCTCCAGGCTAGCCTTCTTTGGTCTGCAAAATTTCTTTTCGATCATTCTAAAATCCACCCGAGGTCTCGAATGAATAGATGAAAAACCCCATTTATTTCTATCCCATTCCCTTCTTTGTGAATGCATCTTTTCCAATTTTTCACAACATGAAAGCATCAACTTTCTTGTCCCTTCCATGCCCGATACGATGGCTGCCACTCCCTATTTTGACAACCTTCGATTCTGTGACCTTTGTAGTTCCAAATTTGCCTTTGGCGTCCTTCTACGAAACCCTAGCTCCGCCATGCTTTTTTTGAACTAATATTGTTGTTAGAAAATATAAATTGATTTACTTAAACAATAAAGACAATTTATCTAAAGTATGTGAAAGAGGATAAATTAAATAATTAAATTATTTAATTAATATTAGAAAAAATTAAATAATTAAATAATAAAAAATATTTAATTATGAAGTTGGAGTGAAATTTGAATTTTGATTTTGAAGTGGAGAAATGAGGTGAAATTAGAAGAACAAAGTTAAATTAATTAAATAATTTAAATAATTTAATTCATAAAGAGAAATAAATTAATAAAATTAGCATTCGAGGCACGAGACAACGTTAGGTGTCTACAATGACCATAATTTTCAATATTATTAGGAACTTGTGATAGTCTTAACATTATTCTCTGCAATAAATTATATGTTTTTGGGGTTTGAAATTTGAATTGTATATTTCGAAGAGCAGAACAACAAGGTGCAAAGAGGAGAGAATAAATTACCAAAAGGTAAATTAAAATAAAGAGGAGAAAGGTTTACTTGGTGCATTAGAGATCAAATTATAGAGCATACAAATAAATTACTGGGTACAATTAAGTTACATTTTGTTACATAAAATAGTATTAGTTTTGATGGTTGTTTATTTATTTTTTAAATTTTAAAAATACCAATTGATCTATAATTATAGAATGTAAATTAAAAAATTATTAGAGAATAAAGTGTTCAAAATAAAATAGTAATTACTTATAAAATATAAATACTAAATAAAATAGCTATTAGTGAAAGTTAAAAATAAATATGTATAGAATGTATATTAAATAAATTTTTATTAAGGATTGAATAGGTTTTGAGGGGACTCAAAACCCCTTACAACAAGTTTTGAAGGGACTTGAAACCCTCAGATTTTACATGGATCTAGAACCCAAAGAAGAACGTTGCCCTAAGATACAATATAGACATCCAACAACCTATCCTCGGCCTAACAACAAAGTATAATCACTGAAGAGCCATTTGAAAAAAGAAAAAAACCAAAGCCATACTCCAGAAATCTTAGACCAACATAGCCATAGGGGTTTTCCATGTACCCTCAACCTTAACAATGAGTTTTTGAAAGGCTCCCATAACCTTAATCTTAAGAATGAACAAAACTGAGTTAATCATACCCTCCAAGATCACCACCTCAATAGAGGAAAAAGGAGAGAAATTAGTAAAAAAACTAGCCTCAATTCCCATACAGCCAAGAGACAAGGCATCATTAGCCTCCCACCAACACCTCCCAACATCAACCGTAGCACCAACTCCACCTCAATAGGAGAAATTTTATCTCTAGCACCACTCAGGGCCACCTCTAAAGAAGATAGGGCCACCTCTATAGGAACAAACAAAGAAAACCAAGGATGTTGAGATAAAAGCAAAAAGGCCAGCACCGAAGAAGCAAGAAGAGAGAAACCAACAACAGGGCCAACAAAGATAGAGACAACCATAATAGCCCATAGGGTAGGCACATTAAAGAATGCTAAGGGGACAAAAACACTTGACCACCCCCTCACAAAAAACAAAATCAACTTGAAGGGGTAAAGGCATGATAACAACAAGAAAGAACTACTCCCCCCAAGAACAAAGCAATAGCTTTGAGAGCCACAAAATGAGGGCACATGAAGAGGCAGAAAAGGCTCCCAAAAGGCACAACAAAACATACCCCAAAAAGCTTTTTCCATAAAAGCATCATGTCCAAAATCCAAAACAAAGAACATACCCTGAAAGGGCTAGAGAGACCCCCCTTAGGCTACCACAAAGGGATTAAACCCTAATAGGGCATCCACAGAAAGAGAGGGCCAAAGGATAAGAGAAAACCCCCAACAAAGGCATTAGCCCCCACAAAGCAAAAAACCAAAGTAAAGCCCAAACCAGAGAAGAGGTCGTCCAAAGGACGAAACCAACAAAGACATAACTGGACCAGCGATGACAACCCTTTGTCAAACCTTCAAAAATACACATAGAGCACATACAATACCAACTGTTCTCAAGATTTTGAGAAAAAAATGAAGGACATCATGCTCGAACAGAGACGACCCTAATATAGGAGATCAACAAGGTCATAGAGAGAAGCAAAGGGAGCTTCCCAAGCTGGGCACGAGACCTGACCGAGCAGGATGATCCACCAAACTCGGGCCAAGGTAAAACCGTGCCCACCTGAGCCATCTACCTTCCCATAATTGTCTCATTCACCTAAATCCTCCACTTCCTCCACTGAAACCCTAGCTTTGCCTGCTCGCTTGCTCTTGTGTGCCATTTTGCTTGTTAGTAACCACAACACACTCCTATGTTGTGATTGTTAAACACATCAAATTTTAAATTAAATAGTTTTTAGGTAATACATTGGTTAAAAAAGCGAATAAAATAGTAATTTGATAAAAATGAAAATAGTAAATAAGTTTTTTTTTGGTCAGTATTAGATTTTTGTATTAACTTGAACTATCAAACAATAGATAGTTCATAAAATCATCATCCCAAAAATCTTCTACAAAGAGCCACCCATCAATTCTAACACACCATAGTACCTTATAACATCTCACAACCACTACAAAATATGGAAAGACGATGTGTAATAGTATAAAGGGCACATTTTCTTCCCAACAGATACCAAAAAATACTGCTAACGATACCTATATCACTATCTAAAACGTTGTTAATCTAAACATATAGAAAATTCAACTAATAGCTATCATTAGCATGCTCCTCATTGAACCTGTCCAAGGTTCTCATCGCCTCCTCTATATGTGCCCTTGATATCAATTCTCGACCCATCTCCACCCTCGCCACTTCATGCACTGTGTTTGTAGCCGCTTCAACCCGCATCAACCTTGCAAAAGTTTTAAAGACCTCCCAACAAGGTCATGCCAATGCTCGGCATCTCACTTTCAAATCATCTTCCGACTAGGGAACAAATGGGATATGGTTCGTATTTTCCTCCGTTCCTTTAGAAATAATAATGCCAACCCTTGGGACAACCCATTCAAGTATGGATTCTATATCGCCCAGAAAATCTTTTGTGATTAATTCCTTCAATGTACTTGTCTAATCTTATCCACTACATCATCAAATTCTAAACCCCAAGCAACAATTAAAGAAAAAATCTCCATTTTAGTCCTATATCTGTGACTAATATGCACAATGTGCTCACTTAGTAATAGCTTAACCACCTCCAAAAGCCTTTCATCCTTGTATAGAAAGAGTCCTTGTATGTGCTTCTTTGAAACCTTCCCCATAAACGACACTAATTTCTTCGTCATTTTGAAGGCTTCCATTTTCTACTTGCTATAGTGTCGTCACCTTTGAGTTCATTTTCCAATTCTCTGCAATTTGTTTTCAAAGAAACCAATATGAAAAAATGATATGCATAGCCACCAAATAACCATAAAACATACAACACCTCATTCATTCCACCCGACACCAACGTCCTACTTCACTGCCATAGGCCTGAATCATAAATACACTATCGTATAAACTTCGTCCTTGCTTTTCTTTATAGTTTGTCCACACGATCTGACATTTACTCCACCTCTAACTTATGCCATTTATCATGTCCTTCAACTAATGATGTGTCCATCCATCATCCTTGGGGTTGTCATATTCATCATATCTTCATCCACGCCATCATTCTGCAGATTGCAAATATCTTCCAATTGATATTCATGCACAACTTCGAACATGCTAGCCCACTTAGCCCATTTAGATAGAACATTAGGCTCTTTTGTTTCCTTCTCTTTGCACACGACTGACTTTAAAGTCATTAAAACAGTTCAAATCACATTTAATTTTCTGAACAAACATATTTAACATCCATGCTTGTATTTCCCCCTTAATGATTGCATTGATTATGATCAATAAATCCCCTCCAAATTTAATTTTTTAAAACCAAAATTTGATCCCCACTCTATCGCAAGAGTGCAACTTGCACCTCGGCTTCATTGTTTGTGCCCCTCTCCAGACCTTTGGCATCCCATACAACAAGATTACATTTCCAATCCCTAAACACCACCCTTGCACCAAATTCACCTAGATTTCCTTTTGATGCCCCATCAAAATTTGCCTTGATCCACCCTTCTTCCGGTGGTGTCCATTTACCATTTAAATGCACCCGAGCATCCCTTAGAAATGAATCATCTCGACTAGGCCCATGAATGGGCCTGCATAGTAAATAAAATTTATTTATATCTATGTCTATAATTTTATATTTATTATTTTTGTATTTAAGTTTGTCAGATAATCTTATTTCATAAAAGATATACTTTTATGTAATCTTGGTTTCCTTATGTTTTTAGGTAGTAACTTTATTTATTCTTTATGAACTTTTTGTTTGGACTATTCATGCTAATTTTATAAGAATAAATTTAGTAATAGTTGATTTGGAATCACAAATGATTTGTTTTAGTATTTGTTTTTAGTATCTTTATCCTAGCAAGAATGCATTGCCAAATGATAAACTTTGAAAATGAAGAGCAACAAAGACAACATCGAAGAGAATATGATCGAAATTATTTGAGACAACAACATGAACAAATGGATAATACACAAAGAGAGGAAGTGGGAAGTCTTGAAAATGAAGAGCAATGAAGAAAATGACAAAGAGAATTTGCTCAAAATTATATGAGACAACAATGTGAACAAATAAATGATACACAAAGATGAGAAGAAAGAGTTCGTTGAAACCAAAATAATAGATAAAGACGTGTTACACGTAAGGTAGCTATGATAGTGGAATAAATTGAAGCATAAATGAGTGAACATGCAGATGAGATGATAACACATTGTACATGAACATCTTAACATGAGTAATACATATTGAGAAGAAGAATACGAAGAGTTATGCATTCATATCAATTGAATGTGATAAAAAAACAACAAATATAAGTGTGCAAACGTGAATTGGTTCTAAGACAACGTCAATCTCATGAGAATGCTAAGGTTAGTTTTGAAGGGATGAATTCTATTACAATATATCGTATGTTACAAACACCAAATAATAGAGTACAAGATGTTTTGAAGACTTTACAAATGATATTTTGACATAGACTAGATAAACTTGCTACACTAGTATGTACTACATTTGTCAAGAAGTTATCCTACAATAAAATTTGTTCGTTTACCTAAAGGCCCTATTTGTAATCGATATCGACAAGAGAAGAATGAACATCATTTTTCAGTATTAAACAACATGGATCTTGGTCCACAACCTTTAGAACTTACAAATTTAAAACAAATAAAGGAAATGTTGATATCACATGTTGACCCAATTCTTTAAGTTACACATGCAAGTAGAAGCCAATATAAATATAAAGGACATACCATAAGTTTTCCACAAGAAGTAAAAGAAATAGCTAAAATCTTACTACTTCAAATATAAGATTTGTCCATCATTATTGTTTGAAAGAAGGATCAACGTGGAACAAATTATAATTTTGCCATCAATAGAGAGAGAGTATACAAAACACTTAAATATAAACTAGCTTATATATTTTTAATATATCTATCTAAAATACGTTGAGAGATGTCAGTCTTGAGACGCCTATATTTAAATTGTTATTGTGAATAAATAAGCGCCTTGATATCTCTCAACGTATTCTAGATAGATGTATCAAAGATATCTAAGCAAATTATTTTAATTTTAAATATAATAGTATAAAATATGCACAAATATTTTTAGTTTTAATAATTTAACATGTAACTTACAAATTCATATTAATTTTTTAAATTTAACTATTGCTTTGAAAGAAAAGATAAGGTTTAATTTAGCTAGCCTATAGCTTGGAGAAAAAAAGAGAGATAACATACTAATTTAACAATCGCAGTTGGAAAAACAGAGAAAGCTCCGCTCCATTCTCGTTGAAAAAAGAAGAGAAAGCTCCGCTTCATGGCTGTTGGCTCTATATCCATTGAAAAAAGCAGAGCCGTTGAGAAAAGCTTCATGGCCGATGGCCGTTGATAAAAGCTTCATGGCCGTTGGCTCCATAGCCATTGAAAAAAACTCCATGGCTTTCACTGCTTATATATATATGGCTGGGTGATCTGAGAAACCGGCAGACTGTTTGTTTAGTTTCCTGCAAGTTCCCTCGCCCGCGTGGAGAAGCCCTTCCCGTGGTGATGGCGATGGCGACTTCAACAGTGAGGGCTTGTCCGAGAGAGTGATGGCGCCCATGCTTCGACATTTGTTTAATTTGTCGCCCATGCTTCAAGATTTCCTCACCAGAATGCGCAATATGACCTGTGCCCTGCATCCGCTCCGACGCCACAGAGCTCATCCGCATCGCCAATCATCTGCGGAGGAATGTTGTAAGTCGCAGCGCCTCCAAAGGAATTCTTGAGTATGGTTACTTAAATTCATATGCTGTTTTTACCTCTCTTCTGTTTCATCTGGTTAATGGATATATGTTTTTGATAGGGTAATTTTCAATATCAAAGAACATAGAATTATATTTTATGACATGTAGAATGTAATCATATTTTATTGACAAGAATGTTAACTTGATCAACAGAGAATAAAAGATTCTGTTAGAGCAATAGCATTTGAGACATTCTAGCTCATCTCTCTAGTAATGGTCTGCAATCTAGGATCATTGTTACCATTCATTTGTTTTTAAATATTAAATTTGTGTTTGGCAGAAATTGATGAAGTTGGCCATGCGTATGCTGGCAATCTCATGGCTTATTACATATGCATATAATATTTGTGATATTGTTCATTTTTTATTTATTCATGTCAGGCATTTCGGAATAGGTCTTGTTTGTTCTTGACCTAGTTTATTCTTAGCCATTTTTCACTTGTCTAATCTAGGCATATGTCCCAGGATTACCAAATTAGTTGTAGCTTTACTTCACCATGTTCAGTTTTACATTGGCAGAGTACTATTAGCGTAATTAACTCCTTGCAATCAACAAGTAAAGTCATTGTGAACAATGAACTCTTTGTATGAGACTTGGGACCAAATGTTGTATCTTATTTGATCACATAAACGGTTAGATTATCTGGTCACTTGTGTAACCTGGACCATTTTTCTTGTTCACTTGGCTTGGTTACACTGGTAGAAAGGAAAGCATTGAATCATCTCTGTTCAAGAGAGGGGCAACCAGTAATACCATGAATGTTAGATTGTCTCTCAAGCATTACCTTATGCCTTGTTGTCCATGAAAGACACTATGACTTACCCCTTTGCGTGCTCAGACTTGTCATGTACTTGTTTTCCTTTTGCTGGCTGTCCCCGTTCTTTCCTTGTGGTTCTCTGCTACTTAAAGACCTTTAAAGAATCTTGACAATATTGATGAGTATTTACCATTTTTAACATGTCAACTAATAATGTGGTCGACTGTCTTTCAACTGCCTTGACTGTGATTTCTTTGTAATTTATGAGAAATACTTAATTGTCATGCCCTGTTCACTGTTGGCTCTTCAACCTGAAAGGGCTATCACAGTAAGCTTAAATAGAGGACTGCCTTCATCCTTGATGACTTTCACTATGTCTTGAAAACTCCTTTGCCTATGTTGCCCTTTTAGTTTCCCTTCAAGAGGCTTTATCCATATAGCTTCAATGACTAACACTATGTCTCTTGATGATTGTCCTTAACTGTCTTCATTTAAACTTCTTAGCTTGACATCATTTGACCATTGCACCCCTTAAAGACTGCCATATCTCCTTTTTCATTATGTATGCATTCTTGAACTGTCACAGGCAACTTATACCATGACAGTCTTCTAAACTATTCCATGCACACGACTCTTAAGACAAGAACTCTTTATCAGTCATCTTATGGTTAGGCATCTTTATTTTCTCATCATGATTACCCTTCTCTGTGTGTCCTCAATCAGCAACATCTGCTTATGGTTTGCTTAATGTCCTATACCTTTCAACGACCCTAATGACAGTCTTGAATCCCCAATGAAACCCTTTTTTGACTTGCAAGAAACAAAGAAATCTTTACCTGAGATTGGGTGACACTACTGTTACCTTTCCAATTCCCAGAGAAGTTACCTGCCCTTCTACTTATGACCTGACCTGTAGCATGATAATTTGTATGCTTGAGCCTTTATGTCATTACAGTATTTGTTGATATTAATTAGGGAAAGGGCGGATTCAAATTGCCTTAGGCAACATTGGAATCTGCCTGGCCCCTCTTCCCCCTAATGTGGCCCTATCCCCCACGCTCAACAAACAAACACTCAGTGCACTATCCAATAGGGCCGACCCTATTAACAAGGCAGATTAAGGAAATAATTAAAAGTTTAATTATTTAAAAGGCCGACCTAGTTGAGGAGTTCGCTCCATATAAATAAGAGATCAAGATTCATTTGTAAATCAATGAATTCATCTCCTTCTTCATGCGAAACCTATATGTCTAAAGTGAATTCCAAGAAGTCATAAGAGATCTGCACTTAAAGCAATCTGCATAGTGAAGGTGGTGCGAAATACATGATAGCTACAACAACATACATAGAAGAAGGTGCGAAATCATGACAGCAACAGCAACATACATCTGCCATTAGAAGGAGGTGCAAAATCCATCACAAGCAATCAGTGAACTTCTTAAAGGTCTGCAATTTAGGTTAAGACAACATCAGCATCCATCAAGTAAATGTTGAAGGCAGCCACCATGGAATCAGTGAACTTCTTAAAGGTCTGCAATTTAGGTTTTTCCTCCTAGGAGGTTTTCCCAGGGTAATTGTGTCTTGTCTCTATTTCTTTATTTTTCTTACTGTGTTAAATCTGAAACTTTAAATCTCTAAATCTAATGAATCTAATTAGTAAATAAATTCTGATTTTCTGAGTCTTAGTTAATCTGAAAGTGTTAAAATTAACATGGTATCAGAGCTATAGGCGAGATCAAACTTTCAGATTCAGAATTCAGTACTCCTTTATTTCCAGATTGTTGTCTCTTTTTCAGGTTAAGTCAATGGGACTGAAAGTTGAAGATAGGCTTGATGGGAATCTAAACTTTACTGCCTGGAAAGTTCGAATCAAGTTGGCTCTAGAGGAAGAAGATCTTCTCCAATTCATAGAAGCAAAAGAGCTAACTGAACCTACGGATGTAGCCGAGCTAAAACAATTCAAAAAGGATGTTGTCAAGGCTAGGAAGATTCTCATTGATTCAGTCAAAGACCACCTAGTCATCTCTATTGCCTCATTTACCATTGCAAGGGAAATGTTCAGCCATTTACAAGGTACATATGAAATTAACAATCTCAGTAGGGCAATTACTTTAAGACAACAACTACTTAATATCAAAATGGCAAAAGAAGATTATATTATTTCCTACTTTATGAGAATTTCAGAACTAAAGAATCAGCTAGGTTTAATTGGCTATAACATGGAAGATAAAGACCTTGTCATGATTGCCCTAAATGGTCTACCTCACTCATGGGAATCATTTATCCAAACCATAAGTGGTAGGATTGAGTTACCCTCCCTTGATCGCCTTAAAAATGACTGTATCCAAGAAGAGTCTTGCCTCATCACAAGAGGACAAACCAAAAGTCCCCATATAGATGATCATCACATGCTTGCAACACAATGCAAGAAAGGGGAAAATTGGAAGAAACCTTATCCTAAAAGAAATAGGAATTCAAACCTTTTAGTTCCCAGCACCCTTGGAAGAAACCAAGAGATACCTCGCGTGTCCATTGCTTTAGATGTGACAAATTTGGTCACTATGCTAAAGAATGTCAGCATAACCCTAACCAAAGTGGAGCCAACCTGAATGAAGTTTCAGAACAAAATGATGATTTTTTATTCATCTCTGCTCTGTCTAGTAGTGTTCCTTCAGATAGCAATACTTGGTTGATTGACAGTGGTGCCTCCAGACACATCACAGGCTACTGTGATCACCTTTGAGACTTAGTAGAAAAGGATACCAGCCTTCATGTAGTAATTGGTGATGACGCTCGTTATTCGGTAAGAGGTTCTGGCTCTACCTCTCTAAATTTAGTTTCTGGTATTTCCTTGCACCTCAGTGATATCTTGTTTGTTCCTGGAATTAAAAGAAACCTAATTTCCATTTCTGCTCTAGAAGATAAAGGTTATCAAATTGCATTTTTTGATGGAATAGTTCTTGCATGGCCTAAGAAATCTAGTTTTAAACCTGCTCGCATAATTGGTCATAGATATGATAGTCTTTATAAACTCTCTACTAACCCTATTCAAGCACTCATTAATGAGGTTCCTGAATCCTGTGAGTTATGGCATAGAAGGCTTGGACATTTGCATTATCAAGCTCTTCCATCCCTCGAAAAGTTAGTCAAAGGAATGCCTAAACTCAGTCAAATCCATGATAACACTTGTAAAGGTTGTGCTATAGGTAAAAATGCTATAAGTCCATTTCATAAAAGTGAAAATAGAGCTAAAGTCAAACTAGAACTTGTTCACTCTAATTTATGTGGTCCTATAACTTCTCCTAGTGGATTTCTTTACTATGTAATTTTCATAGATGATTTCTCTAGGAAAACTTGGATCTACTTCTTGAAATCTAAAGAATCCGATGAAGTCCTAAGTAAATTCAAAGAGTTCAAAGCATTAACTGAAAACTCCTCTAGTAAAAGAATTAAATGATTAAGATCTGACAATGGAGGTGAGTACACCTCCGGTAGCTTTCATGATTTTTGTGTTGAGTCAGGAATTAAGAGGGAGTTTTGTGTTCCATACAATCCTCAACAAAATGGTGTTGCCGAAAGAAAGAATAGGACTATTGTGGAAGGCCATGATTCACGATCAAGACTTGTAGACCTCCCTATGGACAGAGGCCTCCAGAACAACTGTATATATCCAGAATAGATGCCCTCACCATGTTCTAAAGAACATGACCTCTGAAGAAGCCTTCACAGGATCCAAACCAAACATCAGTCACCTCAGAATCTTTGGAAGTCCCGTTTATGTTCATGTGCCCAAAGAAAAGCGAACCAAACTGGAACCCTCCGGAAAGAGAGGCATTCTAGTCGATTACAGTGAATCCTCTAAAGCATTCAGAATATACATCCCAGGTCAAAGGTATGTTGAGGTAAGTAGGGATGTTACATTTGAAGAAGATATTGCTTTTAAGAAATCAAAAGGTTCTTGTGTTATTGATGAAACTAATGACAATCAAGATATAAATGTTGACCCTAACCCTGAGATTCAGAGGGAGCAAGTAGAACCTCCACCTCAAGATGATCATGATGATCCACCAGAGCCCATGAATCCCACTGATATTCCTAGCGACATTGTCATTACCAAAAAGAGGCCTCTTTGGGTAAGGAACACCATTCAAGAAGCTGAAAGATTTGCTGCTCCCAGTGGCACCTTCCGTCAAACTAAGAAACCTCAGGTATTCTCCAACTACGTTGAATTGATGTGCAATCTCATTGAAACTGAACCTTGCAATGTTGAAGAAGCCTTGATTCATCATGCCTGGAAACTTGCTATGGATGAAGAATATCAGTCAATCATCAAGAATGATGTGTGGGACATTGTGCCCAAACCCAAAGGTAAATCTGTTGTTTCCTCTAAATGGCTATTTAAAATTAAACATAATGCTGATGGTAGTATTGAAAAATATAAGGCTAGATCTGTAGCTCGTGGTTTTTCTCAAAAGGAAGGCATAGGCTATGAAGAAACATTTGCTCCTGTTGCTAGATATACCTCTATTAGAACTATAAAAGCTATTGCTGCTGCTAGGGGTTGGAAACTACATCAGATGGATGTTAAGACTGCCTTCCTGTTGTGACGTTTTCACACATCGCCCCATTGCAAATGGGGACCCATGTTGTTTTGCTTTTTAGGGTTTGTTTTCTAGGTCTTTTAGGGTTTTGTCAGTTGTCTTTTGCATTTTTTGAGTGCTGTCGGGGAGATCAATAGGATAGCAGGTCCCGCTGGAGTGAAGTCCTGATCCTGAAATTTGGCTAAGTCTGGAATGACCTGATCCTGAAATTTGACTAAGTCTGGAAACTGAAAAACCTCAAAAAACTAGATTTTGCAATATAACTCCTGGAGGTCTGAAACCACTCTCAAACATCCTGAAAGTATATATGGAATATAACTTAAAGTATAAGAAAGAAGATAGAAGGAAATGTTATATTCCATAAAAATTATCTTGATAGAGAGTTCAAAAAGTCAAATTTCGCTCCCGTCCTTCACTGAGGATCCAGAGCGAATTTCGCTCCTGTCCCTCTCCAAGGGACCAAGGCAAAGCGCTCCTGTCCCTCACCAAGGGTCCAGGGCGAAAAGGCTTATTTGAGTCATTCCTGACCTTGTTTGGTCGAATTGGAACATCAAAGGCATGGTGGAGGACGAAATGAACGTAATAGAGCATCCAGACTTGACAATGAAATGATGAAGTTTTTTGCCTAGAAGGTCAAATTCGCTCCTGTCCCTCACTGAAGGACCAGAGCGATTTTCTTTATATGCACAATTTCAAACCTTTTTTGGACATTAACTTTTATTCATAGCATTAAGTAAGGTGAAATCTTCCCTAGCAAAGGAAATTTGAGATGAAAATTGTAGTGATTTGGCCTTGAGGACAAAAATCGCTCCTGTCCCTCACTGAAGGACCGGAGCTTGATTTTCAAATTTGCACTGTTCTTGCAGGATTAGGAAAATTTTATGATTGGAAGAGATCAAGGAGGGCATGTTTTGTCCATTGAATATAATTTAAGCAGTCTACAAAGGAGTAAATCAACCCAAATGACAAAAAGTGCTCCCGTCCCTCATTGAAGGACCGTGCCACTTTTTCAAGTTTCTCCTATTTGTTTGATATTTTATGGCAAAACTTGACTTGGATGGGAAGGACGAAGGATGTTTTATGCCTTGGACGCAATTGAGAGATTTAAAGAACAAAAGGGTACGCCAAGATGTCAAAAGTGCTCTCGTCCCTCACTGAAGGACCGTCCCACTTTTTCAAAAGTGCTCCCGTCCCTCACTGAAGGACCGTCCCTCTTTTCTAAAAATACAAATTTCTTGCAAAGGCAAGGCAAGTTGCGTGATTGAAATGAATGAAAGAGGGCAAGATTCATCCATTGAAGATAATTTGGAAGACTAGCAAAGGACAAATTGGCTTCAAAATGAAAAAGTGCTCCCGTCCCTCACTGAAGGACTGGAGCTTGAATTCCAAATTTGCATTATCCTTGCAAGATTTAAGTGATTTCGCGATTTGAAGAGGTCAAGGGAAGTGTGTTTTATTCGTTGAATATAACTTGAGTGGCCTACAAAGGAGAGAATCAACCCAAGTTGCAATAGGCGCTCCTGTCCCTCTCCAAGGGACCAGAGCGATTTTCTCACAGGACAAATTTCTGGCAAAGGTAAAGCGAATTTCAAGTTTGAGGTGAATGAAGAAAGGCATAATCGGTCCATTGGAGATAATTACAAAGGCTAGCAAAGCACAAGTGAGCTTATAATTGCAAAATCGCTCCTGTCCCTCACCAAGGGACCAGGGCGAAAAACACATTAACAAGCCTTCCTCCTCAAATTGGGACGAATCCAGGTCAAGGCACAAGATTGGAATGATATTCAAAAATGCTTCAAAGAGGAATGAAGTTACAAAGACCACAAAATTCGATGAAAATTGGCCAAGGCGCTCCTGTCCCTCACCAAGGGACCAGGGCGAAAATGTTCTAAGGCACGCTCCTTCTAAAGATCAAGTGAATTAAACTCAAAGTTCCCAATAAAATGCCATTTTGAACGTCAAGGATGAGGTTTTGAACGTAAAAAATGAAGGATGGAGGACAAAAAATGCAGAAACGCTCCTATCCCTCACCAAGGGACCAGAGCGAAGTTAGTGGCATTCACATTTGGGCTTTAATATCTTCCAAATCGTATTAGATGCTAGAATTGCCAAACTTCGAAATATTTGAAAAGGAAAAATTAATTAAATTGGCATTCAATAAAAAACACATTGGCATTTAATAAATTAATTTTGAGCCTTAGAGAATCGATTTTTTTATTATTATTAAGGCATTTAAAATTAATTTTTATTAAATTAAAATTTAAAAAGAGAGCGCTTGAGGTATCATTTTTATTAAGTCGGCCTTTTCCTTTTTTAGTTTTATTTATTTTTTGGCCTATTTTCATCAAGTCGGCCTATGGGGAGGTGAAATGGTGAGCGCTCTATATATTTGGAGTGTGTTTTTCATTATTCAAATCATTCGCTCATTGTTTCAAGTGCGATTTGGAGAAGCAAGGAAGGAGGTGCGAAATCTAGCTTGTGTGGAGCAAATTTCGTGGGAAATCTCATCAAAGTTGACGGGACGATGGCGCTCGGAGTGCACACGGTCCTCCGAAAAATCCGCGAAACGAAGGGGGATCTGTTCGTCTCTGCACAAGGATTCCAGATCTTCAATTACAGCCACGTACCTGCAACCTACACACAGATGCTAGGCTGGAGGAGGTCGTCCTTGTCCTTGCTTGATCGTCCTTGATCTGGCTTGATTTTCCTTGAGGAGAGTCTTCCGACTTGTAGATCTTTCGAGCTTGGGAGTCGCCATCTTGATACCTACACAACATTTCACAATTAATAATATATCTTGAAGTGTAGAAAGGAAGATTCAAGATTCTAATTTAGGAAACTTCATGATAAATCTTGTGTTATCATTTCCTAATTTAGGATTTTTAAAGCAAAATTTAAATCTTCAAAAATGGTGCCAAGGTGATTACGCCATACCTTCACTTGGGAATTAATTCTAAAAAAAAATGCAAAAATAGGAGAATTCGCTAGGCAAAATGTAGATCAAGACTCCCTTTAGCAAAATGCACCCCCTTTAGTCTTCACAAGCATCAACTCCACCACCTCTAGCCTTCAACACCTTCAAAACATCTGGAATTTATCCTCCAATCTAGCAAGAAATACGCCTCTCCAATAGCCTTCAAGATCGGACCCAATCTAGTTAGAATTTCATGGAGTAACAGAAAAGAAGAAGGCCACCAAAGACATGCATAAAACAAACAAGTAAGATCATCTGTTGATTACTATATCTTCACACATTAATAGACTCCGAGTCATTATGGTTTTCAGGCAAAGCTGTGATTGGTGAAAAATCTAAAATCTGGCTTCTAGCGCCAATTCTGTTGACGTGTATTTTGTACACTATCAAACACAGAATAAAATACCTAAAGGTACCTTATCCTCTCTTGAGTAAAGCCTTTGATTGCTGAAGATGTCGCGAAAAAGGATCAATCAGGATGACTCCAAGGTTCTTCGATGTAGGGTCTCTACGTGTGGATAAGCTCTCTGTGGTATGATGTGATTTGCTGGAATCACAAGGGGACTTACATTTGATGATTGAATGTCTGATCTGCTTTGAATATTTGCTGGAACACAAGATTTTA
Source organism: Cryptomeria japonica (assembly GCF_030272615.1). Taxonomy (NCBI): domain Eukaryota; kingdom Viridiplantae; phylum Streptophyta; class Pinopsida; order Cupressales; family Cupressaceae; genus Cryptomeria; species Cryptomeria japonica. The sequence continues at coordinate 448,276,280 of NC_081410.1, forward strand.
TTAGCTTTGACGTGAAAAAAGGAAAAAAGATGAGGGCGAGGAAAAGATCTAATCCTAACACTAAGAATGTAAGAACAATGAATGATCTTTGATGAAATTCTAACTAAGTCTTGTTTTGACATCACAGGAACATCTCCACAAGGTTAGTGCGATCTTCGAAGGAAAGCTTTATGATGTTCAAATCATCACTGCAGGCATAGACACCATCAGGTTGATGCATATCAATGAAGAAGCGACAATTGAAGTTAAGCTTAAGCTGAATGATTCCAGTTGACTACACAAGGCAAGTCTGCAATCAACAAACTGCTAGTAGTATGGATATACGAATTCCACCATCAATCAAGCACATTTCTTCCACTCATCTAATAACATGAAATCAAACATGAGAAGTATAAAGACCATGCAAATTGTCGAATCGACCCATAAATTTCACCATTTCTTCAATGAAGTTACAAGTCTTTTACAACAACATCTTGGCAACAATCTTTGCCTTCTCTCTCTACTCTACTCTAATTGCTATTCTATCTATTAGCTAATCACCTTATAACTACTCTCTGTCTATCTTCTAACTGCTTCCAACTATATTCTAACTCTTGCCTTTACAAAATGAAATGCCAGGGCTTATATAGTGCCCTCAATACAATTCGATGGCTTAGATCAATTCGAGATCAATGGCCAAGATTCAACAATGAAAACCCTAATTAGGGTTTATTACAACCATTACATAACATTTAATGCTTGACCAATGATAAAATTGTATTGCTTGGACACATGTCCTCTCTAGAAAATTCCACCAATGGATAGCTGGGGTAGGTACATCGGAGTTTGTGCCACCTTCCATGAGTTAGGTACATTGAATTTGGAAATGTTGAGGTGGACCACACTGACTGGAGAAGTGATGACTAGGATGCCACCTCGTCTGACACTTGTAACTTGGTAAATATTCAACTTGATGTTGTTGAGAAGCTAGCTTTAATTAATTCATTTGGTACTATCTGCTTCTTCAACGAACCCTTGTTCTAACTTCTTGTGTCCTTGATGTGCAGGATGATTGATGTACCTCGCCTTGGAATACTGGATTGGAGAAGTCGCCCTTGATGATGTTAGTCCAAAGAAGGCCGTCCTTGCCGATGCTAGGCTGGAGGAGGTCGTCCTTGTCCTTGCTTGATCGTCCTTGATCTGGCTTGATTTTCCTTGAGGAGAGTCTTCCGACTTGTAGATCTTTCGAGCTTGGGAGTCGCCATCTTGATACCTACACAACATTTCACAATTAATAATATATCTTGAAGTGTAGAAAGGAAGATTCAAGATTCTAATTTAGGAAACTTCATGATAAATCTTGAGTTATCATTTCCTAATTTAGGAATTTTAAAGCAAAATTTAAATCTTCAAAAATGGTGCCAAGGTGATTACGCCATACCTTCACTTGGGAATTAATTCTAAAAAAAAATGCAAAAATAGGAGAATTCGCTAGGCAAAATGTAGATCAAGACTCCCTTTAGCAAAATGCACCCCCTTTAGTCTTCACAAGCATCAACTCCACCACCTCTAGCCTTCAACACCTTCAAAACATCTGGAATTTATCCTCCAATCTAGCAAGAAATACGCCTCTCCAGTAGCCTTTGAGATCGGACCCGAACTAGAATGGATTCTAGAGTGTGTCTGCCCCTGGCACGTCTCTATGTCTTCTGATCCTTAAGTGCGCAATGGCTTGAGGATGCATTGCTTGAGAATAATGTTGGTTACGAAAGACTTGTAAAGTATTCATGGATATGTCGGATGCAAGACTTGATATCGTGTTGGATAGAATGCTATGCGTGGGTTCTCGCATAAGTCATTCGAGAAGACTTGGGCTGTGGGATGTCGTAGGGTCATTCCCAGTGTGGTGTAGGGTCTTGTTCGGGACATGATCCGAGGTGTAACAATTAGGAGCTGCGAGGAGCAGTGTGGTGTAGGGTCTTGTCAAGGACAGATCCGAGGTGTAACAACTTGGGCTGCGGGATGCCTTGGAGTCATTCCCAGTGTGGTGTAGGGTTGTGTCCGGGACATGATCCGAGGTGTAATCAGTGTGTCTAGGAATGGGAGGTCTGGGACCTTGCCAGGATAGATATGGAAGTATTTGCGAGCTGGTGGCACAACGAGCTGACTTTAGAACTACGTGTGACTTTGAGCCACCTTGGTTGTGGGTACGTAGGAGGTTTTCATGAGGACGGCTCGTGTAGGCCACAAGTCCAACCCTGAATGTAGGGATATCTCTTGAGGGCGACCCATAGGTTGGGAAGTTCTCTAGCTTAGTTCTTGAGGCGACTTGCTGGATGAGAAGTCCTAGAGCTAAGTCCATTGGAGTGCCGCGTTGCACTCGTTGATGTCGTCTAGACTTAGATTCCGCATAAGTCTTGATCCAAGCGACATTGGTGAAGGCGTAGTTCGTATTAGATTTATTTGCAAGCTATTTGCAAGGTCTAAAGGCGGTGCCGCACGGGTGAAAACTCTGACCCCGTGACATACACGTCAACACTTCCTCAATGGTGTCATTGAGGAAGAAGTCTATATTGAGCAACCTGAGGGTTATGAGATTCAGGATAGATTAACTCATGTGTGCATGTTAAAGAAAGCTCTGTATGGTCTTAAACAAGCTCCTTGTGCTTGGTATGAAAGAATTGATAAATACTTGCTAAGTCTAGGCTTTTGTAAAAATGATGCTGACTCTAACATATACTTTAAGGTAGCCAATGATGAAATGCTAATTCTAGTTCTTTATGTGGATGACTTATTCCTTACTGGTAAAGATGAACTATTATTAGATGCAAGAAAGAATTAGCTTCAGAATTTGAAATGAAAGACTTAGGTCCAATGCATTATTTTCTAGGTCTAGAAGTATGGCAAAGATCTAACGAAATTTTTCTAAGTCAAGGAAAGTATACTATTGACATTTTGAAAAGATTTAGAATGATGGATTGTAAATCCATGTCTACTCCTATGGAATCTAACTTAAAGAAGTTAAGTGTTTTTGCAGCTAACTCTGAATTTGTAGATCCATCTGAGTACCGGCAGTTGATTGGATCACTGATGTATCTAGTTAACACTAGACCAAACATATGTTTTGCTGTAAATGGTCTCAGCCAGTTCATGAGCATGCCCAAACATGTTCATCTTGTTGCAGCCAAACATATCCTAAGATACTTGTGAGGCACAGTTGGTTTTGGGCTGAAGTATCCACTTAACACTCCAATAACCTTGGAAGGTTATTCAGATGCAGACTGGGCTGGAAGCGTCAAAGACAAGAAAAGCACCTCCGGTATCTATTTTAGCTTGGGATTCGCTGTAATCTCTTGGGCTTGTAGGAAACAATCTTCAGTGGCATTGAGTACTGCTGAAGCTGAGTATATTGCAGCAAGTGTAGCTTCTAGAGAAGCAGTGTGGCTTCGCAAGCTTCTTGCAGGGCTGTTTGGTCAGGCTTGGGATCCTACAGTTATTCACTGTGATAACAGAAGTTGCATTAAGATGTCCATCAACCCAGTGTTTCATGACAGGTCAAAACATGTGGAAACTCACTATCACTTCATTCGGGACATGGTGCAAAGAGGTGCTATTCAGCTGAAGTATGTCAGCACTAATGAGCAGGTTGCAGATATTCTTACCAAGCCTCTATCCAAAGTGAAGTTTGCATACTTCAGGGATAGACTTGGTATTATGGAAAATGAAACCCTAATTGAAAGGGAATCTCAATCTCAGTAATACATTGTGTTGTATCAAACCACCCTCTGCGGGCAATGTAAGGTGGTATTGTAAACTTCTCAGGGAGAAGTGTAATTAGTAACCATCCTCTGCGGGCAATGTAAGATGGTATTGTAAATGTTAAACCACCCTCTGCTGGCAATGTAAGGTGGTATTGTAAACTTCTCAGGAAGAAGTGTAATTAGTAACCATCCTCTGCGGGCAATGTAAGATGGCATTGTAAAACTTCTCAGGGAGAAGTGTAATTGTTAAAACCATCCTCTGCGGGCAATGTAAGATGGTATTAGTATAATTGATTGACCATCCTCTGCGGGTAATGTAAGATGGTCGAAAAGATCCTCTCCACCCTCTGCGGGCAATGTAAGGTGGATCCAATCTAGGCTTGTGTGCAAGCTGGAAGATTGTATTATGTAATTCCATTCCTTGCGTATGTATGTGTTGATGTGTATTTTGTACACGACCAAACGCAGAATAAAATACCTAAAGGTACCTTATCCTCTCTTGAATAAAGCTCCCGAATGTTGAAGATATCGCAGAAGGATCAATCGGGGAAGCTTCAAGGTTCCTGTTATGTAGGATCTCTACTCGTGGATAAGCTCTTTGTGGTATGATGTGATTTTGCTGGAATCACAAGGGGACTTACACTTGACGACCTAAACGTCTGATTCGCTGGAATCACAGGTCCTATTAACTAACTAGAAGACAAACAAATGACAAAAGATGCAGGGTTCAAGACGTCTACTCTACTACCTAGAATGCGAGAAGATGGATGAACGACTAGGTGGAGTCCTATTGGGCTGGGTCTCACCATCAAGTTGAACAATTCAACACCAACTCAGTGCGATCTTCTGGGGGATGCTTCAAATATATTCAAATCAGACACCATCAGACACTGATCATCATTCAAGTTAATGCATGAACAATAGACGTGTGACGACTTGAGATTAGGCTCATTTTATGCCAGTTGACAACGCAGGGCACACTTACAATCAGTAAGAGGCTAGTGGTATGGACTAGATGGATTCCACACAGGTGTATTCAACGACTTCTTTCATTCAATTTAATAACATGAAATCAAATATGAGAAGTATAGAGACCATGCAAATTGTTGAATCAACCCATAGATTTCACCATTTCTTCAATGAAGTTTTACAAGTCTTTTACAACAACATCTTGGCAACAATCTTTGCCTTCTCTTTCTATTCTACTTTAATTGCTATTCTATCAATTGACTATTCACTATTTCTAACTATTCACCTTCTAACTACTGACTAACTATTAGCTTTTACAAATGAGGAGCCAGGGCTTATATAGCGCCCTCAATACAATTCAATGGCTCAGATCACTTTGAGATCAATGGCCGAGATTTTACAATGAAACCCTAATTAGGGTTTGTTACAACAAACTTAATTCTGACCAATGAAATAATTGCATTATTTGGACACATGTCTTCTTTGGAATATTTGACCAATGGATAGCCGGGGTAGGTACATCGAAGTTAGTGCCATCTTTGATGAGTCAGGTACATTGAATCTGGACATGCTGAAGTGGATCAACCCGACTGGAGGAGTGATGATTGGGATGCCACCTTGTCTTTCCTTCAAATGTTGGACTGGAAGAGGTCGTCCTTGATGAGGCTGGGCTGGAGAAGGTCATCCTTGTTGATGCTGGGCTGGAGAAGGTCGTCCTTGTTGATGCTGGGCTAGAGAAGGTCGTCCTTGTCCTAGCCTGGTCTTCTTTCATCTGCCAAAACAAACCAAAAGATGATTAAGGACACATGATAAATTCATTTCAACATAGCATTTTCAACTTAAATCATCAACAAAAAGATATTAACATGAAACTTGCCCAAGATTTTCTCCAGGAACAGACCCTATAAGAATTTCGCCCTGGACCCTTTGGAAGGGTCAGGAGCGAAATTCCAACGTTAGCTCAAAATTCACATTTTTGAAGGTCAAACATCTTTCCAAGGCATTCCAAATAGCTTTTCTCACCCTAGTCCAGGCCTGACTTAGCACAAAATTTGGAGAAAAGGATGGTTTTAGTGTTTTTCGCTCTGGACCCTTTGGAAGGGTCAGGAGCGAATTTCTTGTTTTGAGCATGTTCCTTCATCCTTTCAACTTCAATTCTCCTCCAAGACTAAGGACACATTGTCTCACTCCTCTCCAGGTATAAAAAACCAAAATCTTGACTTGATTTGCAAGGAAAAAGGGTGATCTTAAGAATTTCACTCTGGACCCTTTGGAAGGGTCAAGAGCGAAATTCTCATTTTGGCTTCAAAATTTGCATTCTTGGTGACCAAAATCCACTCTAAGGCAATCCAAATGCCTTCTCACACCCTTGTCCAAGCTTGGCTTTGCTCAAAATTTGGAAAAAAAGTGATTTTAAGGATTTTCGCTCTGGACCCTTTGGAAGGGTTAGGAGCGAAAATCACTTCTAGGCTCAATTCCTTCAAACTTGATAATTATTGACCATTCAAGGACATGCTTAAGGACTTCTTTAATCATGATCCACACTAGATTTGGCATGAAACTAAGGGAAAAGATAGGTTTTACACAATTTCGCCCTGGACCCTTTGGAAGGGTTAGGAGCGATTTTCCTTTTCTAGCCCAAAATCATCATTTTTTCAATCCCAATCTTCTTTGCAAGGTGAAATTTCATCTCTTTTCGCCTTAGGAACAAAGTTTTAAGCTCAAGCAAGGTTAAAAATATATGCTTGTAAGGAATTTCGCTCTGGACCCTTTGGAAGGGTCAGGAGCGAAATTCACCTTCTTGGCTAGAATCCTTCATTTTTTCAAAGCTTTCAAACATTTCCGACGTCCAAACATGTCTACTCTTCCCTTCAAAATGCCTTGCAAATCAAAATTTGGTCAAATAAGGCAAGAAATGAGTCTTAGGTTGATTTTCGCTCTGGACCCTTTGAAAGGGTCAGGAGCGAAAATCCTGATTTAGGCTTTAATTGCTCATTTTTCAAACTTCAATCTTCTCCTGGAGGCAAATATAGATTGTTTTCCACTTGAGGAACTAGGTTTTAAGCTCATTCAAAGTAGCAAATGAGGATTATAGTGAATTTCGCTTTGGACCCGTTGGAAGGGTCAGGAGCGAAATTCCTAATCTTGGCCAAAATCCTCATCTCATCCACCTTTACTCACCTCCTAAGGTCAGAACATGTCAAAAATCCCCCAAACATGCCTAAGGAACTATGAAATTGGTCTTGACAAGTGATAAATTGAGGTGCATAAGGATTTTCGCTCTGGACCCTTTGGAAGGGTTAGGAGCGAAATTCCTAATCTTGGCCAAAATCCTTCACATTTCTACGTTCCATCACCTCAAAAGGCAGAGACATGTTATTTCCTTCCCAAATTCGCTCATGGAACAAGGTTGGTATCCAAAACAAGGGAGCAAATGAGGCTTATGAAGAATTTCTCTCTGGACCCTTTGGAAGGGTAAGTTATATTCCATATATACTTTCAGGATGTTTGAGAGTGGTTTCAGACCTCCAGGAGTTATATTGCAAAATCTAGTTTTTGGAGGATTCTTCAGTTTTCCAGACAGTCAAATTTCAGGGCATTTGAAGATCAGGATGACATTTCAGACTTCATCACTCACCAACTCGACCTAGCTCGGACCTTCAAGAATGATACCCACTCACAAAGCAAGACACAATTAACAACAAGAGCAAAACCAGGCCCTAAGGAAGACTCTCAAAGAAACCCTAATTCTGAGGCCCTGTGGACTCACCCTGGCTCAAGCAAACCCTGTAATCCAACAATCCCCTCGATAGCACTCATCCTGCAAAGGCTAACAGACAAAACCCTAAAAGACCTAGAAAACAAACCCTAGAAAGCAAAAAGTAGGGGTCCCAATTTGCAATGGGGCGATGTGTGAATACATCACAACAGTATGCAAGATGGAAGATTATAGTTATGTTCTTCTCCCTAATTAAGAGGGAGTGTTGATATTAATTAGGGAAAGGGTGGATTCAAATTGCCTTAGGCAACATTGGAATCTGCCTGGCCCCTCTTCCCCCTAATGTGGCCCTATCCCCCACGCTCAACAAACAAACACTCAACGCACTATCCAATAGGGCCGACCCTATTAACAAGGCAGATATAGGAAATAATTAAAAGTTTAATTATTTAAAAGGCCGACCTAGTTGAGGAGTTCGCTCCATATAAATAAGAGATCAAGATTCATTTGCAAATCAATGAATTCATTTGCTTCTTCATGCAAAACCTATATGCCTAAAGCGAACTCCAAGAAGTCATAAGAGATCTGCACTTAAAGCAATCTGCATAGTGAAGGTGGTGCGAAATACATGATAGTGAAGGTGGTGCGAAATCATGACAGCAACAGCAACATACATCTGCCATTAGAAGGAGGTGCGAAATCCATCACAAGGAATCAGTGAACTTCTTAAAGGTCTACAATTTAGGTTAAGACAACATCAGCATCCATCAAGTAAATGTTGAAGGCAGCCACCGTGGAATCAGTGAACTTCTTAAAGGTCTGCAATTTAGGTTTTTCCTCCTAGGAGGTTTTCCCAGGGTAATTGTGTCTTGTCTCTATTTCTTTATTTTTCTTACTGTGTTAAATCTGAAACTTTAAATCTCTAAATCTAATGAATCTAATTAGTAAATAAATTCTGATTTTCTGAGTCTTAGTTATTCTGAAAGTGTTAAAATTAACAGCATTGTCTTCTGTGACCTTAATCTGCAACTCTTACAGACTATGTTAGTGCATCTATGACTGTCCTTGTTTCTATATCATCCACTCTTGATCAAATAGCAATCACCCTTCTTGCAACATCCAACATCTTCAAACCTCAATAATATTTTTTTGAGATCCCTGGAGCAAAGCGTTCACATCCTCAACTTCATGCTCACTTCCTCTAAATTAGTGTCCTTTAAAAGGTTGTGGCCTTCCTTTAAACTAGCACTAGACTGCCTTCCCTTATTACTGTCATCTGTTGTTCATTGCTTTGTACAAAGGACTTGGAGATGTGATGAGACCTTGCCTTTTTTGCTACTGTCATGTTTTTCTCTAAGGACTGCCATTCCTTATTTGTCTTTAACCATGCTATCTTCAAAGTTTGCCTTTGCTCACTCTGACTGTCACCAACAGCTTTCCTTGTAACATCGATCATTTCTCCTTTCAGGCTCCTTCATTACTGTGACAACAGGTCAGTAGATTTTAGGTGACAGACCTTCGTTAAATTTGTCTATTTTCCATGTCCTTTATATGTTTAGGTCCATAACTGACTTCTTAACCCCTTGTTGTTACTACAGTCTCTTAGGCTTCAAAAAACTTTGATGCATTAGGTTAACAAAACAAAGATGAAGACATTTTAGAAAGAAGAAATAAACAAAATTTTGAAGACTTCAAAGCATAAAAAATGCCAATCACTACCCATAAAAATCTGTCTTATACTATCCTTCTTCTAATTCACTTTCTTTTGACACTTTATTGTTATTCTCTATCACCATCTCAAAGTGATCGTTCTTTGTCTTGTCCTGCATAGCAGGACAGATGCTAATAGATTAACCCCCTTCGTCATATCATAAACTTTTGCATCCCAAAGAAAATTAATAACAATTTTAACAGTCTCGTTTAAAGCAACTGTTGCTTTAACTCGCAGATGTAATTATCTTGCCTTTCACAAACATTAGAGATCAATCTTATTATATTTTCTACCAATGCATAACAATTGGCAAGACACCGTTGTCTTATAATGGCTTCTTCTAGGCTTGAATTTCTGCTATTACTGTATTTATACTTCAAACGAGCAAGCTCATTTATCAATACAGCAACTTGTCCATCATGGGGAGTGCCAATTGATCAGATGTTTTTGATCAGCCTTCTAAACTGTTTATAAAATTGTTCCAATTCAAGAATGCACGTATGTTAGCCAAGCTGCATCTCTAGAATCCAATCTCAGAAATCCGTATGGGGGCCAAATGCTCAGAATTAGTAAGAGTTAACATTGAAAGCAGAGCATCAAACTTGAGTAATGTTTTCTCGATTGCAAATTGCTTGGCTATTGCAACTGCCACAGTAGCTAGTTGACTTGAATATTCAGATATCTCTGTTTTCACAGGCATTTTGTCCAACAAAAATTTCATCAATATCATAGCCAGTTGAGTGATGGAGAATCAGTAGATGAATGGCTAACATGATTAGCAAGTGCATCTAGGGCCCTTGCTTCGTATAGGGCTATAAATCCCTTTTCAAAGGTTATTGCAATCTCCAGTAAGCACTCACAACATTCCGTGGAAACAGATTATTCTGGCCAATAAAACCCATGTCAGTTACTCTGGTCGGTAGTGCCAGGAGGCTGGTCATAAAGAAAGAGAGCTCAACAAAACTAAGCACACATACCAAAGGAAATCCAACCATTGTTTCCCTACAGAAGTCAAAGTATTTTATCAGGTTTGTGCCCTATTCCTATCTAAGCACACACACCAAAGGAAACTCAACCATCGTTTCCCTCTTCAATTGAAATATCACTGTCCTTATGTAAAGTGCAGCCAAATTTCCAGAGTGGGACCAAAATTTTATGAGTTATGGCATTCAACAATCACTAGAAGATCTCAAGATATCTCCTTTCATAAATTGTACAGTCTAGATTGTTGTTGCCATGAAGAAGTGTGTCGCATCTTCACCTGTCAAAAGATGACAATTAGCCACGTTGAACCTGCGCTTAAGTTATGCATAGTCCCTCAAACTCCTCCAGCTTCATCCAACATGACATGCTCAGCAATAGATCAGCAAAGTCCTGGTTTCAAGGCAAAATTGGCGGACCTTTCAATGCAACAACAGAAAGCCTAAGTTCCTTTACTGCGACGTCCCCTAAACTCCTGGGAAAGAGCTTTCAACGTGGATTTTAGAGACTTAACAAAGTGAAGCTTCTTGCCTCTTCTTTCTCGGTGCCTAAAATTTGTGGAAAATAATTTTTCTTTTGATAACCTCATCCATGATCTCTTAAGGACTTAAATCCAAAATTACGAGATTATATTGGATATTTAAATTTTAATCCAAGGTGCGACAAATTCCAATAACAGGACCATTTTTCTGGTTCACCTGAGACAAATTTTGAACTGTTTTTTAATTTTTTTAATTTTTAAAACTTTATTATAAATCAAGTTAGGGCATTGACATCTATGAGTAAAAGAATTGCTTTGAGACTAAAATTTATTTAGCTTGAGATGTTATTTTGTCTGAATTTTTTATCGTATAACAGGACTGATTTTGGAAACCAACAAAATTTGCAGAGATAGAAGAATGCTTAGCCAATATAAGAGAGGGCAGAAACCAGGTTACTGAAACTTAAAGCTCTGAAAATGGGAGCATGTTGAATGCATTGCTAGAGATGGCGTAGCTTCTGGAAGACTGCAATGGTTCAGGCCAGATATGTAGATAGTATAAAGCAGGCATTTAGCAAATACCTGCTTATGCTATGTATGCTACATCTAATTCCTCATTTCTTTTTGTGATTACATGGATGATACAAAGATAATAAAGTTCCTCATTGCAAATTGAATATACAACGTCCAACAAATAGGTGAATGAATCTTGCTAAAAGTGGAGTGAATTTTAAAATATATTAAAACTTATCATAAAACAAAATAAAATTTATTGTGAACTTTTTTGTATATATTTTTAATAGTAATGTTAATGTTAATTTACAATTTTGTGTTGCATTTAAATTGATATTAACAGTTTGATTGTTGAAGTCAGATTCACTTCAGTGACTTAATGAATGTTTAGAAAGTTCTGTTTACATCACATTCTATTGTGTTAGTTTTTTTGGTCCATCATTCTATGCTTTTTGTTTCTTTTTTTGTTGCTTTGATTCTATTTTTTTTTGGCATGGCCATGCCTCCTCTGTTTTTATTGTCTGAGTTCTATTTTGATATTTTTGGTATGTATTTTTCTTTTGTATTTTTATGCGTAGATTGTTTTTAAAAAAGGTTTTATTGGTATTTTGTATGTCTTTTTTTGTGAGTGATGATATTTCAGGTAGTAGTGCGATGATGATGAAGAAGAGAAAAGAAGCAAAACTACATATCACAAGCACCAGGGAATACAACAGGTACAAACATTTGAATTTGTATTTGATTATAAATTTAGATTTTGCCATCCTTTTGTTTATTTAGATATACTCAAAAAATTGAATTTAAAAAATCTAAAATCTAATGTTTTATTTACTCTAATTAACATAGTTCTTTTACCCATTGTATGATCCTAGAGGGCAACCTTGCTCACCATGTCATGTTTAAATTTTTAGATTTGAGTCACTACATTTGAATTTGTATTTGATTATAAATTTAGATTTTGCCATCCTTTTGTTTATTTAGTTATACTCAAAAAATTGAATTTAAAAAATTTAAAATCTAATGTTTTATTTACTCTAATTAACATAGTTCTTTTATCCATTGTATGATCCTGGAGGTCATCATGTTTAAATTTTTTAGATCTGATTATCTAACAGAACATATATATCAAGTTTGTGGTCTTGTAATTTATAATCCAGACTTGAGACTGCATTTAATTACAATTCATTCACAATCACATATCTACAATTTAATGAAGTTTGAAATATATATATTTCTTGAACCAAAAGGTCCATATGAATTTTGCTTCACCAAATGTTTCAAATTTACTTTAAATCCATGGAACAATTTTAATATGGATTTTGGATTTCAAACCTCTGATTATCATATACACTTAACTTCTCATGGATGCATATTCTATGTAAAGTCTTTTCAATCCTGAACTAGAATATCAATTTTGATTGATTGCAGAACTCAAATCCACAGTTTAGCTAAGTATAAGTTTGTAATTGTCCTAAACCACAGGAGTCATCTTGATTCTTAACCATAGATTTGAAACTCCTAGTAAGGATTGATGTTCTTGCTCTGATTACCTTATACTCTTAGCTTTCCATGGCTGCATATTCTATGTAAAGTCTTTTCAAATCTGAACTAGAATATCAATTTTGATTGGTTGCAGAACTCAAATTTGATTTGAAACTCCTAGTAAGGATTTATGTTCTTTCTCACTCTGTTTTGTGTGTAGAATGTGGCTATGACCTCAGAACTTAGAAGTCTTATGAAATCCGCTTAACCATTGGGGTGAAGTCCAACTATTTTCAACTTTTAAATCCATGTATAACCAAAATAATTCTATGCTCATATAAATGTCATGCCACTAAGACTCAAACACTCAGTGATTATACAAAAATTGCATTCCTTGAGGAGGCACCAGCTACTCTCAACAAGAAGCTTCAACAGTACCAGGGATTGTTGGATCAGGCATGTGAGTATTTATTATGCAATATTTGACTAAGACCTATTAAGGTTTTCCTTTCTGGTGTCCATGCTGATGTTGAAATCCTCTTTAAAATTGATTTGAGAAATAAGTAATTTTAAAAAGGATCGTGTAAACCACCTCAACAACTGAATTTTAAAAATCTTTTTCTAGGACATAATAATTCTACGCAGCATATAGCTCATGCCGTAATTAGAAAAACCAATTGTTGACATATTTGGATTTATGGATGCAACATAATTTTTCTCTAGCGTGTAGAAACATCATTTCCATGTAACTGAGTAATGTTTATAGTTTCTTGCATTTTATTTTATTCCCGTTTTTATTTATGTGGCATAAATATAAGGGTTAAACATCGCCTTTGCAACACTATACGGCCCTTGTTACAGTAATGCTAAGGAGCATAATGTGCTTATTGATCACGTGCAATCCCCCTTGTCTTTCCCATTAATCAAACAAGATTTCACTTTACTTGATGCTTGCAAAGTTGCCACCCATTGGTAGTTGTACTAAAATTAGTTTTTACTAAGTTTTTAGTAATAAATCATAACCCAATACATTTACTTTATGATTTCAGGAGAGCAGCCACATATTGATATTGTCCGGATCTGGCATTATTTGATTACTATATTCATAAAATATTTGCCATGTCTGTAGACTGACACCTAGAGTGTAGAGTGGTCTGTAGACTGACACACAGAGTGCAGAGTATCTCAATTGTTATTGGAGCCAAGCAGAGCAAATTTTATTTTTTACTGTTTCATTCTTGAATCAGTTGCTTAGATTGGTCAACTTATTTGTAAACTGGTATGTATATAGATTTGTTGCTTAATAAAAGAAATTATTTAGGAGGGGTTGAATTGGCCCCCTCCTCAAGGCTGCAGGGAATGGTCATTTGTCATGGTCATTTTTCCAGCCTGCCGTTTCTGTGTTGATTTTTATATTATTTTTTGTTGCAGAAAATATATTTTTTAATTTTTATTTCATCATATTGAATTATTAATTATATAACATTTTTGATGTACTGTAATTATTTTTCTATGGAATTGTGAATCTAGATTTTGGGTTCGAACTCCTTAATAAACTTTGTGGATCTTTGGCGAACCAGGTCTTAACTTTGATCATCGTTGGGAATGCTCCCAGTTGGATAGAGAACATTTTATAGGGCAAAGTGCTGTTTGAGAAGATTAGGGCAATTGTGATGCTTAAAATACCTTTGCTTTCTTTTGGGTAGGGTAATCAGTGATTTTACTCGAGTTCTTATGTATTATTTGAGAAGATTAGGTCGATTGTGATACCCCAAATGCGTTTGCGTAGTCTTTTGGGCAGGGAATGTAGTCAGTAAAAAATATGTATTGTTTTGAGTGGATTAGGGCAGTTGTGTTACTCATGCATTTGGTTGAGTCTCTGTTTGGGTAGCTAAGTATGCATCGTATGAGTGGACCACGACAATGGATTACTTAACAGCCTTTGGATCAGGGTTTGTTTGGGCAGGAGTAAGACAAATAGGTGAATTCCCCAAGTTTTTAACTACTCTACAAACTGTAAATATGTATTGTATGAGTGGCTTAGAGTAATGGTTTACTCAACAGCCATTGGAACCTTTGGAACAGTGCTAACCCGTTCTATAGGCTCAATATATATTGTTTGGTAAACTTAATTTACAAGAAGAGCAACCTTTAAGAGATGAAACACCATGTTCCATAGTTAGTACTCTATAGCTTTAAGCATAGTTATATTTCAATAAACTTGAATTTGTCTTTTTAACTGCATAAATTTTTTAACTATTAATGTTGTGTTATTAACTGCTTAATTTTTTTAACTATTAATGTTCAGTGTTTTATTTTGGGTAATCATTTATACTTTGTATGATATTGAAGTGTGGGTTTGAGTTTTGGAATTCATCAGTTTACATTTATTGTTTATATGAAGTGTGTTTGAGTTTTGACACAAATTAATGGTTTATTTGAAGTGACTTGAACAAACTTGTTTGTTTAGTGTTTTTTAGCACCCACTAGTTGTGAAATGTGTGTTTGAATATTGATTTACTTAGTGTTTATATGAAGTGTGTGTTTGAGTTTTGACACAAATGAATTGTTTGTTTGAAGTGACTTGAACAAACTTATCTGTTTAGTGTGTTTTGGCACCCACTTGTTGTGAAATATGTGTTTGAATATTGGTTTATATGAAGTGTGGTTTTGAGTTTTGACACAAATGAATTGTTTGTTTATATGAAGTGTGTGTTTGAGTTTTGACACAAATTAATTGTTTGTTTGAAGTGAATTGAACAAACTTGTTTTTTAAGTGTGTTTTGGCATCCACTAGTTGTGAAATGCATGTTTGAATATTGATTTACTGATATTGGATCTATTTTGATATTTAATTTGCTTGTTTGAATTTTATCTCTTTTAAATTCACTTTGTTTGCATTTATTATTATATGATCTTTGGTATTCAATTTGTGTGCATGTTTTGAATTTTTGCATCTTCTTATTACATTTTAAAACCGTGTGAAGTGTGTGGGTGAAATTTGGCATTCATTATATGTGTGTGTGTGTGTGTGTGTGAGAGAGAGAGAGAGAGAGAGAGAGAGAGAGAGAGAGAGAGATCCATTCACTTACATTTGAGAGTTGTGAACTTTGACATTGCCTTATATTATTTGTTGGCATTCATTTTGTGTGAGTGTGTGAATTTGACATTGCCTTATATTATTTGTTGGCATACGTTATGTGTGTGTGTGTGTGTGTGTGTGTGAGAGAGAGAGAGAGAGAGAGAGAGAGAGAGAGAGAGAGAGAGAGAGATCCATTCACTTATATTTGAGTGTGTGAACTTTGACATTGCCTTATATTATTTGTTGGCATTCATTATGTGAGAGTGTATTAACTTTGAAATTCACTTATGTTTTATCTTTGAACTTTATTTTTCATATTTTTTATATTTGTACTTTGACATGTTTGAACAAAATCCATGTACTTTGTTTCCATGTGTGTGTTGAAAGGTAATTTTGACATTACCTTTGTGTGGTATTTGTATTTTAACTATCTTTGGAATACATTTTGTGTGATGTGCCTTTTACTTAACTTTGACTTTCACTTTTGTGTGGTGTGTTTTAACTTCTTTGTGTTTGAGAGAATTCCATGTGCAAAATTTTATATAATTTTGTGTGAATATAATTGAAATTAACTTTTTGTGTGAAATTTAATTTTTGTGGTGTTTGTTTTAACTTTGGCATTCATTGTGTGAACGTGTGGATGAATGCATATGCGCATGTACATTATTGCATTCATTGTATGTATGTGCATTTGCATTTGCATTTGTATGTATGAAAGTTAAATGTGTGGTATATTGTGTTTTTGAACTAACTTTGATGTTCACAACACTAACTTTGATGTTCACTTTGTTTTGGTGTTTGAACTAAATTTGACATTCATTTTGTGTCTTGAATGGACTTAAACATTCAATTTTTGTGTGTGTATTTTGGTATGTTTGAGCTAATGCTTATTTCGTGGGTGATTGTTCTTGGGGTGTGTGTGTGTGTGGTGCGTGCGAGGATGTGTATGTGCATGTGTGGGCATGTGGGAGTGTGTGTGCATGCGCATGTGTGGGTGTGCATGAATACAAACACCTCATTTCTATTTAAAAAATATGCATAAATAGTTGAGAGGCGTATTACACTCACTACGGATGTTAAAATGTGTTAATAAAAATGAAGACATTGATTTGATGTGCTTGTGAGTAAATTAAATTAAATTAAATAACTAAAGTAAAATGAAATGAAATTAAATAATTTAAATTACTGTCCTCTAAACTCAAGTTGAAATATAAAGACCCCAAGTTTGTTGATTTCATAGTTTAAAATGAATATCATAGTTTTATTTTTAAGAGAAAAAATGAGCTAATTAAAAATTTAAGAATTAAAAAATAAAAAAAATAAAAAAAATAAATTAAATAAGTAATTTAAATTCGATCATGTGTCGCCTGTTATTCTGTCTATTGCTCTGAACATTTTTTCAGGATTGCACTATCTTCTTGAGTCTATGGTTGCAGTTGTGTCCATCCCAAGCATGGCGGTGCCTTTGCAAGTGAATTGCTCCTGACGATCAAGATGCAATCAATTATGTGGCTTCATCTCCTCCAGATGTAGGACCCAGTGATTGGTTTCTTCATCCTTGAAGGCTTTATTGCTTGGATTTTCTAACTCCATTTTGCAGAAGCTTGTTGTATATGGCCCCAGATCATTTTGTATTGGTTGGGTTTTGTTTATTATATCTAGGTTTGGGATTGGGTGAATTTTTTGTCTAGTTGGTGGGGCTTGGGGTTGAATCATATACTCTCCTTGTACTTTCATGCTAATATCTTTGGAGATTGTATAGTTTTTTAGGATTTTATGAGCTAGACCAGAGGTTTACTTTGCTTGGTTCTTTTCTATTGGTGCTCTTTGAACCAGGACTATAAATTTTTTATAATTAATAATATTTAGTGGTTTCTACCACTTTTATCAAAAAATAAAAATAAAAATAAAAATTGTTTTAATTAAATAAAAAATGAATTAATTTAAATAAGTAAAATTAAATAATATTAATAGCTAAAATATTGGACATTTAAATTCAAGTTGATAAGTTTGTTGATTTCATGGTTTATATGATTTAAATATCATAATTTTATTTTTAATATAGAATTAAGAGAAAAAATAAGTTAATTGAAAATTTGGAATTAAAAAATAAATAAAATAGCTTACTTAATAAAAATTTAAATAAAATTAAATAATTTAAATGAATTAAATTAAATAACAAAAATATTGATCCTTTAAAAGTTTATTGATACATTAAAAGGAATATCATAATTTTTTTTTTGACCGATATTGAATATATTAAACTTAAAATACCTGTATACATATCTAACCAGGTCATAAAAAAAGAGATACTAAATATCCACCATTAAAGGCCAAACAAATTTCTTGCTTGGTTTTCAAATTTTGGCTAAGATCAAACCCCAAACCCTCTTTAATGCCAGTCTCCATCATCTTACCACAGTTCTACGTCTTCTTTGCCTCACGAGCCTTGTCCCTTTCAATCTTTGCCGAGTGATTGTATACCAATAGATCCTCCCACGCCTCATGAGCCTGATCAATTCTTGCCACACAATCTGTAGCATCCTACCAAAGCATGGACGATTGATATTCCACATGCACTTGGCCGGGTGTTATTCCCTCCCCAAACAGATGTCTTAAACCTTGCGCTAGAATTGCTCTCCCCAGCAGAGAAACCAAACCACACAATGAATGAGCCGAGACACACACTTTAACCATCCATTCAACTTTTGCTTTAGTCTCAAAAGAAAGACCCCAAGCCACCAACATTGACACAATGTCCATGTTTGTTTTGTATCAAAACTCAGACACCAAATATTCACGTCCCAACAGTTGCTTGATAATGTTCATAAATTCCTCCTCATCATAGAGAAAAAATTAAATTGGCCTCCATCTCCAACCTGAGATGCTGATATTAACAATTCCACCACCACACCTGACCCTCTCCAAAACAAGGGAAAGCCTCACTCAAAGGTAAACAATGTTTGTCGAAAATCTAGAATTTTTCGATTTGAAGACTAAGCCAACCCATTCACACGACGTAATATGTGCCACCCTGCAAACATCCAATCACACAAAAATTGTCATAATGATAAATCTAGGTGGCGGCTCAAAATTAATGATGAGGAAGTAAGATCAGCACGAAGAACAAAAGTTGAGGAGTGAAGTTAATGAACTATACATCCCATGCCACATCGACCTTTGAGTTGCTCCACCGTCGAATCCTTTGAGGGTCCAACTCACATCCCAGGTTGGTCAAAAATGTGAAGATTTGTATGCAGTTTATGGATTAGTTGGTTAAAAATTGCACACACAAGATTCGAATGGATTGTGGAAATTTGATAGCTTTGAATGTGTGAAATTTTAAAATCTTGAAAAGACTCCACTTTTGTACAAATAATAGAAATAAATTTATTTATTTACCAACATTGGGAGGATCCACTAGAAATTGCATCCGTAACTATCTTGGAATCCCCTTCAAGATGGAGTTTTGGTATTTTGAGTTTGTTGATTTCATGATTTGATACATTAAAAGGAATATCATAATTTTATTTTTAATATAGAATTAAGAGAAAAAGTAAGTTAATTAAAATTTAAGAATTAATAAATTAAATAAAATATACTAACTTAAACTAAATTAAATTAAATAACTTGAATTAAATCAAATAACTTAAATGAATTAAATTAAATTTTTTTAAATAAAACAAAATTAAATAAATAAATATTTTGAAAACATACATTTTCACTAGCTCATAACACTACCTAATTTTTCTTTAGCTTCCAAAATCTTGAGAGACATCAATACTAACTCTCCAAAATGGGATACAAAATCTCCAGAGACATCAAAACTAACTTTCCAAAATGGGATACAAAATCTCGAGAGACATCAAAACTAACTCTCTGCATCCCCTCATCGCCTGGAAGAGGAGGTGGGGGATGCGGTGCTGGTACATCATCTTGCCTCGACGCCCTAGCTCCCTCAGATCTCGCCATATAGTGTGAATAGGGTACCACCTGCCTATCCCCTGGCACCGTTGCACTATAAGCTGTGACATAGTAAGCTGCCTTGCTCGTCTGATGCGTCACCTCACGCTGGAGGCTATCACGCTCTGCTCTCATGCTATGCTATTGCTGATCTCTCTCTTCTATGTGTTCTTGTGATACTGTCGACTGTGTCTCCACACCCCTAAGTCTCCCTCTCAACACACGAATGACATCCTGTGGCGTCTGCCTTCTAGGTATATCACCCCCGTCGGTTGGCTTGTCCATCCGTTGCCTAACCTGTCGAGTTGCCTTCTCATCATCAGGGCCTGCTCCCTCACCCATCTCCAAATCACCCCTAGCCTCCGCTCTGGTATCACCACCTGGATCACCTCCCACTTCTCCAAGTGATCCTCCCTCTCTTTGTCTCTGTTGTCGTCCTATAACGGGTGCTCTGCTCGAGCTAGCACCGGGGTCTCCTCCTTCTCTCCTGGGTGTTGCATCTCACTGCGCACGCGCTGGAGCATCACTACTCGCATCTATCCGAGGTGCCTGCTTTGTGCCGATGTGGAAAACCTTGCTTTCTGATGTCGATGCCTCATAGGTAAAACGAAAATCCTTAGATGGCCTCACATTAGCCGTGGTGATGGACCAAAAAGGACAAGGATGTGATGGACCTGCAAAGGTGGGCTGGACATAGCTAGATAAGTACGGGGGGCCACCACGGGGATTCTTCGCACCACCCCCTGGGGGGTGGCCAGTAGTTAAAGTTAGCCAGTGAGTAAGGGTGTTCGACGTTGGCTACCATTATAGATAGCTCTTTTCGGACAACTTTACTAATACAAATAACCAGTTTGATGGATACGTTTCCGTGGCCAGAACGTGAAGAACTAGAACTAGAATTGTTTATAGGACCCGAACCCCAAACAATTCTAGTTTAGTTATAGTTGTGGCTTACTCATTATGTGGTTGCAAATGAGTACGAATTATTGGAGACCCATCAGACACTAGCCTCTATTGCCTAGCTAGTCTTATGCCGATCCACAACTACTCTTATCCACGGCCAGGGGCTTCTACTGCTACTTCTTGACAAAAGGTCCTCATCCCTATAGAGGAATTGAAACTGGAAATCTACAAAACCATTGATCAGTCAGAGCAACTGGGATAAGCTCCCCCAGCTAGGATTTGATTGTAGCCAACCCTACCATCTATAGGGCCATCCAACACGGAAAGCATTTAGAATCCTGTGACCTTTTGGAAGGAAGCCCATGCTGGGTAAAGCATAATTGTGCTTAAGAGATGCTATGCTGAGATTCCTTAAGTCAACGAGTGGGTGGGAAACTAGAGTTCCGATAGTTTTTCTCGATTCTATACGTAAAATTAATTCCCCCCACCAACAATTAATCTATCTCCCCCCTACTATTTGAAGGGCTACAGGCTCCTCGAATTAACCCCTCCCCCCCGCCCAATTCGGCTGGGCCCTTCTAGATTCGAGCCCTTCCTCGCCCAATTCGGCTGGGGTGTACATTAATGGCAGAGGTAGCTCGATTGTAGGGGGCTAGAGTAACAATTCTAGTTGGGGGGCTTGCATTGGGGCTCGATAAGTGATGTTTAGCTGTTTTGTTGCTGCCCCTTAGAATAGTAGGGGCCTCCCACCCACCCCCGCTGCTCCCTACCAGGGGCCCTCTTTGCAAGCATAAATTGAGTGGTTCACTACGAGTTCTAGTTATAGGGCCCTTTTATTTTCCAAGCGGCGGTCGAGGAGACCACCCCCTCTAGATATATGACTCGACTGACTGTGCAGTGCATCCCACTTTAATGCAATACTAGTGCTAGTGATGCAGTCTATACTATGTACATAACATGAGTGGCCAATGTAGGTCATGCCATACTCTATATGGGATGGTAATGAAGTGTGGAGATCCCAGTATTTCTGGTTTCGCCTTACTATCTCATATATGGTTCCCATTTTCATACCAGCAGTTCTGGTTCGCATTCTCATACCAGGAATAGAGGTTGATCTCTACTCCGTCTCCACTCCTATTGATTGGTCCACTCCACCCCATACGAAACAGAGGCCCCTACTATTTCTATGGCTCCACTCCGTATATAATAGAGTGATTGATATCTGATCTGCTATTATATACGCCGCCGCAATACAACATATAGTTGATGTTAATTAGATTTGGGGATCACTTGCGCATCACTGAGTATAGATAGGGGCACCCCCCTATATAGAGAATGACCGTACCGGTAGTCCGAACTGGAATCGTATATCTAGATTACATACGTCCCTATCTATATTTGGTGAATGGAATGATCCATTCGATAATGCGCGCATCACTTCGACATGAGTATAGATAGCCCCATCGATTCTATCGAGAAGACATGAATTCCAAGCTGATCCATCACATGATGGATTATAGATGTAACAACTCAATAGATAGAGATAGAAGCCCGTCCATCCCATCCTAGACTAGACTATAGTCGCGTGTCACTTCGGCATGAGTATAGATAGGGGCACACCATCGATTATAGATGGGGGAGGGTATGAATGCCATATCTATATATAGGGAAGTTGCTACGTATATGCCAGAGGAAGGTTTAGTCATATTACACAATACGACGTCGATTCTGATGCATCATCCATCAATCACACATCATCCATCCA
Source organism: Cryptomeria japonica (assembly GCF_030272615.1). Classification (NCBI taxonomy): domain Eukaryota; kingdom Viridiplantae; phylum Streptophyta; class Pinopsida; order Cupressales; family Cupressaceae; genus Cryptomeria; species Cryptomeria japonica. Next base: position 448,298,589 of record NC_081410.1, read on the forward strand.
TTATAGTAACCGTGATAAAGCAGACTGATGACTTAAACACAGTCTATGGGCCCATCGGCCCCCCTCCCGTATCTATAAGTAGCCCTCCGGGGAGCAGCCCGTGCATAGGATAGGCTATATATATAGAGAGAGTTCCGTCCCTAGACCTATCACAACAATGATAGGAAAGGTTCGCCCTCCCCTCGATTGATTTCTAAATCGAGCCCCTAAAGGACCTCGTCCTCCAGATATATAGATAGGGCGGGCGAGCGCCTAAAGGCCCTCTATATGGATGGGATATGGGAGATGGGCCCGCCAACTGGAACTGGAACTAGATATAGCCGGGTGGGTAGATATAGCCGGGCCTCCTCCACTGGGGGAGTGCCAACTAGAACCAGAGATAGTCGCCCTGACAATAGAGAGTCTCCCCCCCCTCCCAAATGGTTCCTGATTCACCCATACCATGTATAGATTCTCATTATATGGGGTTGAGATGCATATAGTCGATAGTCTCTGTGCATGAAGGAAGACCAACACTGAACCGGATGGGAACCTTTCATCGGTCGGCTGGGGAGATAGATGGCTGCGCATGAAGATCGACTATATACACTATCTATATAGAGGATTCTCTTAGAGGGCGTAGGGAACCATATATGGTATGGGCACATAGATGGGCGGAGAGATCTAGATGGGGGGCCATCTTATAATCCATATAGAGGGTTGGGTCCCTGGGGGGACGGGGGCTTGTAACAATCTCCGCCAATTACATTTCCCCAGGGTTTTTAAGGCCCCTACTATTCGCCAGGGTAGTGCAAGGTGGGAAACTCTAGTTCCGAGGTTGGGTGGGCCCCGGGGTGGGTGGGAGGAGGAGACGCTAGGGCCCTACTATTTTCAAGGGGGCATGTTACGTATAGAATCTACCCCTCCCTACCTTCCTTTCGCGTTTCTTGAAACATAGGCCAATAGAAAGGCCCTACTATTCTAGACGAAAAAGATTTGAATCAATTGCAATCGCCCCCGCGTTAATGCTAAGCATCAATTTATGGACCCTAGAATAGTAGGCCCCTTAGACAACTATACTAGCAACCGAGGGACGCTGCAAAAGTTTGCCTTACCTTATAATAGTAGGGGTAGGGGGTGGGCAGGCTAGTGGGTGGGGTTCCGATACCCCTACTGTTCACCCTATTATTCTATTATTGCTCGATTCTATACGTAACATGCCCGGTTGCGCCATATAGTTCTAATCTACCTCTGCATGCACAACTCTATTCAAGGCTCCAATCCGAAGATAATATTATAGTAGGGCCGATGCATGCACAAGAAGGAGATCTAGCCTTCGCACAAACCCAATTTAGAAGAACAAATATCAAAACAGCAGGGGATAGTAGCCGAGCGAAGCATCTCAAAGAACCAGGTGCCAAGGTATACTCGTAGGTCTTCCGTAGCAGGAATGTTAGGTGGGAGTTCCCACCAACCCAACCCAACCCAACCTAATTGATCCTACCAACCCACTATTAAATTTGAGGGCCCAACTGATCCTCCCAACCTAATCCATATCGGGGAATAGCCAGTTTGCAGGGATACGCGAAATTCATCAGGAACCAACACCCAGATAGAGTAGATAGGGCCAACCCAATTGCACATGCATGCAGGGGATAGTTTCGGGAAGTGCAAACCATCATGCTGCGAAGAAGGAGGTGCGAAGTATCTTAGGTCCGAGCACGGATGTTATGTACTAATCTCGATTAACAATTGCTAGCCAGCAGTTGCTAATCAAGAAGCCCCATATCAATTCTATTTTCTCATAGCGGCCCCTACCCCTACCCCCTACTATTGTGCCTGCAGGGGAAGGGAAGAGGGCAGTGGCCCCTACTATTAAAGAGGGCAGCAGATAATTAAAGCTAACACCCCTCGGTGCATGCATGCAAAGGTAGTTTATTGTAGGGCGGCTCATTGGGGCCATACAATTATAGGGCCCATCCTGCTAGATGGCTGGTGTTAGCATGCTACGTATAGAATCGAGCCCTATTATTCTATTATGAAACTATAGTCCCACCCCGACTATGCCAACTATAGTTTCCGTCACTCTAGCAACTATTCAACTATTCTTTGGGGGGGTGGGGGGAATTATATGGGCCCTGCTAGATTAATAAAGAGGGTATGTAGATTTTCATTCCAGCGGGCTAATTAATTAGAGGGCTACTCTCAATATTGGTGGGAGGATATAGGAGAAGTCCGGGTTGGGTGGGGCTCGATAGTTCAAACCCGGGTGCTGCCAACTAAATCTTCCCACCCACAGCCTCCGCGGAAGCCAATCCACCAACGACTTGCACTCCACTGTTAAGTTAAGGGGAGAGGAGCTTAAGAGGATAGGTGCTCCCCGGCTTGCAAGAAGGAATAGGAGTGATGGAGGCCACCTCATTACCAATAGTCTTGAATGCCTTGATTGAATCCCCATATTGCATTGGTGAAACTCTCCATATTTGTTAGTTCAGTTCAGAAGAATAGAATGGAACAACAGAACCCCTTAGAATAGTAGGGGCCTCCCACCCACCCTAGCTAATCCCTAAACTTTGTTCCCTACCTTTGAATGAACTCCATCTGTCGAATCAAGACAGTATAGGGGCCTAGCCTTGCCAATCTGGATAGAGGAGTATTTTCATGCCCAGATGCTCCTCTCCTTCCAGATGTATTCCCTACCCAGATGCCCTACCTTGGATTCAAAAGCAAGAGATAGGAGTATGCCCCCGAAGCCTAAAATATTCTATGGGCCCCTACTATTCGACAAGGGCTAGCAAGCTCCCTACTATGGCAATAGGCCATCAAAATTGTAGGGGGAGGAGGATCTCCTATGAAAACCAAGCAGAGGTGTGGTGGCCCCTACCTTTCATTCATTACGGAAATGTTGGTTGCTCTAGTAAACCCTTCCATCCAATAAAATGTATTCAAATGCCTCTTAATGGCATCAACCCCTAGAAATTGTAGGGCGAGTCGTTCATTAATGACGTGCCCTACTATTCTATGGATGGGCTTGCACTCAACCTACAATTCTATGGGGCTAGAATAGCCCCATAGCCCCTCGACATTTTATGGTAGGGGAATAAGCTAGCCATAGAACAATAACCCTCCCCCCCACCTCCCTATTATAGTTATTGTAGGGGAGCCCCCCATAGCCCCTTGACATTTTATGGGAGGGGAATCCTTTCCCTTTCCCCTTTTCAATAGTAGGGGTAGGGGTAGGGGGGGCTAGAGTAACAATTCCCCCTACTTCTATGGGGGGGCCGTTTCCCAATGAGTAAGCTCCCGCCTCGGGAACAAGGCGAGGCCGATGCATATGCAAGAGCTACTAGTCCTTTTTGGTTACGTTTCCCAATACAATACAATCTAGTCGGCCAAGCAGATCGGATAAGGAAGGGTTATCGCTCGAGGCAGATCTTCGGCTCATCCAACTCCTTTGAGTTTCGCGGTGCAAATTTCTATGATGCCATACCGAAGTGGATCGGCGCTGCACTACACTATATGGATATAGCAGTGGTACACAAGACTATTAACTAAGTTATACATCCGAGGAAGGAGGTGGTTATCTGCTCGGTTACACATAATACTATAGCGATGGATGGTAGGCACGACCTATTCCTCTCTGTACCCACAACACATAAGCATGAAACGCCTTACTCAACTATTCCAGATCAGCACAATAAAATAGTCTCTTCTGAGATTTGACTTGGAGATGTTACTTCAAGGTGGATCGGAGAACCGACCTAACTATTCTCTATCCCTAGTTTTAGGCTCTGCTACTGTTGGTGGTACTGGGGCTACCGCTGAATTGACTGCTTAACCTGGATCTGTAACTACATTATATGGACCTTTAGTAACCCAATTAATTGTAAGGGCTGCAGCTTTTTCTGCTCTATAAACAACAGAATCGACTCTTGCTCCTTCGACTGAGTCAACTAGTACCCTGCTAATGGGGGTTATGAATCAATATTAGATGCTACTGCCTCTCTAACTCCCCCAATTAATTAGCCTGCTAGAGTAAGGCAACAGGGTGGGAATAGTAAAGTGGAGGAGTGGTTTGGCCGAGTTGAACCCAGCATCTTAGAGTGGAGAGGGAGAGAGGAGAGGTTGCTGCGGCCGTACGAGGTGGGTGGGAGGACATTAGGAGCAAGTTGATTCCCTTCAAATAGTGGGGGGGGGGATGGGAACGGCTGGAGGAGGCTATGGGACTGTAGTCAAGCCCTACCCCTATAATTGGGCGGGCCCCTACTATTCGTAAAGGGCTAGCAGGCGTACATTAATTGACGGGAGTGAGAGGGAATAGTTATGGTGGGCCCCTACTATTCGCTAGGTGGAGAATATATAGTTGGGGGGGGGGGATGACATGTTACGTAGATAATCTGGCCCGCCTCCAGTCAACACTCGATAGTTGGCGGGCCCCCCCTAAAATTATATGGCCCCTACTATTCGCTTGACTAGGGGGTGGGCCCCTACTATTATATGGCAGGAGAAGATGTTCTCGAGCGTTGCCCCTACTACTATTTGGCGAGAAGGTTCAGTCGGTTCAATGCCTACTGTATCGAAAAGAATCATAGCCCACTTCAAACAAGCCACTATTTTATGGACTGATTAATTACAGGTTTATTTATTAATGCCGACAGTGGGAGGCCCTTTATTCCCACCCATCCCTTGCCAACGGTCGAATTTATATATCCACCTGCCATAGAATAGTAGGGGCCCACCCCTAGATGTCATTGTTATTGTGGGGGGTTCAATTCGTCCTCCCACCCGAATTATAATGGTTGGAGGTGGAGGGTTGTGGGGTGGGTGTTGTGGGGTTGGGTGGGTGGACATAATTCTATGGGGTTGGGCCCATGGGTAGGTAGGGACTCGATAGTTCCTTATTAATCAGCCTGCTAAATAAGGAAGCAGGGTGGGACTAGAGTTTCGGAGGCCTGTAGGGGGAAGCCGAAAAGACTAGATGACATTCTAGATGTGGTGGTTGATCATCCGAAATCCTCTTGGTGTCCCCATCCCGGTGAGAGTGGTCGATCATTCGAAGCCATTTTGGCTCATGAATTGACTGCTGCAGCTATTGATTCGGACGCTGCGAGGTGCCCAGGGGGGCCTTCTCTGTATCGATTATTCACTAGTGTTGCACATATGGGTATGGTAAAATGACTGCCATATATATCTATAGGCAACTACTTTGACTCATGTAGCGAGATAGCCACCTTGCCTTTACCGAGATAGGGGATAGGGGCTCTCGCCCCCCAACTCTTTTATATATGGGGGATAGAGGGGAGCTCAACCATCCACTAGCATCATGTCTGTGTGGCTACGAGTTCTCATCCCGTTCATAGGATTAGGCGCCAATTCGACGTTGAAAGGGAGTCCTAGTACTTACTAGACTATCGCCCTATCCCGCTTCCCTACTATTCTAAAGGGGTCGCGATCTTCATCGGGGTGGATGGACAACTACATCCATTCATTCATTCATAGATCATTGGCAGGGCGACAAGACCAATCATAGGAGGTGGACCGATTACTGCCATTACCGATTACGACATTGCGAAGGTGGCATGCCAACTAATCCATGGGCAGATTGCCAGAACAGAGGCTTCCTTCATGCAGTAATCGTTATCATGCCCAACATCATTGAACCTCAACCTCTCATTCCCAACGGCCTTGGGAGATAGTAACAGTGAAGCTGGGGTTCACCACCCGGGGAAATGGGTACTTTTTTCAATTCAACCCCTCTCATGAATACAAACTCGCTTCAGTCAAGTTTAACGCCAGGGGAGGAGAGCTCATGAAGTGGGATAAAACATTGAATCTATCGGTGAACAATGGGATCGATCAACAACTATCACGGGAGGGGGTTTATAGTGGTGGATTGGGCCAATACGACTCGACTTTTGCCATTCCACACAGATCAATGGGAGTGTTGCCGGGCGATATGAGGGACTCGGGCTTTTCTGGCCTATTATTGCCCCTTTCCGGCCTATTTTCGGATTTCATTGTTCGGGTTCAGCCCTATATATAGTTCCATTGTTTGGGTTCCAATCACGGTCCCTACTCTATATACCCCATTGTTCGCCTATCTCTATATTGGGGGAATCTCATGCGGGCGGAATCGATTGGTAGATATGGTAGGCCAATGGGATGCATGCAGAATATTATTCCATTCTATCCGTAGTGATCCAATGACCATCTCTATCCCCAGGCGGACCCATATAGATATATGGCCGAAGACCTTTGCCATAGAATAGTAGGGGAGCGCCCAATAATTAATCTACCTCTAATTAATTAGCCTACTAGAATGACAATATACATACCCTCCCCCCTACTATTTGAAGGGCTAGCCCCCTACTATCTAAAGGGCTAGCAGGCGTCATTAATGTACTGATCCCTTCCCCGCCCAATTCAGCTAGGGTTAGGGGGGAGGGGGCATGTTATGTATAGAATCGCGGTAGGGGAGAGGGCCTTGGGATAGGCTCAACTATAGTTGGGTTAATTAATAAGCTTGCTAGAATAATTCCATTATAGGGAGCCCCATTATAGAGTAGGGTGTATGCTCTTCTATCCTTTCTATTGGGGAGAGGAATCAATCCACAACCCCTACTCTATAATGGGCCCAGGCCCTACTTGACTTCCTAGGGTAGGGCCGCCTATACCTTCGGCAAGCTGATTCCCTTCAAATAGTAGGGGGGTGGGTGGGGATAGTAATTGACTTAGCCAAGCTCCTTCAGTAACTCTTTGGTACTGTAATCGCAACCTGCTACCCCATTGATGATAGGTAACCCCCCAACCGTTCTAACCTCCTCCCGGGGTGGTGTCAAAATAGTTCCCACCCACCCGACGCACTATCTCCTCCCACCCATACCTATCAAGCCTTGCCCGCCTATCAAGGCTAATAACTACTGGTAACGCCCACAACAATAGAGGGCCATTATAGATGGCTATTTCTGGTTGGGAGCTGGAACCATACATAGAGCATTCCGTTTCCACCTGGCCTACTTTCGTCACTATCGGTCTCGATGCAGTGATTTATTAAGCCTTTATCAAGGATCTGGAATGCTACCAACATCCATGTTATGTAATAGAAGGGGGGAATCAAACCTACGGGAAAGATTTACCAATTCATGGAACCATCAGCCATTATTCTAGCTCGATTCTAGCAACTATCGAGTGCTTGATTCTATAATTTAGCGGGCTTCAGTCAAGCCCTACCCCCATAGAACTGTAGGGGGCTGGGTACCATAGAATGTCGAGGGAATGCGTCCCATAGCCTCCTCCTCCCACCCACCCCTAAGGCGAGAAACTTGCACTCGATAATTGCTAGAAAACTCTGAGCTCACCCTACTATTCAGCTGGGGGTGGGTGGGAGGCCACCCTTATTGCCACCCACCCACCAATCAAGCCCCACACATGCCTTAAAAATAGTGATGTTCATTAATGTGCCCCATAGCCTCCTCCCACCCACCCCTAGGGAATCCGCCTACTAGTCTCGCCCTTTAGCATAGAATTGGGGGCTAAAATAAGTTAGCCCTACAATTATAGTTGCTAGAATCGAGCTAGAATAAGCAATAGACTGTTCACCTGAAGTGCCTTCCCTTGATGTTGCTGTTCCATTTTCCACTCCACGATGTGGGACCCTTTACAAAGTCGCTTTTGTCCTATCTTCCCCATAGAATTGTAGGGCAGACATTTCGACATTGCTGACACAATCTCTCTCTATATATCGGTATCAGCTGTCAACAAAGACTAGTGATGAGCAAATCATCCACGTGTAGAAGAATAATAACAATATTGTCCATCTTCCATTTTGTTTTTAGAGGGCGATGAACAAATCATTATCGCAAGAGCATTTCATGGGATTTGGGGAATGAAAGAAAGAACTAATTGTTCCATACCATGCTCGTGGTGCTTGTTCAAGCTCATATAATGATTTCTGAAGCTTGCACATGGGTCTCTCTATCGACGTGAAAAGCAGGGGCCGTATAGATTTATTCCTTTGACCCGCCGGAAGGCATTCTTAGCATCCATCTGATGTACCTCCCAACCCTCAGCCGAAGCACAAATAAACCCGATGGAAGGCAGACCACAAGAGCGAAAGTCTCATCATAATCAATACCGATACGAGTGAACCCCCTAGCCACAAGTCTAGCTTCATACTCATGAACACTTCCGGGCCCCTACAATTCTAAGGCGGGTGGGGATTATGTTGCTTTGTTTCAAACAACCATTTACAGCTAACAACATTCCTTTTAGCTAGTGCAATAACTAATTTCCAAGTATCATTTCTGATCAAAGCATCATACTCATTTTGCATAGCCTTTACCCATCTAGGATCCTATCCTGTGCAGCCTCATTATGAGGAGATGGCTCATTCGCACATAATGATGCAATATAGGCTTCTCGACTCCTTGTACTCTTAGTGAGGTCATTAATCTCATCACTAAGACAACCACCCCGCCTTGCTGAATAGTAGGGCCGAGTAGATTGATTCAATGCTTTTGTAGGAGACCTGTTCAAAACGTAAACACTAGTATTCCCCCACCCCCACCCCAACATAGAATTCTTTCTTCCTCCCCCAACCCCATTAATATTAATGCCCTGTTGGTAATTCTGGTTCAAAATGCTTTGAAAATGAGAGGGGGGCTTCTATATTGAGGGTATTCTCCTCACCCCTAGGAATCATAGATTAATGAGGGGGTGCAGTTGGGAATAAAATGAGGGGGGGGGAACCGCTCGACACTACCCACCCAAACATTATATCTTGATGGCCATTCTCTCTTGACGGTAAGGAGGCCCTTCCCCCACCCCCAACTTATACATGGTAGGGAAAAAGACCAACTTATACTTCGTGGTTTGCCACTTCTCTCTCAGTTGTTTCCCTCTGATGAAGACCCTTTGGGAACCGATTAGTTGTTCCCAACTTTAATTAGCTGCTTTATTGATGGATGTGACATATGTTAATTTCACTCTCTCTTGGCCTATCTAAACTATATAGAGTAGGGGGTTAGTAGGTCCTCCTTGTAGTTCATTATAGACGTAACATGTCTCGGATTCGAGCTATTGATTGGTTACGAAAGAGCAAGAAGGGTGGAAAGACCTAATTAGGCTAGGCCTTCATACCTGGATGGAAAGCAATGGAATGATATGCCTTCAAAGGCATGAATATTACGTATAGAGATTAGTTGGTTGCCCCTACTATTCGCGAAGGGAATCCCTACTATTCTAAAGGAGATCTGGTAAACTGGCTAGGGATATGCATTTGGATTTGCTCGAACTAAATCTAAAACGGGGCTCCGACTCCTTCCGAGTCTCTTAATGGGCATGCCCCTACCTCCGTCCGTGATGTTGCTTCCCCTGCTCCTTACTGAGATGCTTCTAGTTTTTCAACCGGATCATCTGCCCCCTTTAGAATAGTAGGGATCTCGCTCTCTAGCATGAGAATCTTCCTTAGGCCATAGCTTGTTCCAAATCCAATTGATCTAGGACCCGTGAATGATCTAGTAGAGGAAGGGAAGGGGTATGTTTACAAATCAATAGACCCCACAATATAAGAGGTTAGAGAAGCTAAGGTCGGAGCCATTAGCGATTTACCTGGTTCCACCATCATTGGCAAAGGCTGGAGTTCCGGTTCGTTCAGTTCCATATCGAGATTGCGTTGCCCTTTAGAATAGTAGGGGGTGAAAGCAACATAAAAGCCAAAAGCAAAGGCAAGGACAAGGGCAGCAAGAAAGTAAATAGAAGATCCTCTAGTTGCATTTTACCGAGTTGATCTACCTACAACACCAGTAGCACTTGTTTAAGTTTACCGAGCAACTTTATATCCATATTCGAAGCCAGTAGACCAGTCAAGCTTACCCCAAACTAGTAAATGATCCCCTTTATAATAGTAGGCCATTTTTAGAGTAAGCATCACTACCAATGCCATTTTGATAACCAACAACATAGCAAGTATAAGCAGAGACTACGACAATTCCATATCCATTCATTAGAGATCCATATCTATATCCCATAGTGAAGTCTCCCTTAGAATAGTTGGGGCCTCCCGCAGATAAAGATACAGAGATAGAGGTGGAGGTACATTATTGAGATCCCACGTCAATTGAGCTTGTTTCAACTTCCCCAGTCTCACAAACTCGGGTTCAGTCATTTCAGTTGCATATTTAGTAAGAGATCAAACAGATTCACCCGCGAAACCTATTGATTTAGTCCCACCAGCGCAAGCACCCCTTCCTGTCCTAACTTCCCTCAGTTTGGTTTCGTAAGCAGATAGAGATCAAAAGCGTACGCATTCTCACCACCCCTTTCTCCCCTTTTAGTTACAGTGAGAGGGGCAGAACACGCATCTCTCGATATAGGGGTAGAGGTAGTTGAAGATCTTCTAGTTGCAAAGCCCATTGATTGATTGACAAAGTCATAAGCCTGTTGATCGATTTACAAAGTCATAACCAGGGGCAAAGGCAAGAATACATACCCACATAGGATGCAGCTTATTCCATTGGTTGTTATCTAGTTCAAAAAGTAATGACTGGTTTCACGATAAAGCTAAGGTGGGCGACACACATCACTATACCATTGATTATCATAGCGCCTTCCGGACCACTCGTTGTTCTAGCATTGTTACAGGCAGGGCACAAAGTGTGTGGCTCGAATGAACACAGGCTCTAGTTAGGGTGGGATGGGTTATAATAGTTAGTGGGCCTCAGCCCTGGGACCCTCCTCCTTATTCTAGCAGGCTAATTAATTAAGGGTGTGGGGCTCGAACGTGCCGAGGCGGTGAGGCAAGGGTCCTTACCCACATAGTAGGCCATTAATCATTGGTGGAGTCCACTAATGATGAATATTGGGTAGGGATATTACCTATAGATGTGAAACGATAGCTGCATCACCAACTCGGGACCACGAAACGTCGATCGGGAATAGCTTAAAAGTAGCAGCTAGAATTCCCACCCTGCTATATCTCCCACCCATCCCGATTAATTGGAATGAGCCGGAGTGATTTGGAATACTCAACTGCCTCTGCAGCTCTATGTTATTACTGTCGGAAAAATGTTTATGGGTGGGCAGTACTGTCTGCTCTTAACTAACTGCATAAAGAGCGTAACTAACTCTATGTGAGTCCTCGGTTGAGCAGAGAGGATTGCGCTTTCTGCTGGTGAGAATCCCGAGCAGGGAGGAGCTACTACGGCTAGCTTCCATAAAAAGTCTCTGGTATTGTGTACCATTTCCTGGTGGATTACTGATGCTGAAATGATGCTGACCACCCCATCAGGGTGGGACCTCATTTGTTCCCTGAGAGGTGAGACAATCAAGGAGGAGATGTGCTCGAGCTAGGAAGCATTCATTGCTCTATATAGAGAGAGTTCTAAACAAGAACCTGTGGTGGCACAGAGGCCATCACAGAGTCTCTGGTAGGTGGCTTTGTCGTTCCGTCCATAGTGTACTAAGCGGCACTTCAACCCTCTGTGGATGAAGAGAGGGGCTAGTCCCCGAGGTGAGCGTCATCTAGGGATTGCTTGAGTAGGGTCTGCATGCCCAACGTTAGGTCTGGTTGGTTCCGCCGAATGGGCATCCACCCATCTATATTAATTGTGGGGTATTGCCCATCCCAACCTAGGGGAGGATGGAGGAAAAAACTTGCACCCAAATGAAGAGCATGTAGGTTCTAAAGCGAGGTTGGGGTGCAGGTCCTTGCCCTGATCCCTCTGGCGTTTGCTGGGGTGGTGTGGGTAGGGTCTCCATCACTCCCAACGGCTATCTTCCTGACGTTCCCACCCTGCATTTAGGATAGTTTCCAACTTGACACTGTGTTGATCATCCCCTACTATCTAAAAGCGGACTTCGGCATTCCAGTCAAGGTTTCGGCCGTGTTGAACCCCATAAAATCACGTCAAGGTCCCCTTGTTATGCGACCACCGACTATAGGCCCTACTATTCTAAAGGCTCGATTCTATATGTAACATGCCTAGGGTGGGAGGAAGAGAGCCCCCGGATTCTAGTGAGCCCTAGGGCCGCCTTTCAATTCTTCGCTCGATTCCTCTTGTGGCCCCTGTCAAGAGTTAGTTAATTGCTGCCCAGCTGCCTAGAGTGCCTGTCGGCCCTCTCACAAGGTCCAACTAGACAAGCCGGTCACATAAATGATGCATGTCCGCCCCCACTATAGATAGGGTGGATAGGGGTCGATCGATGGTTTCAATATTCTCCGAACAGAAGGCCTACTTCCTCCCACCCACCCCGGTCGAGTTGGTTTAGTGGCTCTTTAACCAACCGAGTGCCTAAGCTAAAATCCATCGAGCGCATCTCTATCTCCATTTCTTTATCCCTGTGGGTGCCCCGCTAGTATAGTCCTTTGCAGTCATCAACTTTGCGGTCATCCCGGGGTGGGGGGGGGAAGCTACTCTAGTTTTGGTGACTCTCCTTTCTTGATAATCGGTTTCCGGTTCCCTCCCGGTTCATCTTCTAACTAACGAACCGTCGAATGGAGTCATCCGGCACTATCTGAATAGCCCCGAACCCTGAAAACAACGATTGGGCCCAACCATGAAGCCAAGCCCAGCCCTCCGAGCGTAGGGAGTAGGTCCAAATTTGAATATGAGTTCTCAATCTCTCTTGCCCGCCCCCTACTATAGATAGGCAGAGGTAGGGCGCCATCTTACTAGGCCATCTTACAACAAGGCCATCTTCTGAGGCCCGGGGCGAAAGGTCGCATATCTTCCAAGGCCCGACCCCCCTACCTATATAACGATTGCATAAAAGCCTAGCAACTATAGTTCATCAATCAATAGCGGGCCTAATAAATCTGTTATCAATCCGGGGTGGGGGAAGCATCTCTAGTACCTATCTTTCTTCCGGTAGGGGGGAAAGAAGACATACAAAAAGGGTAAGAAGGCAGGAGAAATGCGCCCGGGGGGGTGCGGGCACAAATGAATGATTCGGTATAAATTCCCTTGACCTCCTGGAGTCAGCTAAGTGTCTGAATGAAGTCCCTTTATTTCCCCGATGAGAAAGTTGCTAGCTAATATTTGAATTGCTCCCTCGGCGTTGGAATGATAGTGAGAAACCCCATATCTAGTATAATCACTTCCATTGGTCTGTTTCGGCACTGGTGAGTCTTTTCCATCACCTTAGGAGAATAACTGCCGAAGGCAACTTGAGGGGATTGGGTCTCTTCAATGGTATAGAGGTTCACTAGGAGCACTCAAATGGTTGTTGGGGGGTCGGGCCCCTACTATTCTATGGTGTTCAACGCCCGCCGGAGTGGGAATGGCAAGGTGGATTCTATACATAACATGCCCTAAGATTCAATTGATTCGATAAATAAGAAAGAAAGTTGCCCACCGGCGACGATGCATCGTATATGATGGCTAGCCATCAGCTGTGTCGGGACCTACAGCTTGGGTGGCAAGCCCTCATGGCGTGGGATAGTTTTCGATTCAACACATCTTGCCGATCCAAATTGAGTCACATTCTTGTTTTACGCCTACTAGGAACTGCGACATCAATTTGATACGATCGATCATATATTGAAATGAATAGAATCAAATCAAAGAGAAGAGAATACCCACCCCCCGAAATGCCCATCACTAACACGGAGAAGCCAGGGAGAGTTCAATTTCTTTATAGGAAATCAATTTGTCGAAATATCATATTAAATAGAAGTTATCCTACCGACTTAAATACCAACAATACCAATCTGTACCAAGCGGTCTTCTCCTCTGATTCGGTCACAAACACTCACACTAACACTCAAATAGATAGAATAGCCATAAATCCTAGAAATATTGATAAATGTGGAGCCAGATAGCCCCTGCCCAATAGAGCCAAGAATGCGCAAATCCATAATTCTAGTAGCCAAGATGGTTAGATACCGTGATACCGTCTACTTGAGATCGTGATACCGTTTCCCGTCCTCTTTATCTATAATTAAGTTACCTGTTACCTCAGCATATGGCTAGATTCTAGGATAGAGAATGCCTTAATTCCGTTGAAGGCCCTTGGTTCGGGTTTGCCCGTGGAATGCCCCTCAGCCTGTATTGTGCAGTGGGAAGTATCTACCTTATCCCTATTTGTATCTTTGTTTATGTATCCCTCTCCTTTCTAGTAGCCGATATGCCCCAATCTGTATGCTAAGTGGAGAAATACCAGAAATATCAATAAATTAAGCCGCTATCAGATACCCTCAAGTGTTTCTAAGTTATTTCCACAAACTATATTGCTAACTCTTTTTTTTTCCTACCCATGCAACCGACCAATAAAGTAATAGTTTGTTTCAAAGGGATGCTTTCTATCTAGACTTATTATCGAACTCGAAGGATGAATCCCATCTCACTTGGCTTGTGGTATCTCGTTTACTTGATGGCGGTATCTCGCTTTACTTGATGGAGGAATTGGGGGGCCGGGTGAAAAATAGCAGGCATAGCAAGGCCTCCCGTTCATTCGTCAATTAAGAGACTTGGGGCCGCTTTCTGATTAGGTTACTTGGGCCGAACGGGGTGTTTAGGATTCAAACTGATTGAGGGATCAACACCACACCCACACTAAGAACAGAACTGGGTCCGGAGCTCTACTCCACTCTACTCTACTATATCTAATCAATCTAATATAGCAGAGATTTTGACCCAAGAAGCAAAAAATTGCTTTTGGAGTTGGGTGGGAGAGGGGCCTATCACTCATTGAGGCTAGCAACAACAAGTGGAACGTGAAGTTGAACGACGGGTTTACACCTAAAACACAGTAGACGGGTTGTGAAGCCCAAAATCTTGCTTTATGAAACGATACTCGTATTTTTATTTGATTAGACTCCATCCATGATCCAATTTTGTGCTTCTTCGGTCTAACCGAATTCAAGAATGTGTTCGTTATTCCCCATATTGGGTCCGAAAACCATCATTTCACCCGCCCATAGACAAGCAAGCAATAAAGTGAAAACTCTGCTTATTATTATTCTAATAGATTAGATTGAATTGGAACAAGGAAACCTGACTTACTTTTAAACGAGGGAGGCGTAGGAATTGAGTGATTCCGCCCCACCCACGAGCGGAGGCTAATTGATTAGTTGGCTTAAATATAGTTCCCCGTGCGTGCAAGCATGACGAAATAAGGAAGAATCAATAATAAGGGTGGTTTTTTGAAGGATAAGGCTGACAATTCTCGCTTGACCGAAAGGGGTTTTTTGAGATCGGAGCTTATAATAGGTCAATTGCATCGTGGGGGGGTAGGTGGCTCAATTGAACCCCCGCACATGATACTTTTTTTTCCTGCCTGGAGTTCCTAGGTAGTGCTCACTGTACCTGCCCCTATACTTATCTTTGGACTAGTAAATGTACCCCTACCTCCTACCTATGATTCGGAAGGGGAGCATCTCTTTCCCAACCAGTGCTATGCTTAATATACCACACTTCGTTCAGTAACACAAGGATACCTCTATTCGTTCATCCACTTATCTAGTTCGGTTAATCCCTCACATTCATTGGGCACCATGTAATCCATGCCTTTGGCTTTGGTCAGTCACTGGCCTATTTCCTCTTCATGTAACTACTCTCTGATCGATCCCTACCTTTTGCCGGCATGAATCCGTATCCGTATACCTCGTCATAGTTGGGTCACAATCAATACTTGCCTTTTTATGTTCGTTTAATGCATGTAGAGGAACAAGCCAAATAGCAACACGCACGAGGTGTGGTATGACCACAAGTGGCTAGTGAGGATGCCCCTCACCTTCCTCCCTCACTGGTTCGAGTAAGCTGGTATGGGGCAGTTTGGGCTTACTTGTTGGGTAAACTCCCACCCAGTAGTGACAAGCAATCGTTGCTCTAGATAGGTAGGAGGACTCGTTAGGTTTTTAAATGGTGTTGAGAAGGAAGGATAGATCTCTCCTCCTTCCTTATTAGCTAAAAAAAACTCTAGTTGCCAAAAGCCAATTCCAGCAGGTGGGCGCCCACTACCAGCCAGAAGGGTAGGTGAGACCTGGAGCTAATGAAGAAGGCCCTACTCTGTTGGTCCTAGAAGAAAGGTCTTACCTTACCTGAGCTAGCTCTTCTTTCTTTCCTTGGCCACTTCTTTCTTTCCTGGGCATATCAAATACTCGGGTAGCTAATACCAATAGAAAGGTAGGGTGGAAGGACCAAAGACAGAGCTTATTGATAGCCTATTCATGAGCTAGATTCCGACCCTAGTTATAGGGAGGAAGATCTCGACCTTCATGAGCGTGATCCAACACCAGCAGTATATCCAGCTCATCCAGCTTATCCAGTACCTCGCTTAGCATTCCTTCCAAATCAAGCAGAGTCCGTTGTTTCTTTTGTTGTCGATGAAGCAGTTGTTGGTTCAGTAGATTATGTTGTTGATTCGTAGCACCCACCACTACCCACCACCAGGTCAAGATCCAAATCCACCAGCATAGGCATTATAGGACATAGAGGCATAGGCAAGAGCAGAGCTAGGTGCTAGTTACCCGATCCCAGAAGCAGAGACAAAGGTAGGAGAGGCAAAGGTAGCTGGAGCAAGGTAAGCAACACCAGTCATAGGAGAAGCAAAGGTAGTAGCTAGAGAAGCAAGGGAGGTAGCTAGAGCAGAGCCAAGAGAGACAGTTGTTTCTGTTGCTTCAGTTGTTTCAGCACCACCATCCATCTCTTGACCAACATCCCTTCCAGTTAGAGATATAATCCCAGTAGTATAGGTTTAAGATTAGGCTGTTGCTTCTATTGATCCTGTTGAAGAATCGTAAGTCGTAGTTGAACCAGTTGATTTAGCCCTACTATTCTAAAAGGATCCAACATAAACAACAGTTCTAGGTACAGATATATAAGATCGAGACCTAGCACCAAACCAAGCAGGAGTATACAGGACGAAGGCGTAGGCATTAATAGTAGCAGCTATTGACTCATACCCATACCATAAACACGAGTAGCAGCACCAACTATAACACATATTTAAGCATACATTGAAGAAATCGGGACCATATCGAGAGCTTGAAGCAGCACTACCAGTGGTTTACCTTGAACCATCAACAACATCCAAGTGGCGTATATGTATATTATTCAGTTTACTCAGTCGATCTAGTCGATGAAGCAGTCGTCGGTGAAGCACCAATAGTTGTAGTGTTTGATCCTATTTATTAAGCAATTAGTTAAGCCCCTCTATCCAAGAACATATCCAACAACTGAGTAAGCAGATGGGTGGTTAAGTCGATTATCCATATCCAGGAGCACTAGTAGCTCCAGTAGCAGCATATCCTGTTCTAGATACAGATACAAATCCAGAAGCATAAGAAGCAGGAGCAACACCATAAGCATATCCAGTAGTTGAAGCAGCTATTCATGTTGGATCAACTGGATATGGTCCTGGTTCCTAGTCTACTAGCTTAGGGACTGAATCTGGACCTGGAGCTGCTACTCATACTAGTGGTATGGGTACTTATGCTATTGGTGCTTCTACTGGTTTTACTGTTACTATTGCTGAATCAAGGTAGCTAGCTGGTTCAATGGGTACTATTGCTTCTACTTGTTCTACCTCCACCTGTACTTGTGTGGGTTCTGGTCTGGATGGATCTGGTTCTGTAGGGTATGGTCCTACTACTGGATCTACTGCTGCACCTGCCTTTGCTTATTGATATGCACCTGCCCTTGCTTATGGATATGCTTATATGCTTACCCTACTGCAGGTAGTGCTTCTTTCACTAGCACTGGCCCAATAGGTGTTGTTGCTTTCACTGGATAACCTGCATAATCATAAGAATCAACTGCTTAAACAACAGGATAACCTGCTGCTAAATGAGCATATACGGTTTTGACATAAGGGACTAAGCGAAGGGAAGCTGGGACAGGATCTATAGCTTAAACTACTTGCTCCGAATCTATATATGCTACATATGCTATAGGTGGATCAACTCGGTCAATTGGTTTTGGTTATTCATTCAATAGGCTCTGATGCCCTTGCCTTCACTTCTGATGATGGGTGATCAACCGCCTTTGCTAGTGGTGGGTGGGCTCTCTACCTAGGCTCTATTCATATAGGGGTGGGCTCTTCCATAGGTTCTACCCCTAGTGGGCTCTTTCTATACCATAGTGGGCTCTAACCTAGCGTGTCCTACCCTAGCGGGTCCTACCATAGTGGTCTATCTTACTATATTGCATAATCTGTAGCTACATCTCCTTATGTTGAGCCAACATAATCACATGTTTTCGTATCTGATTAAATGCGATTCAATGTGTGAGGGGAAATGGGGTCACTGAATCCATTGATTTATTCCCTCTCTAACCCACTCTTTTAAGGCAAGCATAATTACATATAGAATGATCTATCTCTTTGTAGACGATATTTTTATATTAGGGTATGATCGATGATTCAAACCTAAGGCATAATTACATATGTAATAGCAACATTGTCGAAGGATTGACTTTCCCAGAAAAGCCAACTCTGAACACAGTGAGAGAAACTGATCTCACATCTATGAGATAAGGAAGGGGAAAAAACACTTAAGGGTAAGATAGTTGACCTTGAAGGATACTACTATTTTATTCCCTCAATCTGTACCGATTTCTACTTTCTCAAAAAGGGCGCTCTGGAGAGCCTATTGAGATTACATGGGATTCGAACCCATACTTCCACAAGGAAGGTGATACCTCACTAATCTTAT
Organism: Cryptomeria japonica; assembly: GCF_030272615.1. NCBI lineage: Eukaryota > Viridiplantae > Streptophyta > Pinopsida > Cupressales > Cupressaceae > Cryptomeria > Cryptomeria japonica. Next base: position 448,317,220 of record NC_081410.1, read on the forward strand.
ACGTAACATGAGTGGTGTTTCGGTATCCGGTTTAGGGGCTAGGGCAGATTTTGAGGCAAGATTGATCAGTCATCAATCTTCTTGTTTTGCAAGATCAGTCATCAATCAAATTAGTCCCAAACCAAACCTGCATTTCTAGTCCCTTTCCCCTGCTACATTTCTAGTCCAAAACCTCCAAAGATTTATAGTCCCTTTCCTTTCCTTCCTTCCATCCTTCCATCCTTCCTTCCACTTGATTTGGGTTTTTGTTGTTCTTTGGGCCCTATCGTCCGCTAGATATAGGAGTAGGGGTTATCTAGTTCATATCAATGAATGTGATGCCTTTTTCATAGTTGTTTTAAGCAACAAAGGCTTTCCGTTATTAATAAATGAATCCCCTACTAGGAATTTTGATTATTTAAGTCGAGTGAAGTGAATTACCAACGAAAAGCAAGAAGCGGGAGATGGGGGTTTCCTTATTATAAGAGTAGGGGGATTGAGACATAGATGGTGATTGAAAAACCACCTTTCCCTCGAGTGGATGAATACTGGGAGAGATGAACCCTTTCTCGCCTATAGTCAGCAGTCATAAAATGCTAAACTATCTGCATCGATAAAAAAAAGCTGTTCCAGATCAACACACACACATATATAAAGGGTCAGAGTAATTCGGCCCACTATCCAACAGGGAGGGAAACTTTGATGATTGGACCAGCAACCAAAATTTTGACTCTATAGATTGGCGTTGAAAAATGACAGGACTCGACTGCTTGCTCGACTCACCCAGCCTACACTGTAGTTGAATCTGCATTACTGGCAAGCACAGGCCATTATTCATTTCATGAAAAAGTTTCACGAGGAAACAAACCATCATCTTCATGAAATGAAGGTTACGGAAACCCCTCATCTTAATTAAATGAAGGTTAGTGATTTACTGATGCTTCCCCATGGGATAATAGCTGGTTGAAGCAACAAATAGATTGATTGAGCGGATCATATACCTTCTTCCAGCCGATACAAATTCTTCCCAACACCCGGACCTCCATCACTCGACATTGAGATCACTCGGAGAAGTGAACCACTGAAATATCCTTTTACCATGGAGCCTCTCCCCGCTCTCCCCAACTCTTCTATTGGGTCTTGGTGTAATACGTGAACTAACAGACTCGATTTGACTCAACCTTCGACTTATTGGGAGAGAGCAAGCACTCGACCGAAATCTATAACTCGATTGAGAGTCAATCCCGGAAAGTTCTTTTCACGTATATAACAGACTCGACCTTGAATCGTTCCAGAGTAGGAGGGGAGAGTGCAAGCATCTAATCTATCTCTCGTATGTATTTCGGCAAGTGATCTTCTATTCCATTAGTGGGTTGCCAGGTTCGATCTGGTTCCCCTCTCCCTCAACTCACGGAGGGTGGAATAAATGACCATGTGAGATTGAGTGCTCTCCCTCTCCCTACGTCGAGTGCATAAATGCCATCTTCCTTTTTACCCTTTAATGAATTGCGAGTGTTATTACATATGTAATAATACTTCTAAGTCGAGTGTATAAATGCTCTCTCCTTGATAATTGATCGATCTGGCTTTCAAAGTGGGTTGGTGGTGAAGGTCGAATGCAGGGGAGAGGAGGTGGAAGCTGCTTCAAGGTTGGTCCTTCTTGCGCTCGCAATTGAGATTGGTTGGTCTTTCTTGATCCATTGATTGACCATCGAGGGAAGTATTCTTCTAATTGCTCATTGTTTAGCCTATATAATAAGAGGGCGAGCGAAGCCAATCTTCTAACCGATGGGAAGCTTGGCACTTGGAAAACATGACTTGAATCAATGATTTTGTAAGCATTTTAACTAGCCTATTAATAATGGAGGACGCGGTCCTCATCTTAGTCCCACTTTCCAACGTCTCTATTGGAATAGGGATCCATGGGAACATCTTTCTCAGGGTAACCCAACAAATCTGTAGCCGGACTTGACGAGGGACTGAGATCCAACTCATTTGGGTCCACTTCCTCACTTCTCCATCTGGGCCAATAGATAGCGCTGAAATCGTATCGTTAAACCATCTCCCTAGACACCTTTCCCTTTTCTATAGAATTCACAACAAACAAGGTATTAGTCCGGTCATAGAAACGCGGATCGATCGACCCTGAATCAAGAGAGATTTCAGTGGTTTTGGATCGGGAGAAGGAGGCGTAGGTCGAACTTGTTCAATAAATACGTCTGATCCAGAAATAAATGAGTTGATGTGTGTAAGAGCTAGCATTTGCTCGCCCGTGTTCTGAAAGACGAAGATCAAGTGGGGCATGACCTTTCACTTTTAAATAGTAAGCATCAACATTTGCAAGTTCGGTAGCTACTCCGGTTAGGATACCTGTCATTATTCTATAAAGGGAAGGTGATAGGACACGTGTCGAGCAGATGGGAATGGGGGCAGTAGGACACGCATCTGCCCGATCTCCCTGCTAGGCCTGAGCACAATGGGGGCAAGTCAACCGAATGGAGTGGGTGGGGAGCTGGTGAAAGGGAGGACTATGGGGAAGGACTAAAACCAATATCTGATCTATTGGGGATTCCTATTATGAAGGCCGTAAATAGCAATAAGAATCTAGTTGAAATTGAACTGCATGTGAATGGAAAAACCCGAATTACCAACCGATATGAGTGGACCTGATTCCCGCCTGCAGGAGTCTTTTTTGAAAAAAAAAGTAGTTTGTTTCGGAGAGAGCTTGCTGTATGCCACTATTCCAATACGAACAACCCATGAGATATCGTGTCATACACCTCACCTGGACTCCGGTTGGAATAGGGAAGTGACAACATATCCTTGACCCCTCCGCACTTGACTTTCAGATCGATGAGCTGTTATTCATTGCGCATGGACATTCTGTTTTTTGGAACCACCGATACTGGGATCGAGGACCCTAGGTGGGCAAGTTTCTTTAGCCCAATTCCTTCGTTCCATTTTACCTTTTTTTATTAAGTAAGCAGGGGGGGTGTGGGTGAATGGCGCCTTTGCGTGGGGTTGGTATCTGGTGGCATAGCGCGGGCCTTGGGGAACCCGCCACTTGGCTCATCCAAGAAATATCATTTTGAGAATTCCTTTGATTGCGATCATAGGCTTGTGAGATAGCTACAACACTTATTTCTCCCAACTGAATGAACCCCTTATTGATTAAATACCTCCCGCACTTAATAAGTCTGATGTTTGGAACCATAGATAGTAGATCCAAGTGTCTTTACTACCACCATTTCGTAGATCTATGAGGCTTGGAAGTCACGGCGGAATAAGTGAAAGGATCATTTCCAGCCGGATGATTTATAGCGGGGCTTTTTTGCTCCGTCATACCACTTCCATTGCGGTGGATAGCGCAGTAACTCTGGCTACTGGATGTCCATACCCCTCACCTACCTTTTTCCCAAACCAAGGTATTTCCAATAAAAGTGAATGAAGGATACAAATTCCACCTTGCTGCCAACTTCTTTTATCCCACCCGCGGAAAGGCCGGAATGAATCAAAGCCTTTAGTGGATAGATGGGAATTGGACCATGCTCATTCCTTATGATAGCCCACAGGCTCATTCTGCACATCCTGTCGGGAGGGTCGGTACTATGGATCAGCACACTTCCCATGTTCATCCTTTTCCCGCCAGCCCCAATGATGCTAGAAATCTCAAGGCGTGGAGAGTGTTTAATATGTCTATAGGATGAGTTGTTTCTATAAGCCCACCCACCATTAGCTCAAGTTTCTCGAAGGTCCACCACTCAATACTTCTTCGTCCCATTGCCTTCCAGTCAAATTCCACCCCTGCCTAAGCCACTCCTATTTCTCCCCCACTCATATCATTCCTTTCTTTGAATCACTTTTTCGTGCGTGCGAGGGGTCTGACTATTCCGCTCTACCGAGAGGGAATCATTCTATGGAGTCCACTGGGTGATATCAAATTCTATGGATATGCAAGTTTCTATTCCATTTACTAAGAACTAGTGGAAACTACTTTAATATATGTCTAATTAGTTATCCCAGCTTATTAATCAAACCTTGCCCGTCGAGAGATGCGGCAAGGGTTCGGATCTGTGCTCACAAATGGGTTACCAGTTTTCCAGAATAAGGAATAGGTTATGTTAGGTCCACTTCTCAGCCATTATTATATATAAAAGGGGAATCGGATCTGGCATCTCATTGGGAATAGATTCCCTCCTGCCTTCCTCGAGCGAGGTTTTGACTGTTACTGGAGCTAGTCCGAAACCATATCAACTAGACCTGTCTATTTACATGTGAAAGAAAGGGATGGATAGTGTTTGTTCCTTTTCAATAAGGACGGGCATAAGGAGGGAGAAATGTTCACTATATCCAAATCAAGAGGTAGAAGATTCTCTAAGCCCATATAGCTCAGTTGTTTTGGAACTATATAAATACATTTTTTCTGGAGTAAGCCAATAAGCCCTCATCGTCTAAGTAAGGTACAGTAGGCTATAGTGGTTTCACCAGCCTTCCTGCTTCCTTTTATCCTTTCCCTCGGCATTGGATATTCGGTAATCAACCTAATTGAGGAAACACCGTAATCGTTGATTAAATGAAGGTGAGTGAATAAGTGAAAGAGGAAGCTCGAGCAAATGGCTAGGTCTCGATCTGGAAAGGCATAATCGAGACGAACAAGAGCTAAACCCGGAAGGGGTGCTAAGCGTGGTGGTGGCTATACAGGTTATGCTGGTCCCGCATCGTGAACTAGACCAGGAACTGCTACTACTGGATATGGAACTACTCCACCTAGGTATGCTTACTTTTGTGTTGCTAGCTATGGATCTCGATCACGAAGATCTGAATCAGGATCACGATCATCCGAAGGAACAACTGCATCATGATTACGATCATAAGGACCTTACGAAACAGGCACTACATATGGGTCATTTGAAACTTCGTCATGATCACGATCAGAATTTGATGCTTCTATTGGATCTACTGGGTTAGAGTCAACAACATATTAAACTACTACTGTAGGCTTTGGGGTACAGGTCTGCTGGATCTTGAACTGGATGAAGTGAATATGGAACAGAAATATGTGCTACAGGTGATTGCTCTGTAGCTGGAACTGGAACTTGAAATGGAACTAGGTAGCATGTGCAAAAAGCTGGAACAGGATAAGATGTGCAAAATATCGTAATGAGCTAGGGAGGCATGGGTCAATCCAATACGATACAACGGTACGTCCATTATAGACGACACAACCCCGAGTGGTTTAATTCCATTACTGGTTTGAAATCCTTAAATGCAACTCGAACTTAAACAAGATAATATGGTGCTACTGATGGTGCTTACGTAGATGCTACCGATGGCTCTAGATTTGGGCCTATATCTATAAGCTCTGGGACAGGCTCTGCCGCCGGTGCTTTGAGAATATCTACCTAAGTAACCCTTGCCTTTGCTGCCTTTACTGCTGCTTATTAAGAATCCACTTCTTTCGATAAAAAGAAATCTAGATATATGTGTATAGATAGACATGACGTGGATGGATTGAAATGTGGCTTAAAAGGGCAGGCATTTGCGAGTGTTCTATGACCACTTTTGACCCTTAAGATACTTCGTATATATTGGCATGCTTTGTTGATTGCTCTATGGGATGTAGAATGCTTTCTTAAATAGCCCAATGGTGAATGGAAACAAGGGTGAAACAATGGCGAATACATCTCTGACAGAGCCCAGGCCCGTTACAATTGCGAATACGTCTCCTATGGAATCTGGGCACGTAACGTCTCCTATGAAGTTGTCTCGACATGAGCATGAGCTATTGACTTGCCTATGAAAAATAGGAAGTTGATCTAGCCCATAGGTCAGATCTCGGCCTACCTTATATATAAGTCTTTATCCCAAGCTCAAAGAAGAACCAGGCTGGCTAACGAGATCACCTCGCCTAAATAAATAAGTACTAGAATAACCGATCTAACCTGAAGATATTGTCACCTAATGGGAAGCTAATGGGACTCACCTAATAAGATCAGTACTCAATTACTCGGATCTAGTCCATGGGTTATGCCTCGGATCTCCCTAATAACACTAGTTGTGTTAAAATAACCGCCTACATAGCATGGTTGATATAACGGCCTACAGGGTGTGTTCTAACGCCTACAGGGTGTGTTCTAAGCATAGTTTATGACAAACTCAGATCTTGACTTTCTATATGTAATAAACCCAAGCTACAGGAAGAACTAGGCTGGTTAATGGTATAACCTCGCCTCGTGGCTCCTCTTCACTCGCCTAATAGCTCCTATTCACTTGTATTGAGTCTTCTCTTGGATAGAATACCAGGAAAGCACCAAACCGTATCTGGGTGTTTCCTCTCGTACCTTGCCTTACTTCTTGACTGGGTATTTCTGACTATTGGAGATGTTCTTTTAAGGAGGAATCCTAACCTAGCCCAGAGGTCTTATTTCGGTCTTACCTATTGAGTATGGAATAAGGAAGCCGAGAGGTGCCGGAGGTCATGGTTCGGTCTTCTCTATTGAGTGGAAGGAGGAATCTAAGAGGTGTTAGAGGTCATAATTCGGTATGTGAAGCCGACCTAGTTCAAGGAAGGAACTGGGCTGGTTAATGGTCTTACCTCGCAGTAAAGGTACCTCTTCTAGATGTTTAAGGCACCTCTTCAATAATGGGAAGCGGTCTTACTGGAGGAAAGCGATATTACGAGGAAGAAAAGGAAAGTTGATCTCAACCGCAGGTCGTGATTTGGGATGTGAAGCCCACTAAACGACATGCAGGAGGGGGACTGTTAACAGTGTGATCTCGCAGTAAAGGCACCTAACTCTGCTTAATGCTAGGTGCTATCTCTTCTTTCATGCCTTATTATCTCTTATGAACGATGCTCTCCCAATGGCAGGAATTAGAGTGATTTTCCAACCTATTTTCCTAAATAATAGCCTCTAAACTGCTCTACCCCAATGGCAAGAATCTGGGTCTTCTAAAGTTGGCGTAGCATTTCTCACAGTTGACGTCGCGTAAGCGTATATCAAAGTTGGCATAATGTTTCCACTGGTTGGTATTGTATTTCTACTGGTTGGCGTGGCGGTTGCTACTAGCTGGCGTAGCGTGTTCAAGGAAGCCAATCAAAGTACAGAAAATCATAGCTCGGTCTCCCCAATTATATTAGAAAGACCATTATTCTTCCACACTTAGATCAAAGCGACTAGGGGGTGGAGTACTCACCTTGACAACCTCCAAACCTGCATCAATGGCTTGATTGTTGAGTAGAAACCCTAGCTTCTCCTCCTCAAGCGCCATCTTCCAAGGACGAACCTCATCTATATAGTTGCTATGTCTTCCTTATTCTGATTGCTGCCCCAGTATCCAAATGATATCAATTGGTTTAAAGACTCTATATATATAAAGGGGTTGGCCAAACATAAAGTGAAGTGGAAGGGGGCTCATCATCTATGGACCAAAAAAGTCAACATCTATTCATTTTTTGGATGACACCAATTTATCAGGGTGTGACATAAAGCAGTGCTTAGGTGTTTTTATGAGTTATCTATAGGGTGACAATCCACACAAGAATCCCTGGGTTGTGAAGCCTTTGAGTTGTGAAGTCCCAGTAATCCCACCGAGGCCCTTAGCTCCTTTGCCAGTAAATGTTCCAGTTGGTTTTACAGTTTGGCGTTCGAGTCGCTTGCGCATAGAAGCAAGCAATGCTTTCTTCATCTAATTGGCGTACTTTGCAAATAAAAGAGGTTTTTCTTCTGTTGAGGAAACCTTACAAGAATTTCATGAATTTGAGGAGCTACAAGGTCCTATTGTTACTTTGGTCCAAATAGAAGATGATGCTCTCGATGTTGTTGTGGACATTTCGGGTGTCCCAATTGAACATGAGGTACAACATGCTTGGGTTTCATACCCCCATCAGGAGAAATCATGACCATCTAAATATGCCAAAAATACCCTGCCATCAGATTGAAAAGATAGTGCCCCTAGCGGTACTAAAGAAATACATGGATTTGGTGAATGTTAATATATAGACCTTCGGGACAAATTAAATGTTTGATTGCTACACCACCACGTGATGGAGATATCATCATGTAAGAGGTTGCAACCAATGAGACACAGATCACTTCTCCGAGAGAGCCTCTGACTATCCCAACACTAACATCTCCTCTAGAGCACTTCTCATTAATGGCACAGATTGAGCAATTTACATAGGATCCTCCGTCTTTTTCAGCCATGTTGTAGATCTATTAGGAGCATATTTATGTTAGACCATTTTTCACAAATGCCATGCAAGACAGGGTCCTTCAATGATTCATCAAATTACAATCTATTCCAATTTTTGAAGCCGATACACCCTCATGGTCTTCGCACTCTATTGATAGTGGGTTACCATTGAACTGGTTCCCACTTGGAGGATCTCAGCGTGGCTAGTAAGGACAAACACTTTATCTATTTTCTTTGAAATTTTTTTTTGAGGATGGCTCAACTCACTACTGAAGAAGTCATCCAGAGAGTGACTCAAGTGGTTAAGACTCATGAAGACCTCTAGCAGGCCCATCAACAGTTATGCATTCAACTTGCAGAGATCGCATCTGATATAGACTTGTAGGTACAAGCAATGCAACGTGTAAAGAATGAGCTAGAGATGGTTAGGGTTCATTTGGAGAATCTTTAGCCTTAATTGAAGTAGGTTGATTCAGAGCTAGCAGATTTTGCCCATGCTTGTCTACCTACCACAACATTAGACACCATCTACTTGGGTTGGAGATAGTTGCACTAGCATGCCATTTCATAGCAATTAGAGTTGGATTCAGGGTGCAGTCAGGAAGAGAAACATCTGAAGGAGCTCATGGATAATGTCCATGTTGTCCTGGTTCAAGGTCAAGATGTTCGAGTATGATTGAAGAAGGCTATGGAGGAGAGCCCACTAATCTATACTACGGTCTAGGATTAGATGGGGCTTCTGAATAAGTGCGAGTGACTAATTAAAGAGTGGTGGGATAAGATTAAACAAATTACTGTTGAGGCAAGTGCAATCCCCAACCCTCTTGATTAGATAAGTTGAAGGAGATCCTAGTTGCAGATGATAAGCTTGCTGCTATGCATGATGAGACACTCGTGGATAAAATGACCTTCAAGCACTTTCAACCTACTAAAGAAAATCATATTTTGAGTTCATGCAGTTGGAATATTTTGCAGATGCGGAATGGTAATTAGTATCAAAATGTAGCCCCCCAAACCAGACAATGATCAGGCACAAACCTTCCTTTCCTAGGCATCATTTTTTTGAGGGAAATGGACTAAGGAGCTTCACACCTTCAGTCAATTCAACACTCATGCATTGGTGTTAATTCTAGATTTGGCCTCTTCATTTTTGGGGTAGGAAGAGAGAAAGATGCTACAAAGTAGCAGAGTTTACTCGAAGGTGAGTCAACAGGTGTGGTCGAAGCTTGTTGGCCCCTTCATTTTTGGGATTACGCATAAGAAGGATGATAACACGACACATGGATAGCCTTAGCTTTGCAATGTGGAGTCTAAGGGCACAACAAAGTGGAAGAAAACTCTATTTTTGCTAAGTTGGCTAGTTATTTATTATATGTAATGCTTTGTCATTATGACACCGACTAGGTTAGTTAGAGTTTTTAGAAAGTCAAAAATGAAAAACCACAAATTGTATAATGATGAAATTGAGGCTACAAGTAGAAGTTGTTGCTACTTGGTTGAATGTATGGTTATTGTTGTTGCTATTGTTGGTCATATTGCTATGGTTATCCTTTGTTTGTAGTGCTAATGTTGTTATGACCAGCCTGTATTCTTGTTGCGGGTTAAAGAATGTATTGGATCTATGTATTGGAAAGGTGTTTCAAAACTAGTTGTAAGATAATAGCCATGTACCAGATTCTATAGTCTTGCTTCTTCTATTTCTGTAATGCCATGCTTTTTGCCTGCTCTTCTGCACTGTTTGATTAAAGCAATAATCTGATCTTCTTCTAACTCCATGAATTAATTCAACCTTGCTTCTAGAGACTATTCATCATACATTTTTGTAGCGACAACAATTAGAAGACTAGGGACTAGAAACTCCATGGGCATCATAACTTCTTTTCCAAAAAGCTTGAAGGGTGTATGCTTTGTTAACCTTTTGCATGTAGTCCTGTATGCCTAGATAATTGCAGGAATTCTGTCATCCCAGTCGTCGCACTCCACATTGCATATCTTAGTCAGCGCATGTTCCAATATCTTAGTAACAAATTAAACAGTGTCGTTGGCTTGTGGATGATATGGTGTGCTTTTTTGATGATGTATCATCAACTCTTGATTCAATGCATGGATAGTCTAATTTCTCAAATGATAACCCTGGTCACTCATCAATACTCTCAAGCAACCAAATCTGGTCACAATGTGTAAAAAAAGAAAGCGCGCAGTAGTATCTCCAGTGTAATCCTTTACCGGTGCAGCTTCTACCCATCTTGTCAAATACTCTGTTGCAGTGATAATCTAGCGCACACCGGATCTTCGCACCGGGGGATTGATTGGATCCCAAAAAGCAATTTCCTACTTTGAAAATGGTTCTAGTGCAACTATAGGAAACAACGACATTTCATTCCAACCAGAAGGTTTTCCAATCCTTTGATAGACATCAAAGCACTTCACATACTCCTTGACATCTTGAAAGAGGGATGGCCACCAGAGTCCTGCACGCAACACCTTCTACACAGCCTTTTGACCTGCATAGTGTCCTCCAAAAAAATTCATTCAAACCATGTCAATTTGTTTAATTTTCATGTACCAACACACATATGCACAGAATGTTATCATCTCCTAGCTTGTGTAATTGCCTACAATGAACTAGTAATCTGCTGCTCTGGTTACCAATTTCCTCCTCTACATGCAAGTATATGCTTCAAGTGCCTTACCAGATGCAAAAAAACTCTACAATATCTATGAAATGATCTGGTACTACTTCAACCCGAAATAGGTATGCATCCGGAAACTCCTCATTCAAGCTCCCTCCATTTTCTCCTGACTCCACCCTAGAGAAATGGTATGGTCCCATGTTGTGTTTTCCAGGCTTTACCACAATAAAATTGAACTCCCAGAAAATAAGTAACCAGCGACAGATCCTCGCCCCCTAACACAGGTGTGTTACCAGGGATTTGAACACTGAGTGGTTCGTGTAGAATTTGATCAATGGCTTTTATTTTTATGATGTATAAGCTATGGTAAAGCGTAGACCATAGACAACCCTTCATGGTCTATAGTAGTATAGTTACGCTCTACATAAGACAATTTGAATCTAGCAGAGGAAATGGGATGGTCTATGTTCCCCTCACCAGGATGCACAAGTATTGCACCAACTGCTATGGAAGAGGCATCAACATTAACATCAAACAACTAGTTCCAATCTAGGAATATGAGAATAGGCACAATCACCATATTTTCCTTCAACACATCAAAGGCTTTCTGATAGTCTTGTGTCCATATAAACTTTGCATCTTTATTGAGTAGTTTCTCCATTGGCATAGTGATCTTAGCATAATGGAAAATGAATTTACAGTAATAATATCCTGTATGTCCCAACGTTGTGTGCAATGTCTTTACTAAAGTAGGAGGAAGCATATCAACAATCACTGCTATCTTTTCTTGGTCTACTAACAATCCTTCCTTGCACACTACATGCCCTAACAAGAATCCAAAGGGTGTACAGAACACACACTTATTCAGATTGAACAAAATTGACAGTTTTCTACATCTATCCAGCATTAGTCTAAGTACCTAAATATGCTCCTTCAGTAGGCTGAACATGGTCCAGTTATTGAGGTAGACTTCAAGGAACTTGTGCATGAATTCCTTCCCCTCCTGGGCGGCTTTGCTCCTTCCCCCAATGGTAAATAAGCTAAACACACCTTGAAAGCAGAAAATACAAGTAGAAAAAAAGGGTTTTTTTCATTGAAATGGCATTCCATTATATGCAAAACCTCCCCATTCTATCGCAAAGGTGGTCTTTTTTTTCTCTTATTCAACAATCCTAACCTAGTGATATCCTGAGAAGCCATCGGTGAATGAGTATGCCTCCTTCCCTCCCACATTTTAAAGCACCTCATCAATTAAAGGGGTGGGGAAAGTATCATTTACACAAGCTACATTCCACCCCCTGAGGTCTACACAGATCTTTATATCACTTGTCTTCTTGGGCTAAATCACCATAGGGCTAATCCATTCAGATTATTCAATTTGGAAAAGAATTCCTACTTTTATAATTCTATCTATATCCTGCTTGACTTTTTCATTGTACATAGGATGAATTCTATATGGTCTCTTCTTTAGAGGGTGCACATCAAATTTGAGTTGAATCTTCATTTTTCCCAAGGATCCTACAATTCCTTGTCCTCAGAAGGAAAAGACCTCCGACCCTTTAATTTATGACAAATTCTTAAGAAATAGGTTCTCATATTCCCTCAACAATTCCACCACCTATTCATAGTCTATTCATGCCAATAAGCTACAATACTAACTATTTTAGGGTATTCTTCAGAGCCTATGTTCCATTTCATTGGTGTCAAGGGCTCCCTAAAATAAGGTTTGCTGCTACCTGGATCTTTTCCTCTGACTTATCTCTCTCCAACAATTTCATAAATTTTAATATTCCAGAGCTCTTCTTCCTCTGTACGATATTCTCGGTCCATCTTCTAGCAATACATTGACCTGTTCAACTTTTCCTTTTATATATGACACACACATACCATTCTTTGCACTCGGCTTGTAGGTTTTGCTTCATCGTTGCTGAAGATGAAATGTGTTATATACTTCAAAATAACAGACAACGCGAGATCTTCTGTTGTCAATTTGAATGTCGCACAAAATTGTTGAGAAATCGTATCCCAATCTCTAGTTTGTCTGCTAGTAACCTCTTGGACATACCAACTCCTAGGTACAATGTCTAAGGTGTGAATGAACTTGTGAGTCCATTCCTATTGAGTCAATTTATTCTCAGTCCATCTCATCTGGAAGAACCAAAGGCGTTCTTATAGATCCACCATGCCCTTATACTTGTTCAACAATTATCACTCTTTAGATGGATTAAATCAGAGAATCATACAGTTCACCACTTGTGTCAAATCTTCTATATAATTTCTATGAGTCGCCCACCACTGCGCAGGGTTTCCTTTCACTGCTGCATCTAGTACTTGTCATCTTTGGCTCTCTGGTACACAGGCTTCCATCTACTCCACAAATGTTGTAATAGACTTAGTCCCAGCTAATCTCGGATGGTTGTGAAGCTTTGTTCCAATCGAACACATCTCTTTTTCAATAGATGTGCACCTCCGTAACCTTCATTTCACAAAGATGAGGATTTCACTCACCTTCAATTCATGAAGATGAGGGGTTTCCTCGTGGAGATATCGTATTCTCCTGTCTACCACCTATCCAACACCTCCTCTGAGTCAGTATCCAATGGAACAGATGCTTCTCTAGCTCATCTCTTCATTTGCAGTGGGATTCACATAGTCTTCTTTTCATGTAGTAATGTTGTCATGTTCTGATTTCACTCAACTTTTGACCTCATCATTGATAGGTTAATTGAACCTTTCTCCTTCATTTGGATCTAAGGGAGCCACTATGGGAAATTGATCTGTTTAAAACATCATCTCTGCTTCCGATTCATAATTGTGTTATTGTAAAATGCCTAGTCTATCCCCGCCGAATAGATAGGGGTCCTTCTCATCCATGATTTGTATCACTTCGAAGTTAGTTGTGGTCTTTACTACATTAATCTCTACTTATACATTCTTTACTCGACCAATAGGATCAATATTATTAGACCAATTGGCCAGTCTCAACTGGATGGGTGACCAAACCAACATTGGTCTGCCCATCGATTCTCGTGACTTCCTTGGAAGGATGTTGACATCAGAGCCAAGGTCCAGCTACTGCCTTAGATACTTGGCTTTCCTTCGGGTCCCTGCTAGTCCGTGCAGTGAACTGGAAACAATTACTAATGGCTCACAAAAAAACAAATAGTCAAGGCACCTACGGTCCTCCCCGAATGGATGGTGGTTCAGTAGTCGAGTTCAAGAAGTTTATATAGACACTGAAGTAGAGCTCATAAGAAACAGTAACTGACAGACTCATCGAGAGGGGGTGGGTTTAAAAATTGTCTCATAAGTTTACACAATAAGTCCTAAAGAAATATAAAGACTTTGTAGCCCAAACAGTGAAGAAAGGCACTGGTCATCTATAGAATACGACTCATCAGTTCACATTCCACTTTAAAAGTAATAGGAGTAGCTGAGTAGGAAATATAGAATAGACTAGCAATAGTGTATATACATAAATTTCATGCACAAAGATCGAATAACTTCTACAACAACAATCTTGAATTCATCTGCTATATCTCCATCTCGGGAATTTATGCCATTCTGAGATAGGAGGAAATCAAATCAAGATACTTAATCTGCTATAAAAAGCATTAGTCATTGAAAACAACTAGTGAGTAGGTATACCCGCCTAGGTCCTGCAGAGCCTAAAGTGAGAGAGTTAGTAATCAAATAGGTTCACTCTATAGGTTGGCCAAGTCAATTGGAAGGTTTGAGCATAGGAGTTGGCATTTCCTTAGAACCTATCCAATCTGTTGATTTGAGACCCAACAAATTGTATGTAGAAATCCTTTGTGTATTGTTGAGCAGCAGATTGCCCATCTCTTGTGGTGATCCTGCTACATGTGGGCAATAATTCTTGCTATTCTTGAACCACAGGGTTAAGCATGCTCT